>NC_134353.1:926681728-926981728 GCF_048569485.1 Anomaloglossus baeobatrachus | reverse complement strand
GGTGTATGAGGGTTTCTTTGTGGTGTAAAAATCACTGGGCAACTTGATTCTCCAGGTCAATGTTTATACTGATATTAAACTTGTGCAAAGTTTTTTTTTATTACTTTATTAGTAATAAAAATGTTGAAATTTGTAAAAAAAATAAAAATCCTGAGATCCTTAACGTTTTTCTTTTTCCTTTTCATGCAGTTGAATGGGAATTGTGAGCTGATGTTTTAATTGATATCATTTTGGAGTTCATAAGGCACTTTGGTCACTTTTCATTGCATTTTGATGGGGACGAGCGGTGATCAAAAAGTGACGTTTTACAGTAAACTTATATTTGAATTGATTAAACTTTTTTGGACTTGAAAATACCAAATATGTTTGTTTAGTAAAAGCTCTTATTTTTCAAAAATGACACTATTTAGCTTGATTCTATGACTTAAGAGATGAGCAAATGGGTTCTTCATTATTCAATGTTATCTTAAATTTCACCAAAACTTTTTCCGAATCCAAAATTCTGGTGATTCACTTTGTGCCATTTCATTAAAGTGGCAGCGATCACCATTTTGCTGGATTGAAGGGGTTGAGAAAGAAATAAAAAAAAAATAAAGAAATAAATATATATACAGTACAGACCAAAAGTTTGGACACACCTTCTCATTCAAAGAGTTTTCTTTATTTTCATGACTCTGAAAATTGTAGATTCACATTGAAGGCATCAAAACTATGAAGTAACACATGTGGAATGAAATACTTAAAAAAGTGTGAAACAACTGAAAATATGTCTTATATTCTAGGTTCTTCAAAGTAGCCGCCTTTTGCTTTGATTACTGCTTTGCACACTCTTGGCATTCTCTTGATGAGCTTCAAGAGGTAGTCACCGGAAATGGTTTTCACTTCACAGGTGTGCCCTGTCAGGTTTAATAAGTGGGATTTCTTGCCTTATAAATGGGGTTGGGACCATCAGTTGTGTTGTGCAGAAGTCTGGTGGATACACAGCTGATAGTCCTACTGAATAGACTGTTAGAATTTGTACTATGGCAAGAAAAAAGCAGCTAAGTAAAGAAAAAACGAGTGGCCATCATTACTTTAAGAAATGAAGGTCAGTCAGTCCGAAAAATTGGGAAAACTTTGAAAGTGTCCCCAAGTGCCGAGGCAAAAACCATCAAACGCTACAAAGAAACTGTGGCACCCTGGACAAGCCAGGGGCCACAGAGCACAACATCAACACACCCCACACTCCCAGCAGGGACACCGAAGTCAGACACAAAACCCTTGTTGCCTTCCTCCAGGGGCTGATGATCACACCAGGGGGTGGGCCAGGCGGTTGGTCCCGCCCACCGAGGAGTTCACAGTCCTGGAGGCGGGAAAACAGACAGTCTAGTTGGAGAGGTGAAAGTGAGAGCAAGTGAAGTGGTAGCTGAGCAGACTGAAGTTGGTCCGGGTGTGTGGCCCGGACAGAACAGCAAGGTTGGCGGACGGTGGTGACCGTCTGCAGGAGTGGCCTATCCGAGTTACCGTGAGGACCGTGGACGGGTGGTGGCCCGGCGGTACCGGACCGGTACACAAAGAGAAGCCAGCACCATCTGGCAGGGGCTTTTCGGACCCCGGCAAGGCTAGGAGTCGCCGTGAATTTGCTGAATCCGTTAGTGAAGGGGACCTCCTGGGTTTCCAAACAGTCAAGTCCCGACAGAAGGGAACAGTCCAACCAACAGAGGGAGACACTGCCACCGCCAAGGCAACCGTTTCTCAGGGCCAGAGCCTGCGGGCAAAGAGGGGCTCCTCCAGCCCATATCCAAGCTGGGGAACGGGTTACCGGTGGGAACCCATCGGAACCATCAACCGTACTTAGGTGCAGGGAAAGGCAGTCACCATCAACCTGCCGGGAGAAACAACACCGCAGCCGTCTGTTGGGCCCGTCCATCAAGCCGAGTGTTTTACCGAGAACTGTGTCTTCATCATTGGGCTGAGTGACTACCACCGTGCCGTGCGGCACAGCGCTGCCCCTGCGACCCTGCACCTCGCCAGGCCCCGTAACCCGCCTGCTATCCATCCCTACTCCATCACCGGGCCCCGGGACAACCAACCCCCTACCCACGGAGGGGAGAACTAACAACAAAGCTGCTCCCTGTCACCGCTCCCGGGATCCCCGTCCAGAGCAGCGGTGGTGTCACCATTATCACCACAGCCGTGGGTGGCGTCACGGACAATAAATCCCCACAATCAAAACAAATCCCCTTTTCACTCATGGGCGAGGAGCGCCGCTCGAGTCCCCGGGATCCGGCCCACCGCTCGAGCCACCACCGAGCAGCAGCAGGCGCAGCAGTAGCGGCGGCCGGACCCGAGCAGTGGGAGAGCGCGGTGTCCCCTCCTCCGCCCACGACAAAACTAGCTCACATGAGGACTGCCCCAGGAAAGGAAGACCAAGAGTCACCTCTGCTGCGGAGGATAAGTTTATCCGAGTCAATAGCTTCAGAAGTTGCAGGTTAACAGCAGCTCAGATTAGAGACCAGGTGAATGCCACACAGAGTTTTAGCAGCAGACACATCTCTAGAACAACTGTTAAGAGGAGACTTTGTGCAGCAGGCCTTCGTGGTAAAATAGCTGCTAGGAAACCACTGCTAAGGACAGGAAACAAGCAGAAGAGACTTGTTTGGGCTAAAGAACACAAGGAATGGACATTAGACCAGTGGAAATCTGTGCTTTGGTCTGATGAGTCCAAATTTGAGGTCTTTGGATCCAACCACCGTGTCTTTGTAGAAAAGGTGAACGGATGGACTCTACATGGCTGGTTCCCATCGTGAAGCATGGAGGAGGAGGTGTGATGGTGTGGGGGGGAGCTTTGCTGGTGACACTGTTGGGGATTTATTCAAAATTGAAGGCATACTGAACCAGCATGGCTACCACAGCATCTTACAGCGTGCTATTCCATCCGGTTTGCGTTTAGTTGGACGATCATTTATTTTTCAACAGGAAAATGACCCCAAACACACCTCCAGGCTGTGTAAGGGCTATTTGACTAAGAAGGAGAGTGATGGGGTGCTACGCCACAGTCACCAGACCTGAACCTAATCGAGATGGTTTGGTGTGAGCTGGACCGCAGCGTGAAGACAAAAGGGCCAACAAGTGCTAAGCATCTCTGGGAACTCCTTCAAGACTGTTGGAAAACCATTTCCGGTGACTATCTCTTGAAGCTCATCAAGAGAATGCCAAGAGTGTGCAAAGCAGTAATCAAAGCAAAAGGTGGCTACTTTGAAGAACCTAGAATATAAGACATATTTTCAGTTGTTTCACACTTTTTTGTTAAGTATTTCATTCCACATGTGTTAATTCATAGTTTTTATGCCTTCAATGTGAATCTACAATTTTCAGAGTCATGAAAATAAAGAAAACTCTTTGAATGAGAAGGTGTGTCCAAACTTTTGGTCTATACTGTATATACACTAATTTTTCTACTCACCTGTCTCCATTCTGCAGCTCTCCTCCTACCTCAGGGAAAAATAACACACATTCAATCCCCATTGAAAAGCTTCTATGGAAATCAAATTTCCTGGATAAAGTTAAGTGTTAAATTTGAAATTTGGCAGCTTTTGTCATTTCTATATCACTTGTTTTCTCCTTCCGCTTTTAGTTGTCACTAGTGGGTGATGATTAGCTGCTATGATGTCTCTCATACACAGCACACACAGACGTGAGGGATTCCTGCTCTCCTGTCTCTACATAGCAACTATTCAGATGCAGCAGCATGGAGAACATTACTGTAGCCCCGAATCCAGCACTGGAATAAACATGGAGAACATTATACAGCAGTAACGAGCAGTGTAGCCTTGAATCCAACAATGGAGTATTCATGACTGTAGCTGGACTCTGACTTTGTACTTACTAGCTCTCCCGGCCTCTGACCCTGGTAACGTTTCCTGACCACGGCTCTGCTTCCCCTTTTTAGCTTCTGAAGTGACCTCTTGGCTCCTGAACCTCGTGCTTCCACCTGATTACGGCTTGCTCACTCCCTTGTTCCAACCTTACTTCCTGGTTAAGACTTAAGGGTGCTTTACGAGCTGCGACATCGCTAATGATATATCATCGGGGTCACGTCGTTAGTGACGCACATCTGGTGCCGTTAGCGACATCGCAGCGCGTGACACCAAGGAGCGACGATCAACGAGCGCAAAAACGGGAAAAATCATTGCTCGTTGACACGTCGTTCATTTCCTTAATATCGTTGCTGCTGCAGGTACGATGTTGTTGGTCGTTCCTGCGGCAGCACACATCGCTGTGTGTGACACCGCAGGAACGACGAACATCTCCTTACCTGCGTCCACCGGCAATGCGTAAGGAAGGAGGTGGGCGGGATGTTCCTCTGCTATTGGACGGCTGCTGTGTGACGTCGCTGTGACGCTGCACGAACCGCCCCCTTAGAAAGGAGGCGGATCGCCAGCCAGAGCGACGTCGCAGGGAAGGTAAGTCCGTGTGACGGGTGTTAGCTATGTTGTGCGCAACGGGCAGCGATTTGCCCGTGTCGCACAACCGGCGGGGGCGGGTACGCTCGCTAGCGATATCGGTACCGATATCGCAGCGTGTAAAGTACCCTGTAGGCTTGCTGACTACCCTTGCACTGGTGTGTGTGCCCCTTTGTAGGCTTTAGCCTAACTGCTCTTTGGAGTTCTATCTCCATTCGGCTTCCGCGCCCCCTGGTGGAAGTCTGACAGGGGTGAGATAAAACACTTACTAATAAGCAGAAGCATGTAGGATGTTATATGGTAGTACTGAGATGTACTTTATTTTACACTGCTTCTCAGATGCAATAGTTAACCAGGGGATCAGACCGCTTTTTGTCCTCCCCTATGGGGAATTATGACATTGCATTCACACATTGTATTATCTATCACTGCGATCTTGCAATATAGCATGCTGCATTTCTTAAAATCAAAATTGTATTGATATTTTGCTTCCCACTAATTCATCATGTTCTAATTCAGGCAGATCTCTTTACATATGGGTAATTATGCAATTAGAAATTAAAAACAAAAAGCCATTGGGTACTATTAACCCTTAGAAAGCCTCTGTAAACTCTTGTTACTAAATCTGTCACTTGCTATACATATGTGATTTGTGTAATTTTCTTAATTGCTGCTGTTCTCCTGAATCCGGCATGGTATTTCTTTCGTTTCTGTGTCTTTCCGTTCCTGAATTATGGTCCCTTCTTCACTGTTTATAAATCTAGTTTTGTTAGCCAACTGGGCGTGGTACTCAAGACCGCGCCCACAGATAAGAGTTAATGGCCACACCCACTTGTTTAACAAGACTAGAATTATATACAGGGAAAAATAAGTCATATCTCAGGAACGGAGAGGCGCAGGAACAAAAGGAAAACAACGCCGGATTCAGGAGAACAGCGGCATTTACACCAAGTAGAAAAGTTAGATATTTTTTGATCTTTTTAAAAATTTCCAAGAACAGCAACCGAGGAACGTCATGAAGTAGACTTCTAAAATAGATGTTTTGGAATAGTTCTTTTCATGCTTTTTAGTAAATGGCTGTAGACGGGCACATCCAATAATAATGCAGTAGGTTTACCCTTACATAAACTATATGACCAAACCCTGTCGTTTTGCTTCATTTTTTCAGCTCTGCTACATCTGAGCAACCGGACTGCGCTACTTCTGTACCTAGGTCTTTGTCGTTAAGATATGAGACTCTAATTTGGGCGAGTAGACCGTCATGTCAGTAACCTTTTGTATCCGCGGACTGAAACCGGTGATTTGATGTACGAAGAATCAGAGTCAGACAGAAGCCGCAGCACAAATTTGGAAAACGAACATCTTTCAAACACACTCCCATCAATTAGGCCGAGAAGCCGGAGCCATGACCTTCAGGCGCTATCACAGGCACCTCAAGATGCAGTGCAGCTGTCTGGTCCTCTGAAGAGACTTCTTAATTATGACCGTGCTACTCACAAAAGGCCAGCGCCATGTCGGAGAACTGAAAACAGCATGCCCTTCAGCTCAAATGAAAGCAATTAGGCAGTTGGGTAGAGATGAGTTTGTCATTTGGAACGACTCCTAATATTACATTGTGTTATCTGTGGATTTACATGAGACTGCGGGTTAAGCTCGTATTTTATCTTAAGTCCTAAAATTAAACTTAACAAAAAAAGAAAAAATACAACCGACGCAACCTCACAGAACAAATTCAACTCTGCTACATCTGTGAGTAATAATAGTCTGTCTCTATGTCGCGGGCGGAGGAGGGGACGCCGCGCTCTCCCACTGCTCGGGTCCGGCTGCCGCTGCGGCTGCTGCAGCCTGCTGCTGCCGCTGCTCGGTGGCTCAAGCGATGGGCCGGATCCCGGGGACTCGAGCGGCGCTCCTCGCCCATGAGTGAAAGGGGATTGGGATTTAGGATAGTTTATTGTCCGTGACGCCACCCACGGTTGTGGTGATTGAATGTACACCACCGCTGCTCTGTCTGGGGAGCCCGGGAGTGATGGTACGGAGCAGCCAGTTGTTGATTTGCCCCTCCGTGGGTAGGGGTTTTGGTGCTCCCGGGGCCCAGTGATGGGGTTGGGATGGTGGACAGGCGGGTATGGGGCCTGTGGAGGTGCAGGGGCGCAGGGGCAGCGCTGTGCCGCACGGCACGGAGGTACTCACTCAGCCAGTAAACACGACACAGTTCTCGGTAAACAAACGGCTGTTTGGACGGGTCCTTCGGACGGTTGCGGTGCTGACTTCCCCTGCAGTTGACGGTGATGGTCTCTTCCCTGCACCTATGTGTTGTTGTTTGGTAGCGATGGGTTCCCACCGGTAACCCGCTCCCCAGCTTGGATATGAACCGGAGGAGCTCCACTCTTGCCCGCAGGCGCTGGCCCTGTGAAACTGGTGCCTTGGCGGTGGCGGTGTCTCCCCTTAACGGTTGGACTGTTGCCTTCAAACGGGACTTGGTTGTTGGGAGACAGTCGTCCCCTTCACTGACGGATTTGGCAAATTCGGCGACTCCTAGCCTTGCCGAGATCCGAAAGGCCCCTGCCCTGGTGCTGACTAATCTTTGTATACCGCTCCGGTACCGCCGGGTCACCACCCATCCACGGTCCTTTCGGCAACCTCCAATCAGTCTTGCCTGCAGACAGTCACCGCCGTCTGCCAACCTTGCTGTCTCAGTCCGGGGCACACACCCGGACTAACTTCAGGCTTCCTTCTGTCACTTCCTCTGTTGCTCTTACTTTAGCTCCTCTACCACTTCTAACTCTCCACTTCACACTCCCTCAGACTCTAGTCTGGCTTCAACTGCCTGGTTCTCCCGCCTCCAGGGCTGTGAACTCCTTGGTGGGTGGAGCCAACCGCCTGGCGCACCCCTGGTGTGGACACCAGCCCCTGGAGGAAGGCAACAAGGATTTTAGTTTTGACCTTGTGTGTACCTGCAGGGAATGTGGGGTGCATGTGGTGTTGTGACCTGTGACCCCTGGCTTGCCCAGGGCGTCACATTCCCCCTTAGCAAAACGCAGACCGTCCTCGGGCTGCCCGTCCAACACCAGTTTTATTTTCCTTTTTGTTTTCTGTGAAAATATGAAAAACGGTAACATATTTACAACTTATGGCATCATCCCACATCGGGAGGTTCATTTCTTTAACGTTGCAAACGGTGTACGGTTACGGTTTCCGCTCTATCCCACCCAAGTAACCTGGCCCTGATGCTGCCCCTAAAGCCCAGGCAGCACACCTTGACCCCAGTCCAGCACAAGTTACCCGAGCGGGATCTGTCCTTCCCCTCCAGAGGGTAGCCACCGGTTCCTGTGGTGGCTGGGCCCCAGCCTGCTCTGCTGTGGGCCCTCCCTCCAACCTGCCTCTCCGGAGGCGGCAATTGCAGAAACGGTAACGGTAACACAACTTATTTACAAGCCACTAACGTCTGTGGTTGCCCTGCAAGTTCACGGGCTTGTCCATAAGGAGTCCCTTATGCAACTTTTTGAACGGTCCCCACGGGGACAACGGTGTCGGCAACGGCCGGTTTTCCAAATTACGATGAATCAGGTGACTGTTCGGTTCCATTTACTTATCATCACTTTTTCAAACTTGCAAACAAAACTCAGTGGTGGTCCCAACGGGGACTGTGCAACGGTGCTCCGCTGCCTTACTCAGATTCTTCTGCTGAGGCGGACCCATCCTCTGCCACCAGCATATCAAACATGCACTGACATGCCTGCTGTGACAGGGGTACCCGGTACCCATTTCCACCGGTACGCGGGGTATGGAAAACCACGGGGTCTCCCACATAGCGGGAACGCTCACTCGCCTCTTCAAACTCAGCAGCGGACCCAGGGCTGGGGCCGGAGTCATCATCTCTTGTTCCTGCGCCAGGCGGGTTACCGCCAGCTGCCGCAGCCTCCTGGCCTCCAGCATCCAGCACATCAGAGCCCTCTGCAGCAGCACGGGGCAGCAGGTCAGGCGAGTTGACACTGAGGCGCCCCAGAAGTAACGGCAAGGATGATGCATAGGTCGAGAGTAAATGAACAAGATTAACAACCAATGCATAACTCCAAGATTAATATGTACGCAGTACAGTATTGAAATAATTCATGATAGTTAATCTTAGAGTGGACTAGGGCAATCGCAATTGTAAATGGAAAAACAGAGGAAAAAACGACCAAAAAAGCCCAAATAGCAGAAGGTGAAAAACTTTTTATTAGGGTGGTGAGCGGCACAAGTACAAGAAGGACTCTGACAACAGGAATTCCCAGCACAATGGAGGTGCATGTTTAAACACCATAACACATTATGGACCCATAATAACAATAAATGAGTGACCATACGTATATGTAATAGGATATACAAATCAGGTATGTATTGAAATAACCACAAGATAGGGTCATAGATGAAAGGTAGAAAATGGTTATAGATGGCAGAAGAAAGTTGGTAAGTATTGGTACAAGGATGTACGTAAACCAAAATCTGAGAGTTGCCCAGGTAATCCTAGTGGTCACCAATGTGTGACCAAACAGCTTAAGAGAACCCTACCAAGCACCAGTATTGCAAGGCCATGGAAAGAATCCAGGAAAAAGGGCAAAATTACTCATAAGAACCATACCTGAAAAAACCGGGAAGAGACCTATGTCAGCGTCCACCCGACGGCCGTTTCGGCATAAACTGCCTTCGTCAGGGGACGAACTGACGAAGGCAGTTTATGCCGAAACGGCCGTCAGGTGGACGCTGACACAGGTCTCTTCCCGGTTTTTTCAGGTATGGTTCTTATGAGTAATTTTGCCCTTTTTCCTGGATTCTTTCCATGGCCTTGCAATACTGGTGCTTGGTAGGGTTCTCTTAAGCTGTTTGGTCACACATTGGTGACCATTAGGATTACCTGGGCAACTCTCAGATTTTGGTTTACGTACATCCTTGTACCAATACTTACCAACTTTCTTCTGCCATCTATAACCATTTTCTACCTTTCATCTATGACCCTATCTTGTGGTTATTTCAATACATACCTGATTTGTATATCCTATTACATATACGTATGGTCACTCATTTATTGTTATTATGGGTGCATAATGTGTTATGGTGTTTAAACATGCACCTCCATTGTGCTGGGAATTCCTGTTGTCAGAGTCCTTCTTGTACTTGTGCCGCTCACCACCCTAATAAAAAGTTTTTCACCTTCTGCTATTTGGGCTTTTTTGGTCGTTTTTTCCTCTGTTTTTCCATAGGTCGAGAGTAGGCCGGGCCCCTCAGCCGCAGTGGCCGGTCCTGGTAGGACATAGGGACGTGGGTCACCAGTCGGTCCTGCTACATCTGTTCCCCCTCCGTACATCGGGGCAGTTGCAATCAGCATCTCCACCTCGTTGGTCCACTGCTCCATCATCCTGAAGATCTGATCCTGCTGACGCTGGTGGAATTGAATCACCCGGGCTTTCATCCAGGCCACGGTCCCGGGCTCGGGGTCTGGCACAATCACTGCCGGGACTTCTGGCACCATGCTGTTAAGGGGCCGCGGTCCTAGCGGTTCCCCCTGGTGCACTTCAGGGACGTCCTGGACGTCTGCAGCCGGCTCGCCCGCCGAGGCGGCTTGGCAGGGTATCGCTACCGGGTGGACAGGTAGCGGGCCTAATGGCGGGGCGACAGCAGCTATCACGGGTAGTGGGGAGAGAGGCAGGGTGAGCGGAAGCCGGCCGGGCCCCTCAGCTCCAATGGCCGATCCCTCAGGAATACAGGGGCGTGGGGCGCTTACCCGCTCCTCCAAATCCTCTTCTACCTCGCGTCTCCACATAGCAGCCACCACGTCCGCCATGTCGGTCTCCCACTCCTCCAGGAGGAGTTGCATATGGGCCTGCAGACGATTACTCAGCGGGACGGTCCGGTCCCTCAACCACGTCGCCGTGCCGGGCGCGGGGGTCTCGCTGTTATTGATTGGAGCGGACATCTCGGCAGTCGTGCTTTCCAGGAACTAGCAACAAGATGGCCACAGGGTCCTGGCGTCCCTGCTTTTATAGCCACCTCACATGCAGCCAGCCGCCATCGCGTCCCCCTTAGCTTCTTTCCGGCCCCTCCTCTATTGGGGCGGGGTTTTGGCCTTCGCTCCTCTGCTACTCGAGAAGACGCTCGAGCGGGAACTTTTCGCGTCAAAGATGGCGACTTCTGAAATTTTTCAGCCGGATACCTCCGGCGGTCACAAGGCGCACCTCTACCCAACGGCAGAGCGGTAAGATCCTGTTCGTGACGCCAAGTTGTCGCGGGCGGAGGAGGGGACGCCGCGCTCTCCCACTGCTCGGGTCCGGCTGCCGCTGCGGCTGCTGCGGCCTGCTGCTGCCGCTGCTCGGTGGCTCGAGCGATGGGCCGGATCCCGGGGACTCGAGCGGCGCTCCTCGCCCGTGAGTGAAAGGGGATTGGGATTTGGGATAGTTTATTGTCCGTGACGCCACCCACGGTTGTGGTGATTGAATGTACACCACCGCTGCTCTGTCTGGGGAGCCCGGGAGTGATGGTACGGAGCAGCCAGTTGTTGATTTGCCCCTCCGTGGGTAGGGGTTTTGGTGCTCCCGGGGCCCAGTGATGGGGTTGGGATGGTGGACAGGCGGGTATGGGGCCTGTGGAGGTGCAAGGGCGCAGGGGCAGCGCTGTGCCGCACGGCACGGACGTACTCACTCAGCCAGTAAACACGACACAGTTCTCGGTAAACAAACGGCTGGTTGGACGGGTCCTTCGGACGGTTGCGGTGCTGACTTCCCCTGCAGTTGACGGTGACGGTCTCTTCCCTGCACCTATGTGTTGTTGTTTGGTAGCGATGGGTTCCCACCGGTAACCCGCTCCCCAGCTTGGATATGAACCGGAGGAGCTCCACACTTGCCCGCAGGCGCTGGCCCTGGGAAACTGGTGCCTTGGCGGTGGCGGTGTCTCCCCTTAACGGTTGGACTGTTGCCTTCAAACGGGACTTGGTTGTTGGGAGACAGTCGTCCCCTTCACTGACGGATTTGGCAAATTCGGCGACTCCTAGCCTTGCCGGGATCCGAAAGGCCCCTGCCCTGGTGCTGACTAATCTTCGTATACCGCTCCGGTACCGCCGGGTCACCACCCGTCCATGGTCCTTTCAGCAACCTCCAATCAGTCTCGCCTGCAGACAGTCACCGCCGTCTGCCAACCTTGCTGTCTCAGTCCGGGGCACACACCCGGACTAACTTCAGGCTTCCTTCTGTCACTTCCTCTGTTGCTCTTACTTTAGCTCCTCTACCACTTCTAACTCTCCACTTCACACTCCCTCAGACTCTAGTCTGGCTTCAACTGCCTGGTTCTCCCGCCTCCAGGGCTGTGAACTCCTTGGTGGGTGGAGCCGACCGCCTGGCCCACCCCCTGGTGTGGACACCAGCCCCTGGAGGAAGGCAACAAGGATTTTAGTTTTGACCTTGTGTGTACCTGCAGGGAATGTGGGGTGCATGTGGTGTTGTGACCTGTGACCCCTGGCTTGCCCAGGGCGTCACATCTATACCACCCAAAGAGCAGGGAGAACAGATACAGTGTATTGTACGTTTCTATGATGCTTGCACTATATGGCATTGTTCTGCTAAAGGATACTGGATAGCGGTATTATTTATACACAATATAATGGCCATATTAATATTGATTTCACTTCAATGATACGCAAATGTTTTTGACATTACACTTTTACTGATGTTCAGCCTGTCACATCTCATTGTTTTAGGGTGAAGTTCTGTCTCTGGTCTTACATAGGACTGCTGGAGCCTGAGCTATCCCACTAAGACTGAGTTAAAAGGGGGGAACTGAGCTTTCAACAAACTTTGCAGAAATCAATAGTATGGGCGAATATAAGAAAGATTGTAATATATCTTATCAGAGAATTCTGCTCCTTTCTACACTTATGAGACACTTCTTCCTTTCCCCCTTCCTCTCTAAAACCTACTATCTACTGTAAAAAACAGTTCAATTGAATGTCACTCAACACAAGATGGACAGTCTGCTCAGTGAGGTGTGAGGTTACACATACCATTATCCTCTATGGAGTTGAGGGCAGAAGAGGCGCAGAGTGAGAAGACAGAGGGAGACACAGAAAGCTCATGCTGAGCTTTCTAACCAGTCTTTTATCTCATCTCAGATGGATTCACAACTATACTGATCAGTACTGCTGTATAATGTCCTCCATGCTGCTGCTGATTCTCCATGTATGCTAAAAAAAAGGAAAAACAAGAAAGCCAGCACTAAATGTGCACTACAGCACTAAAAATTCCAAACTGTACTTATTATTAAAATTTGAGATTTTTGGCAAAACATTGCAATTTCTTGAGCTGCCTCGCCACGTCACGGCAAATCTCTTTGGGGCAGTCCTACTCTAAAATATTTTTATATAAAATTTGCCATACGGCCTCACATATGCCAAAAATCTCAATCTTCTATGCTAAAAAAAGAACAGAAATCCCTCATGTCAGCGTGCGATGTGTATGGAAGATACCATAGCAGCTATTCTCCACCCACCAGCTCAGAGGCAGGAAAGGAGGAATCCCTCATGTCACTGCATACTATGGATGAGCGACATCATAGCAGCTAATCTTCACACAGCAGGTCAGAGACAGAAGAGCAGGAATCAATTTTGTCTGTGTGTGCTGTGTATGGGAGACATCATAGAAGCCAGTCTCCACCCACTAGCTCAGAGACAGGAGAGCAGGAATCCCTCATGTCTGTGAGTGCTGTATATAAAAGACAAAATAGCCAGTCTACACCCTCCAGCTCAGAGACAGCAGAGCAAGAATCCCTCATGTCTGTGTGTGCTGTGTATGGGAGACAACATAGCAGCTAGTCTACACCCACCAGCTCAGAGACAAAAGAGCAGGAATTGCTCATGTCTGTGTGTGCTGCATTTGGGAGACATCAGAGCAGCCAGTCTCCACCCACCAGCTCAGAGCCAGAAGAGCAGGAATTCCTCATGTCTGTGTGTGCTGTGTGTGTGAGACATAATAGCAGCTAGTCTTCATCCACTAGCTCAGGAAAACTGAAATTCTGAATACTTCTCGTACAATGTCCAGAAATAGTATTATTCCTATGTATACACTGTAGGAGTAGTAAATGTACGGCATGATCGACACCATCAATGACCGATGGACCCTCATAACGAGGTTCATTGGGCTCCATTATGGTATTTCTTCTGGAAAATATGATGAAAGCTTTTGATTCAGGTGGGATCAGAGCCTAAAGATGCCCTTTCACATCTGAGATTACTGTCAGCTATCATGTACTTTCAATGGGGAGAAGAAAATAATCCTCTGCTGGACGCCTCTGATGGCCACTGCTTTTCACCTGGAGAAGTGTGCCGCCCCCGGGCCAGCAGCTGGCGCTGCTCGGATCCGGGCCTTCAGGGGGGGTGGCTCGAGGGTCTCCGGACCCGGGTGTCTCGCGGACACGCCGAATAAATTGGGGGACGCAGATGTACAGGCTAGGCTGTAGTAAATTTGTGACGCCACCATGGTGTGTGGTGAGGTGGGTCACCACCGCTGCAGTTACGGGGCACCCCGGGGAGATGTTGCGCAGCAAGTTGTTAACCCCTCCGTGGGTATGGATGGTGGCCCCAGGACCCGGTGGCTCGGTGCAGGGGATGGCGACCGCAGGGGGTGCTGGTGTACTCACGGTTTGTAAAACACACAAGTCTCTGGTAAACCAACTTGATGGTGGCCGGTGCCGCGGCCGGTTGCGTTCTGGTCCCCCACCAGGCTGGTGGTCTCTATCCTTTTTCTGCACTGCTTTGTGTAAGGTGAACTTTCCAAGTGTGAAACTCAGGAGTCTGCTTCCGGCTGGATGTGGCCTAAGGAGCCGTGCCCGCAGAGGCTGGCCCGTGGGATCTATGGGCCCTGGCGGTGACCTCTTATCCCTAATCGGTGGGCTGTTGTCTTCTATGAGGGACTTTGGGTGGGACAGGACCTCTAGTCCTGGCCTCAATCGGTTAATTAACCAGCTCCAGTTGGTTCTGGTCCTGGCTTCAGGGTCCGAGTACCCCCCTTTGTGCTACGGTTTCCGGGTCGGTTCCCCGTGTCGGTACCGGTGGGCTACAACCCTGTCCCGGTCCACCTCGGTTCCACCGAGCCGTCTTTTCGTCTCCTGCTGACCGAGACCACCACCTGCCTCCTAGCCAGTGGCACCAGGGCTCCTACCCTGGTACCGTTCAACTTGAACTTCCTTGCTGGGGCTACACTTAGCTCCAGCCCACACTCCTCTCCAAACTGAACGTCAGACTGATCTGCTTGTTTTCCTGCCCCGGGCTCTCTAGACCCCTGAGTGGGCGTGTCCCAACCGCCTGGTCATGCCCACTGGTGTGTCTATCTTTGCCCAAGGTGGGGTGACTAGGTTTTTTGGTTGGCTGTATGTTTCGTAGTGAGGGAACGGTGTAATGCAGGGGCCTAACTGTGACTACCTGGTTTTGCCAGGGCGTCACAGAAGCAAGAGGATCAAAGAATTGATATTGAACATGCCCGATTCTCATCTCCTCCAAAATCTTCTTTCAGGGAAGAATGGTGATGACCAAGACATATCAGATGGTCTTATATCAATATTCATGAGTTTGGTCAACTTTCTACATTCAATAGCACTTGGCCAAACTCTCCCGACTCATAGACACTCACGTATATTTGGTTGCATCAGTTTAGAAAGTATCGCTATTAGTACTTACCTTATTCTGCAGTTGATACTGGACTGGAAATCACTTCTTGTGCCGCTATATGGTCACCATGAATGGTGCCTCATAGCGGTACTATACTACCGTATGCCACCATATGGTCTCTAAAAATGACCATGGTACCAAAGCGCCAAATCATCATTGCTTTTGCACCTTTCTTCTGTAGTAAAAATGGTTTTAAGCCTCATTCAGTTCACTGGATCAGATTTTCACCAATTCTTGGTCAGTGTTGGATGTTTTTTGCTATCAGTTAATTTATCATATGCAATAAGACAAAAATTGCAGTCTCTTCTACCATTACAATATTTTAGCAGACAGGAGACAGATTGCACATGGATAGCACATGGATGGCATTGGTGCAATGTAGGAGAATGTCACAGGCCCATAGACTTCTGTCGCGGGCGGCGGGGCGCTGCGCTCACCACGCTCGGGTCCGGCGCTGCTGCTGCTGCTGCTGCTCGGTGGCTCGAGCGGTGGGCCAGATCCGGGGACTCGAGCGGCGCTCCTCGCCCGTGAGTGAAAGGGGGTAGTTTGGTTTGGGGATTTTGTCCGTGACGCTACCCACGGGTTGTGGTGAGGTTGGGCACCACCGCTGCTATTGACAGGGATCCCGGGAGCGATGGTAGGGAGCAGCTGGGATGTTGTTTCCCCCCTCCGTGGGTAGGGGTTGGTGGTCCCGGGGCCCGGTGTGGTGACGGGGAGGCAGGGCTGGCAAGGTGCAGGGTCGCGGGGACTGCGCAGCGCGGTGCCGGAAGGCACGGTTGTACTCACTCAGCCACAAAGGTACGCAAAGTCTCTGGTAAACCAAACGGCTGGATGGATGGGTCCCGCAGCCGGCTGCTGTGACTTCTCCCGGACGGTTGGTGGTGGCTGCCTTTCCCTGCACCTTTTGTGGATGTTCGGTCCCGATGGCATCCCACCGGTAACCCGCTCCCCAGCGTGTGTATGTGCCGGAGGAGCCCTTTTGCCCGCAGGCTCTGGCCCTTGGAACTCTAGCTGTGGCGGTAGCTGTATTTCCTTTTGTTGGTTGGATGGTTGCCTTCAATCGGGTATTGGCTGTTAGGAAACCCCTGGGGTTCCGGTCACTGACGGATTCGACCTTGTTAACGGTGACTCCAAGCCTGGTCGTGGTCCGCAGGCCCTGCCGGTTTGTGCTGGCTTCACTTCGTGTCGCGGGCGGAGGAGGGGACGCAGCGCTCTCCCTACTGCTCGGGTCCGGCCGCCGCTGCCACTGCGGCCTGCTGCTGCTCGGTGGCTCGAGCGATGGGCCGGATCCCGGGGACTCGAGCGGCGCTCCTCGCCCGTGAGTGAAAGGGGATTGGTTTTTGGGATTGTTTATTGTCCGTGACGCCACCCACGGTTGTGGTGATTGTGTGGACACCACCGCTGCTCTATATGGGGATCCCTGGAGCGGTGACAGGGAGTAGCAAAGTTGTTAGTTCTCCCCTCCGTGGGTAGGGGGTGGTTGTCCCGGGGCCCAGTGATGAGGTGTAGGATGAGGGATGGCAGGGCCGGTGCAGGGCTTGGTGAGGTGCAGGGACGCGGGGGCAGCGCTGTGCCTCACGGCACGGTGGTACTCACTCAGCCTGAGACGATGACACAGTTCTCGGTAAAACACACGGCTGGAAAGACGGTTCCCACGGAGGGCTGCTGTTGCTTTTCCCCGGTAGTTAACGGTGACTGTCACTTTTCCTGCACCTAAGTTCACTGTTGGCAGCGATGGATTCCCACCGGTAACCCGCTCCCCGACTTGGATATGGGCCGGAGGAGCCCCTCTTTGCCCGCAGGCGCTGGCCCTGAGAAACTGGTGCCTTGGCGGTGGCGGTGTCTCTCGCATACGGTTGGACTGTTTCCTTCAATCGGGACTTAGTTGTTTGGAGACCCAGGAGGTCCCCTTCACTGACGGATTTGACAAATTCACGGCGACTCCTAGCCTTGCCGGGATCCGAAAGGCCCCTGCCACTGGTGCTGGCTTCTCCTTGTCTACCGGTCCGGTACCGCCGGGCCACTACCCGTCCGCGATCCTTTCGGCAACTCCGATCAGCCTCCACTGCAGACGGTCACCGCCGTCTGCTAACCTTGCTGTCTCAGTCCGGGGCACACACCCGGACCAACTTCAGGCTTTCAAACTGTCACTACTCTCCCTGTACTCCTTCCCTCTCCTCTCACTTTGAACTCCAAACTTAATCTGCCTGGTTTCCCGCCTCCAGGACTGTGAACTCCTCGGTGGGCGGAGCCAACTGCCTGGCCCACCCCCTGGTGTGGACATCAGCCCCTGGAGGAAGGCAACAAGGATTTAAGGTTTAGCTTTGGTGCACCTATCCGGGGTGTAGGGTGTGGTGATGTCATTACCTGTGACCCCTGGCTTGCCCAGGGCGTCACATTCGCTCCCCGGTTCGGTACCGGCGGGCCACCGCCCGTCCCCGGTCCTACGGTTCCGCGTTGATCTGCCTCTCCTGGAGACGGCCACCACCGTCTGCCAACCTTACTCTAAGTGCCCGGGCCACGTACCCTGACACTGTCAGTTTGCTCCTCCACTACTCCTTCACTCCTCCTTCACTTTCCTCACTCAACTCTCACTGACTTCCTTTTCCCGCCCGACCTGGTCCTTACGGCTCTGCGGAGTTCCACTAACTCCTGCAGACGGCCACCACCGTCTGCCAACCTTTCTGTTAGTGTCTGGGCTCCAACCCAGACACCCAAGTGTTCACTCCTCTCACTTTCGCCTCCTGAACAAATCTGACACTTTTCCCGCCTCCAGGCCTGTGAACTCCTCAGTGGGTGGGGCTAACCGCATGGCTCCACCCCACCTGGTGTGGACATCAGCCCCTGGAGGGAGGCAACAAGGATTTTGTGTCTGACTGATGTGCCTGTCTCGGGGTGGGGGTGTCGTGTTGTAGCACCTGTGACGACCTGGCTAGTCCAGGGCGCTACACTTCCATGGATGACTTTGATCTGTGAGGGCTCACTCACATGTCTATTGTGTACCAAGCAAATGGCGAAATGTAAGGGAAACCCGGTGTCTAGGGAAGGGGAAGATGGTGACACCTGACCAAACCTACTGCTGGTCCCTGGGGTCCCTCACCACCCTAGATAGGTTCCGCACCTATGCGCCGAGCTGGATACCTGACCCTAGATATGTGGCGCCCCTGAGGCTTCCGTCGCCACAGGTCATTGCACCCCACCAGCGGTGTGATGCCCCATTCTGGGAGAGGAAGAGAGTGAACTCCGGTCCCCTGGTAAATCCACACTACACCCATTGTTAGGTACATACTGGGACCAGGGAAAGTGGCAGGCAACCCTCCCATGCTGCATGCTGAGAGGGGCTGTAAGACCCATCCCTGCTCCCATAGGGAGGTAGCTTAGCAACTGGGGAGGTGGGAGGAGCCACCAGAGTGCAGATAGAGATAGGAAGGTCTAAGTTAGTTTCAGTTTACCTCAGGGAGTGAGAGAAGCAGCATGTAGCTGTGAAAGAGAAAGGAGGGAGGAGGAGGCCTGCTGGAGGCAGGCAAGGAGGAGAAAGAAAAGAAAGAAAGAAGGAAAGAAAGCTCCAAGTCAGACAGGAGCAGAGGAACTGAAGGAGACGCTTCCTGGTGAAGACCCTGGGACCCAGAGGTCCAGGTGACACCACGTAGGAACAGAAGGAGTCGCAGGGCCGTGGGTAGTCCTAGAAGTATCACGAGCAGGCCTAGAGGTACCAAGGAGAGAGGGCCCTAGAAGTGCCACGGGTAGTTGTAGGCTGTGGTGGCCTGTTCCACAGTCACATCGGTGGAGGGACCAAGCTGCGACAGGGGACGGTCCCTAGAGACTGGAGGAGTGCAAAATCATCTCCAAACAGTAAAAACCGAGGCCCAGGGACGTTGTAAGCTCCCAGGGCCAGAACCCATAGCAGACTTCCAGAACAGGGGAAATCAGCCGACAGGTGACCCCCCAGCCTGGAGGCTGTAGTGGAGGCCAAGCCAGGTTTATCCTAACAAAGGCAAGGCTAAGGAAGACAGCAGAAGAAAGAGACACTAAGAGAAGGGCACCGGCTTTTACTCTCTGAATCACCCAGAAACGGCGGAGGTCCCTGACAGTGGTCCCAGCAGTCTGAGGGTCCCTACAGCTGTGACAAGAACTGTGAGTAAAGAACTTGAACTGCACCCTTGAAGTGGTCTCTGTTATTTCCGCTGCATAGACATTCACAAGCACCAACTGTGCCCTGGGCATTGCTCCACCTGTGGGGAGCAGTACCACCATTGCTGCCATATCATCACCCCGGAGGCCTCACACAGCAGCGGCGGCTTAATAGCCGCATACCACAGGTGGCGTCACGAACACAACCTCTATTCAGCAAGCCACATATTTTACTGACACCCACCAGGGCCACGGAGCCGGGCCCAGCCACCACTGACTACCACCGGACTAGTCCGGCCCGGCACCGGGTGTCCCATAGCCCTGGGGTGGGCGAGTCAGATATCCCTAGTGTTGGACCCTAAATAGGGAATGGGTGGGATAAGCTCTTTGTCAACCCCACTAAACACTAACGAAGTAGAAGTTCAGCAAATTTTTCAGCAATGATGCCACAGCTGTGTACAAGCCACCTGCTTGAAATCAAGGCTTGAATGAACTGAAAAATATCACTAGCAACAGTCCAAGGAAGGAAGCGGTATTTAAGCACCAAGATAATGCCGATGATCAGCAGCTGGGTGGAAGGCGAACTCCTGCTGGGTCCAAAATGGGAAGAGATGAATCCTGCAGGAAAGCTACCTATACCAATGACTACTGACAGCAGGAACAATGGAAAGTCAGAGAGCATTCTGCGCAGCCAAATGCTGTGACCTTCTATGGCCAGAAACCACATGACTATCTCACCTGTGACATCTATTTCCCCTATGGTCCTAGTTGTACCAGTGATTTTGTTCAGCGTTTCTTCCATTTTTTATCAGAGTTTGGTCGGAGATTCATCAGTTTTTATCAACAAATTTTCTCTAACTTTTTCTATCTATCATCCAATGAAAAACTGACAGTCTCAGATGGCCAACTGTTGTCTGATTTTTTCATAGAATCATAGGTTTGCATTGACAATTTGGAAGATCTGAATCTTGGATAAAATATCGGATATATCTCCCCATTTTGTGCAAAACCACTTGATCCACACCAAAAAAACTCAATAATTCCATAAATTTTGCTAGTTACGAGTTCTATCCATCAAAAACAAGGAGAAAATGCGTACTAAAAAAAAACAAATGTCTGAATGAGACACAAACGAACATATTTCAGACACTCGGTTCTCGAAAAACTATGGACATGTGAACAGCTCCATAGACTATAATGGGTACATGAAAAGCACGGATAGAACTGAATGTCAAAAACAGACGTCTGAATGAGGCCTTAGGCTATGTCCGCACTTTGTGTCGTCGTAGTTGCAGTTCTAAACGCATCCTCTGGCAGAAATGTTTTTTGCCAAAGTTGCTTTTGACCACAAAATCGCGGTAAATACGTGTGCGTTTTTGCCGCGTTTTTAGCGCTTTTTTACCTGCATTTCCATTGCTTTTTGATTACAAAGACACTACTAAATAAAGCTTTTGACATACAAACACTATGGAAAAAGGGGAAAAAAAAGGAAACAAAATATAATTATTTAAATCATAACGAAAAAAGTTATATTTAATATAAATATAGCGGTTTTATACTATTTATCACTAAAATTCCAGTAAATTAATATTTTTCATTAATTTAATTGTCGGACTATGTGTGTGTGTAAAGGGACATATCAATCCATTATTTTGATGTCAGAAACGCATGCTTTCTGCAGCTAAAAAGCAGGTAAAACGCTGGAATTTTGATGTTTGTTGCTTTTTACAACTTCTCATTGACTTCATTGTTAGCAAAACGCAGCCCAAATGGCAAAAACAATTGACATGCTGCTTCTTGAATGCAGAGTTTTTGCCCAAAATTATGCAAATTAAACGCAGTGTTCAGAACAACAAAGTCGCACAAGAAATCCCCATTTCCCAAAGACTTTGCTGGAAAATCAAAACGCATGCATTTTGGCATGAAAATGCTACAGTTCAAAATGCAGCAGAAAAGCAGGTAAAACGCAAAGTGCGAACACAGCCTTATGGTGACTTTTTTATGTGCATCTTATTCATTATTTAATTTGCACCTTTTTTAGGTGAACTTGGTTTGGTTTGTTTTTTTGGTCAGCATTATGGACATGGTCCGGATGTTTTAGCCTAATTCATCATTTCCGATTTTTCGTAATGTTGCTTCATCTTGTTTTACAATTGTTCTCCACTACCCTACTAGAGCATGACGTCTGTCTTATTTTTTGCAGTTGCACCAAATTGATCAAATATTGTGAACTATTTTGATGAATCTGGTCCAAAATGTGCAACTTAAAAGGAAAGACAAGAAAAATAAAATTACTGCAAATGAAAAATCGGGGTCTTAGGTTCTTTAGAAAGGATTTGAAGAAGATGTCGACTACTTTTACATTGATGGCCTATCCTTAGCATGTCATGCGATGTTCGGCTCTGCGCATACCTGCTGGCACGGCGTCGTTGGACTCTGTTAACACCACAAGCAGCCTGAGGCTTCTGGATTGTTCAGCCAGAGCCGGGTGTCGGCTGATTCAGGTTCACTCTTCTCCAGCTCTGCAGGGGGAAATTCCTGCAGACTGGTGAGCAGGACCTAAGAACTCAGGTTGCTTTATGCCACGTTCAGCTGTCTCCTCCTTATTTAAAGCACGACTTTCTTAAAGTATGTGCCGATGATAGCTTATCCATAATCACCAGCAATCCGGTATTGGTGGTTATCCTGTTAATGGTGATCCGTGTTGTGCTTGTGAGTGGTGTGAGTGTTCCCCTTTTGTGCGTTACTTACTCCCCTTTTTTGTTGTTCCCCAGTACACATATTGTCTCTCCCATGTGTGTTGAGTGCTGTGGATACGAGTTTCCGTTCTCCCTCGTCTGTGTCATTTTGTGGGGTTTTGTCTTTGTGTTTTCTGGCCTGCCCCAAGCGCAGCTTTTGTGTGGTGTGAGTGTTTCCCAGTTGTGTGTTACTTCCTCCCTGCTTTTGTTGTCCCCCAGTACACATATTGTCTTTCCTGTGTGTTTTGAGTGCTGTGTGTATGGGTTTCTGTTGTCCCTTGACTGTATCATGCTGTGGGGTTTTGACTTTGTGTTTTCCAGCCTGCCCCAAAGGAGTGGGAAAGGAGAAGTAATGTCAGGGTTCGAACAGGATTTAGGGTCACGCTGGGGGCCCAGACATTTCTACCATTAAGCCTACTTCCAAGTTAAGGGACAGCGCAATGTCTCAAGTCTGAGGGCCAGCCTAGTTGCACCTGACCCGTCATTGCATACCCCATTACTTAGGATAGGTTATCAATGTCTGATCGGCAGGGGTCCGACATCCAGTACCCCCATTGATCAGCCGTTATTGGTGGCGGCGGTGACTTGTGGCTGGAAATGCTCAATTCTTTAGCTGCCCCATCTTCTGATAGTGGCTGCTGCCGGGTACTGCACATCCGTCTCCCTTCCAATCCAATAGGAGGCAGATGTGCAGTACCTGGCAGCGGCCACCGTCTGTTGACGGAGCAGCACCGGAGCTGAGCATTTCTGGCTTCATGTTGCAGGTACTGAGAACAGCTGATCTGTCGAACCCCGGCCGATCAGACATTGATGATCTATCCTAAGCGGCCATCAATGTAAAAGTTGTGGACAACCCCTTTAATAAATGCGCCCCCCATATTGATATGCCTTGGGGTCTGTTGTCAGCCCGACCCCTATTTTATTACTCCACTTAGTGCACAGTAATGTACCATATATAATAATTACATCTCTATGTGAATACTCCATCTGCTGCAGTACATTTTACGGCATCCAAAATGACTCCATAAAATATGAGACATTTTATTAAAAAAAAAAATGTTCTCATCAACATGTGGTCGCGAAGTGACCTTTTAGAATAAGCTCATCTGATCATTTACAACTCAGCGTAACACGGGCCCGGGAAGAAAAAAAAATGTAATTGTTACCTTTAATATATCTGCTGAACATCTTCATAATTAATAAATGAAAAATGTTATTGCAGCCAATCAATAAAGTTGTTAGGCAGGATTGATCTAATGCCGGAGTCTTTTGTGGGTAGATTTCTTCACCTTCAAGGAACAAATGATTCCCTGGGGCCCTGTCTAACTGATAGACACTTAGGAGCCTGACCACGCCGGGAAGAAAAAAAAAAGCCATTAATTAAAATTTCCAGTAGTGACATTCATAATCATTTATATGGAAACCAGGACTGTTCCGAGAGCTGCAGCCCCGGCATAGTGCGGTGCTTAAGAGTACCATCGATCGGTCCTGCCTGTTCCCTAAAAATGGGACCCCAATGCCCTCCTTTATATGCAGCAATATCAGGAGTGTAAAAGATCTTATTGGGGTCTTCCAGGATAATTTTTTTTAAAGGGCTCAGACTGCTTAAAAAAATAAAGGAAGTATGGTAATTCTAATTTGAGCAAACTGCATTTACCACTCGTGGGAGCAAACTGGGTAAAGATTTAAAGGGGACATTTCACTGAATTTTTACAATTTAAACTGAGTATGTCTTCCAATTGCCACTGCTCCACTGATTCTAGAACAGTTTTTCTTTTTCCTCAATGACCCTCCATTCTGAAGCTAAGTCCTTGGTAATAAAGGAGAACATTTTCCCTTCTACTAACTGAGCGTATACCACAGAACTTCTTTTTTCCTGTAAAGGCTGGCCAATCAAAACATGGCCACGCCCACAAGGAAATTCTGTCTTATGCACCCAACTAGTAGAAGGGAACATTCCTTCTTTATTATTGGCTAGCTGTAGTACCCAGCATTGCCCGGGATAGTAACTGTCTCTCTCCCACTCTGTCCGCATCCCTCTCTGTTTGTCTGTCTGCCTCTCTGTCTATCTGTTTCTCTGTGTGTCTCTCTGTTTCTCTCTCTCTTTCTATCTGTCTATGTCTGTTTCTCTGTCTCTTTCTCTGTCTGTCTCCCTGTCTACCCCCTCTGTCTGTCTCTCCCTCTCTCTGTCTGTCTGTCTGTCTATCTATCTCTCTCTCTGTCTCTCTCTCTCTGTCTCTCTGTCTATGTCTGTTTGTCGCTTTCTCTATCTCTCCCTCTCTTTGTCTCTCCCTCTCTGTCTATATCTCTATCTGTCTCTCTCTGTCTGTCTCTCTGTGTCTCTCTCTGTCTCTCTATCTGTCTATGTCTGTTTCTCTGTCTCTTTCTCTGTCTGTCTCCTCTCTCTGTCTCTCCCTCTCTCTGTCTGTCTGTCTCTCCCTCTCTGTCTATCTCTCTGTCTGTCTCTCTGTTTCTCTCTCTCTGTCTCTCTATCTGTCTATGTCTGTTTCTCTGTCTCATTCTCTGTCTATCTCCCTGTCTACCTCTCTCTGTCTCTGTCTCTCCCTATCTCTGTATGTCTGTCTCTCTCCCTGTCTCTTTGTCTCTTCCTGTCTCCCTCTCTGTTTCTCTCTGTCTCTCTCAGCCTGTCTCTCTATCTGCCTCTCTCTGTCTGTCTCTCTGTGTCTGATTGTCTCTCTTGCTGTCTCTCTCTGTTTCTCTATCTGTTTCTCTCTCTCTCTGCCTCTCCCTATCCGTCTCTCTACAGAAATCATATTACCTCACACATTCTTCTTATACTAAGAATGTCCTTCGTTGCTTGTAGTAAAAAATCACAGCTCCTATTAATGACCTGTAGCTCCCAGCTCCATTGACTTTAATGAAAGCAGGTTTCTGGCGAATAACTGTAAAGTGCTGGGTTAAATTTCCCCTCAAAACATAGTCTATGATATTTTCTGAGTCATATGAGGTGGCTGTGCAAAATTTTGTGATTTTAAATGCGACGGTGTGGATTCCTTTAGCGCACACACACACACACACACACACACACATATACATACACTCAGCTTTATATATTAGATGGCATAAATTTGTAAAGGAGGGGCACAGAAAAAAAATAAAAACTGTTCCAGAGTCATTGTAGCAGAGGCTATTGGAGAAGATACTCAGCTAAAATAATAAAAAAAAGCAGTGAAAGGTGGCCTTTAAGCAGCTGCCAGTGAAGTCATTTGCACTCTATAATAAATCCTGATGAATTTAAGTCCAGTGAACGCAACAAAAACATCTCAATTTCACGGAAGCCCCTGTTAGTACACTAGACCACTTTGGTGTTCACTCAACTTTTTTTTGAGGTGACATAGTCCCCACTGGTGTTAAAGTTGTAACCTTATGACATACTTTTGTCCACATATCTGTTTCAATTCCTTTCATTAGAGGATGTAAAAAAACGCAGCCTGCTGCTCTTTTACATCCATTTTTGTGATATTTCAATCAATTAATGACAAATGCAAATGTATTAAGAAAGCTGATGGCACCTCCTAACAGACAAGTGTGAACAGGTGCATACTAAAATTGAAATAAACTAACAAATAAACATATATATATATATATATATATATATATATATATATATATATATATATATATATATATATACAGTGTATATATATATATATATATGGCAAAGCATTACTTACTGCTAAGGAAATAAATTTAAAAATTGCGTCACTTAGCACATAATAAAAGGTCAGTTAATGCGAACCCAGCAGCCAGCATCAAGGCGTATCTCTTATGCTGGGTCCCTATTAGGGATGTGCGATCTTGATCGGTAAAGGATCACCAAATTAAAAATCGTACGATCCTTGGCCGGTTCAGTTCAGGATCGGAGATCCGAACAATTGACCCAAAAGTCGGTAATGTTTGGTTTTGTTCGGTTTGCAGAAACCATCCTCTCTTGAACCATCACAACCATATCCAGCACTGGCATTCACAGTAAAAAGAAAGGAAGCAAAAGAGTTAAAGCAGGACATACTTACCGAGTCTCTCCGCTGCTGCAACGCTACTTCCGGGGCCACTCATTAGCCTTCATACATATTCACTGCTTTCCCCGCTCACCGGCGTCTCTGATTGGCTGAAGTTATACCCCGCCCCCAGACAGCACCTGTCTGCATCCTTATACTGGTGTAAAATAAATTAATGTTGTAGGGTGGGTCCCCCGTCTACTGATTACAGCACAGATAAAGCTCAAGCTTTATCAAGGCTGCAGCCCTAAGCCATGCACTTATCTTGGTTGTGAATCAAAATAAGAGGAACCGCATGTGGCTTTTTTTTAATCATTTAAATAAATAATTTAAAAAATAGCATTCAGTCTCCCCCAATTTTGATACCCAACCAAGATAAAGCCCAACAGCTGGGGGCTGGTATTATCAGGCTGGGGAGACCCATGGTTATTGTGCCCACCCAGCAGCCAGCAGCCGCCCTGGATTGACGCATCCATTAGATGCAACAATCTCAATCTTTACCCGGCTCTTCCCGATTTCCCTGCTGCGGTAGCAATTAGGGTAATAAAGGGTTAATGACAGCTCATAGCTGCCACTAAGCCCTTCATTAGTAATGGGAAGAGTCTATGAGACCCCCCATTACTAATCTGTAAGTTAAAAGAAATAAATACAAACATAAAAAAATCCTTTATTTGAACTAAAATTCAAAAAACCCACACTCTTTCATCACTTTTTTAACCCCAAAATACCCAGGTCTGACATAATTCTCATGAGGTCCCATGACTATTCCAGATCTGCTACAGTGCTGGCTAAAAGTATTGGCACCCCTGCAATTCTGTCAGATAGTACTCAGTTTCTTCTTGAAAATGATTGCAATCACAAATTCTTTGGTATTATTATCTTCATTTATTTTACTTGCAATGAAAAAACACAAAAGAGAATGAAACAAAAATCAAATGATTGATCATTTCACACAAAACTCAAAAAAATGGGCCAGACAAAAGTATTGGCACCCTTAGCCTAATACTTGGTTGTACAACCTTTAGCTAAAATAACTGCGAACAACCGCTTCCGGTAACCATCAATGAGTTTCTTACAATGCTCTGCTGGAATTTTAGACCATTCTTCTTTGGCAAACTGCTCAAGGTCCCTGAGATTTGAAGGGGGCCTTCTCCAAACTGCCATTTTGAGATCTCTTCACAGGTGTTCTATGGGGTTCAGGTCTGGACTCATTGCTGGCCACTTTAGTAGTCTCCAGTGCTTTCTATAAAACCATTTTCTTGTGCTTTTTGAAGTGTGTTTAGGGTCATTGTCCTGCTGGAAGACCCATGACCTCTGAGGGAGACTCAGCTTTCTCACACTGGGCCCTATATTATGCTGCAAAATTTGTTGGTAGTCTTCAGACTTCATAATGCCATGCACACGGTCAAGTAGTCCAGTGCCAGAGGCAGCAAAGAAACCCCAAAACATCAGGGAACCTCCACCATGTTTGACTGTAGGGACCGTGTTCTTTTCTTTGAAGGCCTCTTTTTGTTTCCTGTAAACTCTATGTTGATTGCTTTTCCCAAAAAGTTGTACTTTTGTCTTATCTGACCAGAGAACATTCTTCCAAAACGTTTTAGGCTTTCTCAGGTAAGTTTTGGCAAAGTCCAGCCTGGCTTTTTTATGTCTCGTGGTAAGAAGTGGGGTCTTCCTGGGTATGCTACCATACAGTCCCTTTTCATTCAGACGCCGACGGATAGTACGGGTTGACACTGTTGTACCCTCGGACTGCAGGGCAGCTTGAACTTGTTTGGATGTTAGTCGAGGTTCTTTATCCACCATCTGCACACTCTTGCGTTGAAATCTCTCATCAATTTTTCTTTTCCTTCCACATCTAGGGAGGTTAGCCACAGTGCCATGGGCTTTAGGCCATGTGCGCACTTTGCGTTCAACTCCGCAGCGTGTAAGTCACTGCCTGTGCGTCTCAGAATGCAGCCGAAAAAGCTGCGTTCTGAGACGCATTCGGCAGAACGCAATGTGCGCACATTCCTGGAGAATTCATGCGTTCTGGATGCTTTCTCTGCCATAGACAGGGTGGTAAAAGCATCCAGAACGCACATTTTTGACAGTGCGGTCCCACTCGGCTCTGCAGCATCCCCATAGACTTGCAGCAGAGCCGAGTGGGACTGCACTGTCAAAAAGAGCATGGCTGACTTCGACCCAGTGCCGCGCGATCAGAATGAACTTGGATGAACTTCACCCAACTTCATTGTGATTGCGCGGCTACAGCGGAAGCTGACAGGAGCGGCAGTAGAACACCACCGCTCCTGTCAACTCCATGCAGCAACTGAAGTGAGTAGCGCGATCAGCTGTGCTGTCACTGTGGTTACTCATGGCCACTGCTCTCAGATGGAGGACTGCAGCTGTGGCCGCGAGTAACCTGAGTGAAAGCACAGCTGATCGCGCAGCTCACTGCAGTCACTCAGGGGATTTGCGATCACAGGTGAGTCCTTCACGTGTGACCGCAAATCAAGCCGCGGCACCCGCACAGTGTGCCGTGGCTTGATTTGCGGTCACACGTGAAGGACTCACCTGTGATGGCAAATCCCCTGAGTGACTGCAGTGAGCCGCGCAATCAGCTGTGCTTTCACTCAGGTTACTCACGGCCACAGCTGAAGTCCTCCACCTGAGAGTGGTGGCCACGAGTAACCACAGTGACAGCACAGCTGATCGCACTACTCACTTCAGTTGCTGCATGGAGCTGACAGGAGCGGCGGTGTTCTACTACCGCTCCTGTCAGCTTCCGTTGTACCAGAGCTGAAAGCGTCGTGGGACCTTGCGTGGATTAAGTCGGACCTGGAGGTGTTTTTGAGGAGTTATTAAAGTGGTGAAGGAGGGTCTTTTTTTTGTCTTTCATTCCAAATAAAGGATTTTTTGGATGTGTGTGTTTATTTTCTTTAACTTACAGGTTAATCAAGGAAGGTATCTCAGGGAGACGCCTGCCATGATTAACCTAGGACTTAGTGGCAGCTATGGGCTGCTGCCTTTAACTCCTTATTATCCCGTTTGCCACCACACCAGTGCAATTCGGGATGAGCCGGGTAGAGTCCCGGGACTGTCGCATCTAATGGATGCGGCAATTCCGGGTGGCTGCTGGCTGATATTGTTATGCTGGGGGGCTCCCCATAACATGGAGCTCCCCATCCTGAGAATACCAGCCTTCAGCCGTGCCTTGGCTGGTATCCAAATTGGGGGGACCGCACGTCGGTTTTTTTTCAATTATTTATTTTTTTTTTACTGCTCAATATAGACACGCCCACCAGCGGCTGTGATTGGTTGTAGTGAGACAGCTGTCACTCAGCGTGGGGGCGTGTCTGATTGCAACCAATCATAGGCGCCGGAGGGCGGGGGAAGCAGGGACTACGTAATGGATTATTGAGTGGCCGGCATTTTCAAAAGAGAAGAAGCCGCCACAGTGTGAACGCCGTGCAGCGCCGCGCCGGTGATCGTGGATCGGTGATTATGAGGGAGGGCGTGGGAGGGAGAGACCGACATGGACAGAGAGATAGAGACATAGAGAGAGAGAGAGACCTACAGATCAACTGACAGACCGACCAACAGAGAGAGACCGAAAGACCTGCCTTTGTTATTTTAAAAAAACATGCGGATCGCAACAATAATGCAGTGCAAGCGCACTGCTTAACATTTTGGCAGCGATTTTCTACAACTCATTGATTTCAATAGGTGTACAACGCAGCCAAAATGGCCAACTTTAATCCATGTCAACCGGCTGCAAGTGTGATTTAGTTATTGCCAACACCTGTTAGGTGCCACAGGTAAGTTACAGGGGCTGTTAATTACACAAATTAGAGAAGCATCATATGATTTTTCAAACAGTGCCAATGTGTCGCCCTGGGCAAGCCAGGGGACACAGGTCACAACACCACCACACCCCACACTCCAGGTAGGCACACCTGCTAACCAGAAATCCTTGTTGCCTTCCTCCAGAGGTTGATGATGCACACTAGGGGGTGGGCCAGGCGGTTGGCTCCGCCCACCGAGGAGCTCACAACACTGGAGGCAGGAAGTTTCAGGCAGTCTAGTCAGGGAGGAGGAAGTGGAAGGAGTGAGGAGTAGCCCAGGCAGGGGCTAAAGTAAACAACAAAGTGAAAGTGAAGGGAGAAAAGGAGGAAAGCAAGCGAAGTGACAGAAGGAAAGAAAGCCTGAGAGCCCAGCTGTGTGTAGGGCTAGAACAGCAAGGTCAGCGACGGCGGTGACTGTTTGGAGGGGGACAGTTTGGAAGTTCCTGGAAGGACCCCGTTGGCTGTGTGCCCGGTGGTCTGGAGCAGTGTTCCGAAGGACAGTCAGCACCAGGGCAGGGGCCTCTCGGACCCCGGCAAGGCTAGGAGTCGCCAGATTTGCCAAATCCGTCAGTGACGGGGACGCAGATCCCCCAGCAACCAAGTCCCGATTGATGGCAACAGCCCGACCATTACCGGGGAGACACCGCCACCGCCAAGGCACAAGTTTCCCCAGGGCCAGCGCCTGCGGGCAAAGTGTAGAGCTCCTCCGGCCCAGATTGCAGTCGGGGAGCGGGTAACCGGAGGGAATCCACCGCTACCATCAGACAACAAAGGTGCAAGGAAGAGTAACGGCACCGTCACCTACCGGGAGTGCAGGTGCAGCCGTCTGTGGGACCGTCCTACCAGCCGTTGGTTTACCGTACAAACTGTGTCCGTGTGTCAGGCTGAGTGAGTACCATAGTGCCGCAAGGCACAGCGCTGCCCCCGCGCCCCTGCGCCCTCCAGGCCCTACACTTCACATCTCATCACCGGGCCCCGGGATCACCAACCCCTACCCACGGAGGGGCAACACAACACCTGGCTGCTCCGCATCACCATCCCCGGGACCCCCACACTGAGCAGCGGTGGTGCAATCACCACAACCGTGGGTGGCGTCACGAACTATAACAATCCCCACACCTAACAAACACCCCCTTTCACTCACGGGCGAGGAGTGTCGCTCGAGACACCCCGGGATCCGGCCCACGGCTCGAGCCACCAGGAGCAGCCGCCGGACCCGAGCAGAAGGGGTGAGCGCGGTGTGCTGACACCCTCCTCCCCGCCCGCGACAACTTGGCGTCACGAACAGAATCTTACCGCTCTGCCGTCAGGTAGAGGTGCGCCTTGTTACCGCCGGAGGCATCCGGCAGAAAAATTTCAGAAGCCGCCATCTTTGGCGCGAAAAGTTCCCGCTCGAGCGTCTTCTCGAGCAGTAGAAGCGCGAAGGCCAAAACCCCGCCCCGAGAGAGGAGGGGCCGGAAAGAGCTAAGGGGGACGCGATGGCGGCCGGCCGCATGTAGCGGCGGCTATACAAGCAGGGACGCCAGGACTCTGCAAAGATACCCAGTTCCTGGAAGGCACGAGTGCCAAGATGTACCACCCAGCTCCCAACGAAGAAGCCCCTGCGCCCGGCACGGCGACGTGGTTGAGGGACCGGACCGTCCCGCTGAGTAACCGTCTGCAGGCCCAGATGCAACTCCTCCTGGAGGAGTGGGAGACCGACATGGCGGACGTGGTGGCTGCTATGTGGAGACGCGAGGCGGAAGAGAATTTGGAGGAGCGGGTAAGCGACCCACGCCCCTGTATTCCTGAAGGATCGGCCGTTGGAGCTGAGGGGCCCGGCCGGCTTCCGCTCACCCTGCCTCTCTCCCCGCTACCCGTGATAGTTGCTGCCGCCCCGCCATTAGGCCCGCTACCTGCCCAATCGGTAGCGATACCCTGCCCAGCTGCTCCGGCGGATCAGCCGGCTGCAGACGTCCAGGACGGCCCTGAAGTGCCCCAAGGGGAACCGCTAGAACCGCGGCCCCTTAACAGCGTGGTGCCAGACGTCCCAATAGAGACTGTGCCAGACCCTGAGCCCGGGACCGTGGCCTGGATGAAGGCCCGGGTGATACAATTCCACCAGCGTCAGCAGGATCAGATCTTCCGGATACTGGAGCAGTGGACCAACGAGGTGGAGGAGCTGATTACAACTGCCCCGAGGTACGGAGGGAAAATGGATGTAGCAGAACCGACTGGTGACCCACGTCCCTATGTCCTACCTGGACCGGCCGCTGCGGCTGAGGGGCCCGGCCTAGTTTCGGCTTATACATCATCCTTACCGTTATCTATGGAGCGCCTCCGTGTAAGCTCGCCTAATCTGCTGCCCCGTGCTACTGTAGAAGGGTCTGAGGTGCTGGATACTGGGGGCCAGGAGGCTGCGGCAGCTGGCGGCAACCCGCCTGACGCAGGACTAAGAGATGACGACTCCTGCCCCAGCTCCAGGTCCGCTGTTGCGGCTGAAGGAGCAATTGAGCGCTCCCGCTATGTGGGGGACCCTGTGGTTTATCATACCCCGCGTACCGGTGGAAATGGGTACCGGGTACCCCTGTCACAGCAGGCATGTCAGTGCCTGTTTGGTGTGCTGGTGGCAGAGGATGGGTTCGCCTTAGCAGAGGAGCCGGAGTAGGGCAGCGGATGCCCGCAGCACCTTCCCCGTTGGGACCACCACTGAAGTTGTGCGTTTGTTTGAAAAAGTTGAAAAGTTCTGCAAATGATAAGGAATGATCCCTGAGTTTTCACCTGATTTACCGTGTGATTTGCAACCGGCTGGAGCCGGCACCGTTGTCCCCGTGGGGACCGTTTAAAATGCATGGGAACTATCCATGGACAAGCCCGTGAACTCTGCAGGGCAACCACAAACGTTAAGTGGCTTGTAAATATGTTGGTTACCGTTACCGTTTCCGCAATACCGCCTCCGGAGAGGCAGGTTGGAGGGAGGGCCCTGAGCAGAGCAGGCCAGGGCCCAGCCACCAAAGGAACCGGTGGCCACCCTCTGGAGGGGAAGGACAGATCCCGCTCGGGTGACTTGTGCTGGACTGTGGGTCAAGGGGTGCTGCCTGGGTTTTAGGGGCAGCATCAGGGCCAGGTTGCTTGGGTGGGAGAGAGCGGAAACCGTGACCGTATACCGTTGCAACGTTTAAGAAAATGTGCCTCCCGTTTGGGAAGAGTTTTTGATTAAAAATGTATTGATGTTTGATTAACCCTTGTTATCTCCTTTTACAGAAAAATAAAACCGGTGTAGGACGGCAGCCCGCGGACGGTCTGCATTTTGCTAAGGGGGAATGTGTCGCCCTGGGCAAGCCAGGGGACACAGGTCACAACACCACCACACCCCACACTCCAGGTAGGCACACCTGCTAACCAGAAATCCTTGTTGCCTTCCTCCAGAGGTTGATGATGCACACCAGGGGGTGGGCCAGGCGGTGGGCTCCGCCCACCGAGGAGCTCACAACACTGGAGGCAGGAAGTTTCAGGCAGTCTAGTCAGGGAGGAGAAAGTGGAAGGAGTGAGGAGTAGCCCAGGCAGGGGCTAAAGTAAACAACAAAGTGAAAGTGAAGGGAGAAAAGGAGGAAAGCAAGCGAAGTGACAGAAGGAAAGAAAGCCTGAGAGCCCAGCTGTGTGTAGGGCTAGAACAGCAAGGTCAGCGACGGCGGTGACTGTTTGGAAGGGGACCGTTTGGAAGTTCCTGGAAGGACCCCGTTGGCTGTGTGCCCGGTGGTCTGGAGCAGTGTTCCGAAGGACAGTCAGCACCAGGGCAGGGGCCTCTCGGACCCCGGCAAGGCTAGGAGTCGCCAGATTTGCCAAATCCGTCAGTGACGGAGACGCAGATCCCCCAGCAACCAAGTCCCGATTGACGGCAACAGCCCGACCATTACCGGGGAGACACCGCCACCGCCAAGGCACAAGTTTCCCCAGGGCCAGCGCCTGCGGGCAAAGTGTAGAGCTCCTCCGGCCCAGATTGCAGTCGGGGAGCGGGTAACCGGAGGGAATCCACCGCTACCATCAGACAACAAAGGTGCAAGGAAGAGTAACGGCATCGTCTTGGTTTACCGTACAAACTGTGTCCGTGTGTCAGGCTGAGTGAGTACCATAGTGCCGCAAGGCACAGCGCTGCCCCCGCGCCCCTGCGCCCTCCAGGCCCTACACTTCACATCTCATCACCGGGCCCCGGGATCACCAACCCCTACCCACGGAGGGGCAACACAACACCTGGCTGCTCCGCATCACCATCCCCGGGACCCCCACACTGAGCAGCTGTGGTGCAATCACCACAACCGTGGGTGGCGTCACGAACTATAACAATCCCCACACCCAACAAACACCCCCTTTCACTCACGGGCGAGGAGTGTCGCTCGAGACACCCCGGGATCCGGCCCACGGCTCGAGCCACCAGGAGCAGCCGCTGGACCCGAGCAGAAGGGGTGAGCGCGGTGTGCTGACACCCTCCTCCCCGCCCGCGACACCAATACTTTTGTCCACCCCTTTTTTATGTTTGGTGTGGAATTATATCCAATTTGGCTTTATGACTTTTTTTTTTTTTTACATCGAAGACAAATTAAATGAAGATAATACCAAAGAATTTGTGATTGCAATCATTTTCAGGAAGAAACTAAGTATTATCTGACAGAATTGCAGGGGTGCCAATACTTTTGGCCAGCACTGTACATCTGAACTGACAGCATGCGGCCATAGAACATGAGAGCACGTTGTAACTTCAGGCAGAAATTGAGTCTCAGTGATCGGCGGTGACGTCACTCAGGTTAAAGAAAGGCTAAGAAAAAACATTGAACCCATATAAAACACAGGAAGACAAATGTGTGTTTACAATGTGTGTATTTACACAGGCACTATGTGGCGGTATCATTTATCATTGCTGACCAAGAAGTAGCCTCTACTATAAATTCCGAGAAAATTAGAGCTCACCGAGCAGTTCCAGGACCGTATAATACAATAGAGATTCAGATTATCGTAACTTCTATATATTTGTAAGAAATGGGAATAGTAAAATGTAATAAAAACATAAAGACATAATAATAATATATAAACGCTGCCATATAGCAAAGACAATAAGTTCTTTTATTTCCTATCGAACTACAAATTCCACCGTAAACCCTTCATAGTATATCTCCGCCTAGGCTTCCTATGGTCCTATGGGTTCCAGCGTCTGCAGGAAAAAGAAAAAAAATGCTAAAAAATACCGTATTATTATCATTGCAGTCAATAACATGGATTTTTCCATATTTCATGACATTTGCTTTTAATATTTGGTAGGTACTAAAATAAATAAATAATGAAACCTCCACATATTGATGACGGAAATAACCGTGGAGATGAGTAAACATTAGGAACATAGAATATTTCACGAATTGATCAGAATTATTATTATCACTACTGCGCCCTGTTATCCAGTATATTTCGGTACTTTATAATATATGTATATATACGGTATATATATATATATATATATATATATATATACATAAGAAAATAATAAAATACATTCTTTTATCTGTTTATTTTTTTAAAATAAAAAAATGGATTTTATATATATGTATATAAACAGTATATATACAGTGTATGTATATATACAGTATACATATATAATAAACTGTATATTTTTTTTATTATTTTTTTAAATAAAAAATGGATTAATATATGGTTTATATATATATATATATATATATATATATATATATATAAAAAATATATATATATATATATATATATATATATACACACATCCAGGGCCGGATTAAGGTTGGTGGGGGCCCCTGGGCAGAAAATCTGGTGGGGGCCCCATAACGTTAACATTTTTAGTCATAACAGTAGAGTGCGAATGTAGCATTTAGATATAAATCCAATGAGCTTGGATCTTATCCTGTTCTGCCACATTCAGATTTACAGCACTACAATACAGATACAGTCCAGGATCACTCACAGCCGTCACTTATACTCAGAAAGTAAAGTTACTCACATTTTTTTATTGATCCCAAATGTTAAGACAGCCAAGGAATAGTAAAAATACAGAAAGGGAAAGTTCTCACTGGCAGCAATGGTTGCTGAAAATCACAATGTGCTCTCTATTGTATTGTCTCCGGAATAGTACATAGCAGCTGATGTCTGTACACGGTATGCCATACACTGTATCAGAGGTGGATCTAGGTTTTCCTGTCCATGGAGTAGGAGTTCAGTGTGGCGCCCCCTTCTATACACGGCTTATGCGGTTTGAGTAGTTGTCATGTGACCGCTCATACGCCATTTTCACACGTGCCGATGAGCTGCTCTTCCTAATTCTCTCAATGTTCAGTGAAATACTACAGCCCATAAAGAGAAGCAGGAAGAGAAGCTAATTGTGATTCAAAGTATTAAAATGACCTGCAAGTGGTCATGTGACCACTTCTGGAATTAGCAAGCAGAGCTAAATCCTTACATTGAGTATATTACAGGTTGTTTGATTGGGCATGCTACGGGGCTTACTTTTATTATTAAAGGGGTTGTCCAGGTCGACAAGGGAAATTTGTAGTTATCCTATATGACTGCAGACTTCTGAATTCTCACAGCTTGCGGACTGCACACTGTTATGATTTTCCCGTGCCATGAGCAAGTAGTCATGGCACTGCAAGTATGCGATTTGCTTACTTCCGGCCACATTCAAATTAGGACGTCTGCAGCCTCACTCAATAGTTACATGCCCTCAAGCTCTCACTGCTGGCATCGGAGAGTCCTGACAGTGTGCAGTGTGCACACTGAGCATTCAGAAGTCTGCAGTCACATAGAAACTTTCATCACAAACCTGGACAACACCTTTAATGCTACTAACATAATGTAGAAACCCTTGCGGTCATGTAATTTTACAAATTATGGCTTGCTACGTGTGTGCAGGATCAGAATCAGTAAAATGTACATAAATACACTGTGTGCAGAATTATTAGGCAAATGAGTATTTTGCTCCCATGATACTTTTTATACATGTCGTCCTACTCCAAGCTGTATAGGCTGAGAGCCAACTACCAATTAAGTAAATCAGGCGATGTGCATCTCTGTAATGAGGAGGGGTGCGGTGTAATGACATCAACACCCTATATAAGGTGTGTTTAATTATTAGGCAACTTCTATTCCTTTGGTAAAATGGGTCAGAAGAGAGATGTGACGGGCTCTGAAAAGTCCATATTGTGCGATGTCTTGCAGAGGGATGCAGCAGTCTTGAAATTGCCAAACTTTTGAAGCGTGATCACCGAACAATCAAGCGTTTCATGGCAAATAGCCAACAGGGTCGCAAGAAGCAAAATAGGCACAAAATAACTCCCTATGAATTGAGGAAAATCAAGCGTGAAGCTGCCAAGATGCCATTTGCCACCAGTTTGGCCATATTTCAGAGCTGCAACGTTACTGGAGTATCAAAAAGCACAAGGTATGCCGTACTCAGGGACATGGCCAAGGTAAGGAAGGCTGAAAAACCACCACCTCTGACCAAGAAACAGAAGATAAAACGTCAAGACTGGGCCAAGAAATATCTTAAGACTGATTTAGCAAAGGTTTTATGGACTGATGAAATGAGAGTGACTCTTGATGGGCAGATGGATGGGCCAGAGGCTGGATCAGTAAAGGGCAGAGAGCTCCACTCCAACTCAGACGCCAGCAAGGTGGAGGTGGGCACTGGTATGGGCTGGTATCATCAAAGATGAACTTGTAGGACCTTTCGTGTTGAGGATGGAGTGAAGCTCAACTCCCAGACCTACTTCCAGTTTCTGGAAGACAACTTCTTCACGCAGTGGTACAGGAAGAAGTCGGTATCGTTCAAGAAAAACATTATTTTCATGCGGGACAATGCTCCATCACATGCATCCAACTACTGCACAGCGTGGCTGGCCAGTAAAGGTCTAAAAGATGAAAAATAATGACATGGCACCCTTGTTCACCTGATCTGAGCCCCATAGAGAACCTGTGGTCCCTCATAAAATGTGAGCTCTACAGGGAGGGAAAACAGTCCACCTCTGGGAGCAGTGTCTGGAGGCTGCGGTGTCTGGAGGCTGTGGTGGCTGGAGGCTGTGGTGGCTGGAGGCTGTGGTGGCTGGAGGCTGTGGTGGCTGGAGGCTGTGGTGGCTGCTGCACACAATGTTGAGCGTAAACAGATCAAGCAATGACAGAATCTATGGATGGTCGGCTGCTGAGTGTCATCATAAAGAAAGGGGGTGATATTGGGCACTCATTTTTGGGGGTTTTGTTTTTGCATGTCAGAAATGTTTATTTCTAAATTTTGTGCAGTTATATTGCTTTACCTGGTGACAATAAACAAGTGAGATGGGAATAGATTTGGTTTTTATTAAGTTGCCTAATAATTCTGCACAGTAATAGTTACCTGCACAAACAGATGTCCTCCTAAGATAGCCAAATCTAAAAAAACCCACTCCAACTTCCAAAAATATTAAGCTTTGACATTCATGAGTCTTTTGGGTTGATTGAGAACTGTTGATCAATAATAAAAAAAATCCTCTAAAATACAAGTTGCCTAATAATTCTGCACACAGTGTACAGCACCAGAACCAAAAGCAATACCAAAATGCATCACTAGCACCCAGTGGCGTAACTAGAGTTTGATGGGCCCCGATGCAAAGTTCAGATCTGGGCCCCCCTCCACATACACCGACACTTGGGGTACAGGATAATGACACTGACACTTGGCTCTTACCCTCAGCACCCAGATTTCCCATGATCTGAAATCCCTCTATCAGCACCCAGCTTTCTTATGTTCTGATATCCATCTTGTCCTCGGCACCCAGCTTCCCCATGCTTTGCTATACATCTTTCCCTCAGCACTCAGCTTTCCTATATCAGAGCATGAGAAAGCTGGGTGCTGAGAGAAGATGTATAGCAGAGCATGGGAAAGTTGGGTGCTGAGGGAAAGAGCCTTTTTCCCCTCAGCACAAAACGTTCCCATCCCCTGATTGTATCTTTGTCCCCCCTCGTATATAGTTCTCCAAACACAATAATGGCCCCCACATAGCCTTCCATATAGTGTAAAGGGTCCCACATAACCCTTCATATATTAGAATGCAGCTCCATAGTCCTCCATGTATTATAATGCATTTCCCATAGTTCTCCATGTATTATAATTCACCCCATAGTACATAATATATAATACTGCCCCACATAGTCCTCCATATATTATACTGCACCCCCATAGTTCTCCATATAGTATAATGCACTCCCATAATCCTCCATGTATAATATGCACCCAGCCCTCCATGTATAATAATGCAGCCAGCCTCCCCAGTCCCTTCAATTATTATAATTAATTTCTCATAGTTCTCCATATATTATACTACACCACATAGTCCTCCATATATAATATGCACCCAGCCCTCCATGTATAATAATGCAGCCAGCCTCCCCAGTCCTCCATGTATAATAATGCAGCCAGCCTCTCCAGGCCTCCATGTATAATAATGCAGCCAGCCTCTCCATGCCTCTATGTATAATAATGCAGCCAGCCTCCCCAGGCCTCCATGTATAATAATGCAGCCAGCCTCCCCAGGCCTCCATGTATAATAATGCAGCCAGCCTCCCCAGGCCACCAAGTATAATAATGCAGCCAGTCTCCCCAGGCCTCCAAGTATAATAATGCAGCCAGCCTCCCCAGGCCTCCATGTATAATAATGCAGCCTGCCTCCATGTATAATATAGCAGCAAGCCTCCATGTATAATAATGCAGCCTCTCCAGGCCTCCATGTATAATAATGCAGCCTCCCAAGGCCTCCATGTATAATAATGCAGCCTCCCCAGGCCTCCATGTATAATAATGCAGCCTCCCCAGGCCTGCATGTATAATAATGCAGCCTCCATGTAAAATAATGCAGCCTCCCCAAGCCTCTGACCACCGTGTACCCTCTCTCTTCACGTCTCCTCGTTCCCCCCGCCGCTGCTCGTCCTCGCCGCTGCTCTGTCCTCGCCGCTGTTCGTTCCCCCGCCGCTGCTCGTCCTCCCCGCTGCTCTGTCCTCGCCGCTCTCCTCGTTCCCCCGCCGCCGCTCGTCCTCCCCGCTGCTCGTTCTCCCGGTGTTGCGGTTGGCGTCCCTCCCGTCCTGCACTCTGTGCATTAGCACAACAGTCGCACGGGAGTGACGTCACGGCGCAGGTACAGGGTTAGAATGATGATGCATAGCGCGGCAGCGCTATGCTTCATCATTACTGTGCGCGGTGATGGGGGAGCCGCTGCAGCCGCTGACACCAGGCAGGGGGCTCCGGTTCTGCGGCTGACACCAGGCAGGGGGTCCCCGATGCCGCGGCTGACACCAGGCAGGGGGGCCCGGTGTCGTCGGCGGCACCGGTTCAAATAGCAGCCCGCGTGGTCTGCGGCAGAACAGCGCAGCTCCTCTCTCACTGACAGGAGCTGGCTGCTGATCTGCCTGGCGGGCGCCGGGCCCCTAACCTCCCGGGCCCGGTCATAATGACGACCGCGGTAGTTACGCCCCTGCTAGCACCCTCATCAGTAAACGAATATATCACCAGAACCACCAATACATGACTACAGTACCAAATTTACTACAACAATATATTGTAATGTCACATCCCCATATACATTTGTATCACATGAATTAACAACTCCCAGTATGTCCTTAACAATTGTAAGAAGATGCTGGGAGTTATCAGTATTTATGAAGCATTGAGTATCACAAACATACATTTACATCCAGGGACCTTGTAGGTGACATCTTCTCTGATCGGAGTCATCTTATTCTTTCTTCTCCATCTTGTCCAGACGTCATGATGACTTTTCACATCCACAGCTCCTCTCTGCAGACCTCCCGGGCCTTCTGCAGCACATCTCGACATTATGCCCTTATAAATAAATAGCAGAATGATTATAATGCTCCTAAATATAAATATATGACCTACGCTGTGCGCCTGAATAAATAATTGCCACTCACTGTGCTCCCTGCACAAAATGACCCACACAATGTCCCTCTTATGGTACATGGCCTCTTCTTTCAGTTCTGGGCCCCCTCGTCACACCGTCCTGTACATTGTGTACCCACTATACTTCCAAATGTCTATACTGTGCCCCCTCCTGAGCTGTACCCTCACAATGTCCCCATGCTATCCCCTCTCTATACTGCCCTCACCCTCAGTATCAAAATCACTATAGTGCAACTCAATCTCACATTCCCCCCTCCTCAGCATACTGTGCCCTCCATACTGTGCCCTCACACTGGCCACCATGCTGCCCCTTCTCTATACTGCCGATCTCCTTCACTACCCAGTCACTATACCGCACCACAGTCTCACATTCCCCCTCCTCAGCATACTGTGCCCTCCATACTGTGCCCTCACACTGCCCACCATGCTGCCCCTCCTCTATACTGCTTATCCCCCCCCCCCACTACCCACTCTATACTATGCCCCTCACACTTTTCTCCACCAATACTCTCAACTTACAATATTCTCCCACCATACTGCTGCCTCACTTTTTAATGGTGCCCCCCTGATTACTGTGCAGGGGCAAATATGACGCATGCCCCCCAAAGGTACGCTCCTGTACAGTGTACAGGAGAATACATGACTGGTACACAATATACTGTGATACAGACATCAGAGGTTATACAATATACACATTATTATATACCATCTGATGTGTGTACACAGTATATCACACTACTCTGTACACTGGATGTGGTATACCATGTGCACAGATATACCATGCCCTGCACTGATCACACCTGGATCTACAGGACAGGATGTAACATATTCTATATGTAATATGAGCCATATAGTGTAATGTGTGCTGCAGGCTCAGATGTGACCAGTGCAGGATCTGGGTAGTGATGTCTGTGCTGGAGATCAGTGTGAGTTATTGCAGGGGAGGGATGAGGCCGATGACCCGGCACTGACAGCCCGACCTGATCTGCAGCAGCTCACACTCCTGCAATAACTCACACTGATAGCAGAGTGGCCGCTGACACTATGGAACCGGTCTGGAGTTATCAGCGGCGTCCTGCTCCCTCCTCACTGCAGCCTCCTGCCCGGCCGGCACCATGATTAATGACCTCATACTTACCGGGATCCACTGAGACCTCCGGTCCTCCCACAAGCTCCTCTACGGCAGGAAGAAACAGCAGCGCGGTGACGTCATCCTGGCAGACGCAGCCCACACAGCGTGCAGTGGGCGTGTCTGCAGTATAGTGATGGCCGGGATTGAAATACCTTAAAGGTACAGTGCGGTCTTGAACCACTGCGGCATTAATAAAATGGCGGACACACAGATGGTGGTGGGGGCCCCCCTCAGAGGCTCTTGTGGTGGGGGCCCCTGGGCTGAAGCCCCGTCTGCCCCGCCTATAATCCGGCCCTGCACACATCATATATACACATTTATTATTATTATTATTATTATATATCTATAGATTTACATATATATACATACATCATATATACACATTTTATTACTATTATTTTTAAATAAAACAAATGGATTATATATATGTATTCATATGTGTGTGTGTGTATATATATATATATATATATATATATATATATATATATATACTGTATATAATCGTATTTTTTTATTATTATTTATTTTTATTTTTTTAAAAAATGGATTATATATATATATATATATATATATATATATATTCTTTTTTTTTCACAGCCTTAACCATTCTCTTTATTCTACGCCATTATATCATATAATTGATTCACCATATTTTTTAGGGGGAATTTTTATGGAATAAATGCTAAAATGGAACATTTGAAGTTGTAAAGATTAATTTCCCAGCTGTATTCAATATGAAATTGCTTGTCTACTACACCCCGGCAGAAGATTATTGGGCTTCGCAATTATACTTTTCTATTATGTTTGAAGCTTTCAGGTTTTTGTAGGCTTTTTATTTCATTTTTATTTAATTTTTTTTTTTTTTTTTTAGGAACAGAAGAAACCTTTTTTTTATTATTTCATTTTATTCTGCTTCGAGGCCTTTTAAAACAAAAATTAGATTACATATACCTATTCCATCGGAGAAGATTGTGCCGGTCATATAATCGGGTTATGTCTCTTTGACGTCCAGACTGGAATCACTTTTGAATACAAATGACTTGATACCGTGTGTTACAACCTGGATGTTTTATCATTTGTTGCGGTGTATATATATTATTATCATTTTGTTTTGTTCAATTTTTGTTGTTTTTTAGAGGCTTTTTACATGACTGCCAAATGAGAAAAGCTCGAAGACATTTGTTCTCGCTGTAATGCTTATGATTTAATTTCTGTTTATACTTCTTTTTATGTTTTTATTTTCAAAAAGTAGAAATTGTAAATGTTATCTGAGGATTTTTTTTTAAATCTTTTTTTCATCCTGCCGTCATCTTGCATATGTTGATTGGACAGGACCTGACCAATGAGATACCATTCCAATGAAACACCCTCCCTCTCTCATGATGAAGTCTCACCGGCACAAAAAGAGAGAAATTGCAGCCGCATCCCCCTCCTCCCTAATACTTTGCATTTTGTACTGTGTTTCCCAAAAAATAAGCCCTACTCTGAAAATAAGTCCTGGCAGTTTTTGGTCTTTTTGGAGTAAAGAATGCTTTACAAGCTGCTAGCGATGTCGTGAGCGATAGCACCCCGCCCACTTCGCTGTTTCATCATGGGGGTGATCACTGCCGTAGCGAACAATATCGCTACGGCAGCGTCACACGCACATACCTGCTTAGCGACGTCGCTGGAGACACCAAACAATCTCTCCTTTAAGGGGGCGGTCCATTCGGCGTCACAGCGGCGTCACTAAGCGACCGCCCAATAGCAAAGGAGGGGCGGAGATGAGCGGCCGGAACATCCCGCCCACCTCCTTCCTTCCTTATTGCCGGTGGACGCAGGTAGGATGATGTTCATCGTTCCTGCGGTGTCACACATAGCGATGTGTGATGCCACAGGAATGACGAACAACCAGTGGCATGCACCACCAACGATATTATGAAAAGGAGCGACGTGTCAACGATCAACAATTTTTGACGTTTTTGCGATCGTTGATCGTCGCTCCTTTTAGTCACACACAACGATATCGCTAACGGCGCCGGATGTGCGACACGAACACCATGACCCTGACGATATATCCTTTGCGATATCATTGTGTGTAAAGCACCCGTAAAGCTTAAATATAAGCTCTACCCTAAAAATAAGCCCTAGTAGGAATTTTCATTTTTTTCGGCCTAAGTGTTAAATATAATTCCTACCCTGAAGATAAGCCCTAGCAGGAATTTTCGGCCTTTTCGACGTAATATAAGCCCTACCCTTTAGATAAGCCCTAGTAGGAATTTTCAGCCTTTTCGGCGTAAGGCTTAAATATAAGCCGTACCCTGAAAATAAGCCATACTCACCAGACTGGGAGATCGGGACGCTGTGGAACGCGAGGGCCTGCGATGGAACGCACACACACATACACACACACACACCCGGTAGTATCACACTGCTCTGGTGACCTGGGACACTGTGGAACGCGAGGACCTGCGATGGAAAGCACACACACATACACACACACCCGGTAGTATCACACTGCTCTGGTGACCTGGGACGCTGTGGAACGCGAGGGCCTGCGATGGAACGCACACACACATACACACACACCCGGTAGTATCACAGTGCACTGGTGACCTGGGACGCTGTGGAACGCGAGGGCCTGCGATGGAACGCACACACACATACACACACACCCGGTAGTATCACACTGCTCTGGTGACCTGGGACGCTGTGGAACGCGAGGGCCTGCGATGGAACGCACATACACACACCCGGTAGTATCAGACTGCTCTGGTTGGTGACCTGGGACGCTGTGGCATGCGATGACGTATGATGGAACGCATCATGGACCTGCGGTGGAAAGCACACGCACATATACACACTCAGTGATATCGTACTGCTCCAGTACACACATCTGGTAATACTGCAGTATTGTGTGTGTCAGTATTGTGTGTGTGTGTGTATGTGTCTGTGTGTGATGTGTGTCGGTCGGAAGCAGGGGAGGAACGGAGTGGAGAAGACAAGGACCTGCAGGGAGCATGCGCTGAGTACCTGGGAGCGACACATATGTCCAGGTTCTGGTAAGTATGATTCTCCTGGGAAAATCTGCTTTTTGGGGGGGTAAACTTAACCCCAACCTGTGTTTCCCCAGAAATAAGCTCTACAAAGAAAATAAGCCCTAGCTCATTTTTCGGGGCAAAAAATAATGTAAGGGTGCGTGGCCACAATCAGTGTTTGCAGCGTTTTGGATACAGCATGCTTCAGCTGCGTCCAAAATGCTGCGTTGTACAGTACAAGCATAGTGGATGAGATTTCTAGAAATCCCGTGTCCACTGTGCTTGTTTTCTCCACAGCAAACACTGACCTGCGGTGCGGCTTTCCAGACCGCAGCATGTCAATTGTTTGCTGCGGAATCGCATGCGTCCTCCGTAGAGAGAACATAAGCGGGAGACTGCAGCGCACCGAACCCTGATCGTGGGTACAAGCAGCTGCACTCTCCTGCATTCTACTACGGAGGAGACTCGCGGTCCGACAGGTCAGGACCCACTGCATCCAGGACACCGCAAGTCCTGATCGTGGGCACATACCCTTGGACCCTTATTTTCGGGGAAACACGGGTAGTTATAATGCAATAATAAAAGAGAGAACTATTGAAGGCTAGTAAGTAAAGAAAATGGGTTGTTAATATTAGGAAAAGCATAAAAAAGCACAAAATAAAGTATCAAAATGGTATTTGGCATAAAACACCCCCAAGGGCTTAGCTGAGGAACGATTAAAAAATACATATTAATAAGGATTAGCCATTCAACAAAGCCATGGCGCCCCGGGGTCACAAAGAAGGTACAGAGTTAGCAATTGCCTTGAGGACACCATTATTATACATGGCACATGATGGTTTGGGGCCCGAGTAATTTTTCATTGGAGCTCAAGGGGTTGTCCACCTTTGTAGAGATTGTACGAATGTAAAGATTTTTTTTAAATATTATTTGTGCAAACAATTTGGCTTTTACAGGCTCTTTGTTTCTCAGCACATTCAACTTAGATGTGTGATGCAGTCATTACTTATGGATAGTATAGATGGAAGAGTAGTCAAGAAAGTCGGGGTCTGGTAACAGAATGACATGTATGGACACAGGGAGTAAACAGAGGCATAGTCATGTCACAATCTGAGGGTCAGAATTCCAGGAGAACACGTAATATGTTCAGGGAGAAAACAGAGACGTGGTCAGGTAACAGTCCGAGGACAAAAGGCAAAAGATCATGACAGGAACAGGGAGCGGGCAGAGAGGATTCAAATAACAGTCTGGGGTCAGCAAACAAAGATCAGAACACTAGTAGAGACACAAGCCAACAGCACAACTACAGAACCAGAATGTACGACTGGCAAGGTTCTGGGAGAGCATGCTCAGTAAAAAAGTCAGAGATATTACCAGGAAGGTGGAACACCTGAGTAATCATTGTCGCGGGTGGAGAGGGGTTTTTGGGAACGCCGCTCGCCTGGGGGAATCTCTGGCGCTCGGGTCCGGTGCTTCTGTTACTCGGTGGCTCGAGCAGCGCCTCCTCGCCCATGAGTGAAAGGGGAAGGTTTGGTGGTGGGATGTCGGTTGTGACGCCACCCACGGGGTTGTGGTGATGGTGGGCACCACCGCTGCTGGTGACGGGGGTTCCCGGGAGCGATGGCGGGGAGCAGCTGAGGTCTCGGCCCCTCCGTGGGTATGGGCGGTTGATCCCAGGGCCCCGGTTGGGGGTTAGTGAGTAGGGGATAGGTGCAGGTGCCGATGCGGGGAGGCAGCGCGGAAGCGGGGCAGTGATATGGGGCAGCAATATGGTGCAGCGCTGTGCCGGATGGCACTGGTGTACTCACTCAGGTAGTCAATAACAGAGTCTCTGGTAAACCAAACGGCTGGATGGACGGGGCCCGCAGTCGGCTGCGGCGTCTTCACTGTCCCCGGACGGGTTGATGGTGGCTGTCTTTACCTGCACCTGTGTGTAAGTGTTTGACCCCTATGGATTCCCACGGTTGGTCCGCTCCCCGGCTTGTACGTGTCGGGAGAGCCCGTTTTGCCCGCAGGCGCTGGCCCTTGGATCTCTGGCCGTTGGCGGTGGCTCTTATCCAGACGGGTTGGGCTGTTGCCTTCTGACGGGACTTTGGTGGGAATGAACCCCTGAGGTCCAGACCGCAATCAGAGAATTTGACCGTTACGGCGGCTTCCGAGCTTAGTCGGGGTCTGAGTACCCTGCCTTGGTGCTTAGCCTCACTCCGCTCCCCGGTTCGGTACAGGCGGACCACCGCCCAACCCCCAGTCCTACGGTTCCGCAGACGTCCACTAACTCCTGCAGACAGCCACCACCGTCTGCCGACCTTGCTGACTGTGCCTGGGCTCCGACCCAGACACACACAGTCTCCACTTCCACTCCTGAACTTGACTTCCACTCAACTCACTACTTTTCCCGCCTCCAGGCCTGTGAACTCCTCGGTGGGTGGGGCCAACCGCCTGGCTCCGCCCCACCTGGTGTGGACATCAGACCCTGGAGGGAAGCAACAAGGGTTTTGTTTGATGGATGTTCCGTGTGTGTGTGTGTGTTATTCTGTGGCCCCTGGGGTCCAGGGTGTCACATCAGCACCTCCCAGAGCCAATGTGTCGCCCTGGGCAAGCCAGGGGACACAGGTCACAACACCACCACACCCCACACTCCAGGTAGGCACATCTGCTAACCAGAAATCCTTGTTGCCTTCCTCCAGGAGTCTGTTGATGCACACCACGGGGTGGGCCAGGCGGTTGGCTCCGCCCACCAAGGAGCTCACAACTCTGGAGGCAGGAAGTGTCAGGCAGAAAGCTCAGGGAGGAGCAGGAGTCTAGTCAGGGAGGAGGAAGTGGAAGGAGTGAGGAGTAGCCCAGGCAGGGGCTAGAGTAAACAACCAAGAAGTGAAAGTGGAGGAAAGAAAAGGAGTAAAGGAGGAAAGCAAGAAGAGGTGACAGCGCAGAGAGTGTGCAAAGCCTGAGAGCCCAGCTGTGTGTAGGGCTAGAACAGCAAGGTCAGCGACGGCGGTGACTGTCCGGAGGGGGACCGTTTGGAGGTTCCTGGAAGGACCCCGTTGGCTGTGTGCCCGGTGGTCTGGAGCAGTGTTCCGAAAGACAGTCAGCACCAGGGCAGGGGCCTCTCGGACCCCGGCAAGGCTAGGAGTCGCCAAATTTGCCGAATCCGTCAGTGAAGGGGACGTAGATTCCCCCAACAACCAAGTCCCGATAGAAGGCAACAGTCCAACCTGTACAACAGAGGCACCGCCACCGCCAGGGCACCAGTCTCTGAGGGCCAGCGCCTGCGGGCAAAGTGTAGTGCTCCTCCGGCCCAGCTTGAAGCCGGGGAGCGGGTTACCGGTGGGGACCCATCGCAACCATCCGTACATACAGGTGCGAGGAAGAGGGACATCACCGTCACCTACCGGGGAAGCAAAGCAGCCGTCTGTGGGACCGTCCTACCAGCCGTTTGGTTTACCGTACAAACTGTGTCCAAGTCTCAGGCTGAGTGAGTACCATAGTGCCGCAAGGCACAGCGCTGCCCCCGCGTCCCTGCGCCCACCAGGCCCTGCACCTCACAAGCCATCACCGGGCCCCGGGATCACCAACCCCTACCCACGGAGGGGCAACACAACACCTGGCTGCTCCCCATCACCATCCCCGGGATCCCCGCATTGAGCAGCGGTGGTGCTACACATCACCACAACCGTGGGTGGCAGCACGGACATTATCCCAACACCCCAAACAACCCCCCTTTCACTCACGGGCGAGGAGTGCCGCTCGAGAAACCCCGGGATCCGGCCCACCGCTCGAGCCACCACTGAGCAGCTGCCGGACCCGAGCAGAAGGGGTGAGCGCGGTGTGCTGACACCCTCCTCCCCGCCCGCGACAACTTGGCGTCACGAACAGGATCTTACCGCTCTGCCGTCTGGTAGAGGTGCGCCTTGTTACCGCCGGAGGTATCCGGCAGAAAAATTTCAGAAGCCGCCATCTTTGGCGCGAAATGTTCCCGCTCGAGCGTCTTCTCGAGCAGTAGAGGCGCGAAGGCCAAAACCCCGCCCCGAGAGAGGAGGGGCCGGAAAGAGCTAAGGGGGACGGAAACAAGATGTCTGCGCCCGACGGAGCCGCTGGAGGAGCGGTGGTCGCAGCCGCAGCGGCACCCGCGGATGGGAATGGGCCTGCCCAGGTCCCGGCCGTACCGGCGGGAGTTGCCGCGGCCCCCGCGCTTGCTCAGGTCATGCCGTTTTCCTTGCCCTATGCGCCCGGAGCTGCCTGGCTACCGCAGTATGACGGGAAACCGGATGCCTTACAGGCCTTCCGGAAAAAGCTTAACCCGTTGCTAGAGCTGTACCCCCTGACTGATAAGCAACGTGCAGCGATAGTGCTAGGCCAGTTAACCGGTGCGGCGGAGCAGGAAGCGGAGACCTGGGCCGAGGGGGACCGGCTCTCTGTAGCCACCATCTTCGAGAAGCTACAGACTGCCTTCGAGACCCGGACTGAAGCTGAGCTGAGGATGCAGTTTTACCAGTGCCGGCAACGAGCTGGGGATAGCATTCGGGACTATGCTCTACGTCTGCAGACCGCCCTCCGCACGCTGAAGCGGGTGAACTCTATTAATGAGGCGGATAGCAACAAGATGTTAGTGGAGCAATTTGCGCAGGGGATGAGGTCCCCTGAGGATCGTAAACAACTCCGGCTGTGGGCCCTGGAACACCCTGATGTGGACTTTGCTGTGTTAAAGGAGCGGGCTATCAAAGCACTACAGCCCCCAGCTGCTGAAGCTCTGGAACCCGTCCCGTGGCCCGTTGAGACAGCTCCCGTTGTGGCGGCCCCAGCCAAACCAACCTCCTTAATACCTGCAGCCTCGAGCAGCACAGTGGAAGAACTGGCAGCCCAGGTCCGTCGCCTGGACGGAGACCTTGCCAAGATCCTTGCTGCGCTACAACCTCTGACCAGATCCCAGCCTCCAGCACAGATACAGCTTGCTGACAGTCCCGAAGATGTTCCCTGGATGCAGCGGAGAAGCGCTAACAACCCGCGGAGCAGACCTCCAATCTGCTACAAGTGCCGTAAGCCGGGCCATTATTACCGACAGTGCCCGTTAAACGAGCAACCCCTGGGGCCCCGGGTCAATCCTCAGGAGTAGAACACCGTGGCCCCCCCGACTGGCGAGACCGATATGTCGGGGCCCGCCCCATCATCCCCGTGGCTGTGGACGGCATACCCGTGATGGCTCTCTTGGACACTGGATCACAGGTAACTACCATACCGTACACGTTGTATCAGCGATATTGGGCCACAGACGAGCTGGCGCCTCCAGACAATAGTATAAATTTGATTGCCGCTAATGGACTTCCATTGACCCAGGTGGGGTATAAACAGGTGGCTATGACAGTGGGGCAGGCTGAACTGCAACACCAGGGTATGATTGTGATCATGAATGAGCCTAGTGATCATAACCCGAAAATAGTGCTGGGAACCAATGTGATGGAACACTGCATGGCTGATGTGTTGAACCTATTGCAACAGCTAGCCGCCACGGCGGCGGGGAGCCGGCAGAGGGCTGTGCAGCGTGAGATCCGCGCCCTGATGTACCGCCAGCATGTAAGCTCAACCGGAGGGGAGATTGGTGGAGTGCGAGTGATGGATGTTGCTCCATTGACTGTGCCCCCTAGGAGTGAGATGATGATCTGGTGTAGGGCAGCAGTAGGGCCTCAGGGGCGTGACTACCCTGCGATGATGGAGCCCATGCCTTCCGAGCACTGGCCCACTGTAGTAGCCGCCCGAGGGGTGGTAGACGTGAAGAAAGGGAGAGTGCCTGTGAGAGTGTTGAACTGTGGGGAGGAAGAAGTCAGGCTCCCCCGGTATGCCACCATTGCCAAGCTGCTCACCCTGGACCCTCACACTATCCAGGAAGCCAGTCCATCCACACTCCCACCTACCACCAGCACTTCCCCACACCAGGGGGACACCAAGGAGTGGCACCAACAGCTACATGTGGGCACTGATGATACCCCTACACATCACAGGGCGGGGGTACACAGGGTGGTGCAGGAGTACGAACAGGTTTTCAGTAAGCACCCCCTAGACTTTGGGCAGATCAAGGGGGTCCAACACCACATTCCCACGGGTGAACATCCCCCTATCAAAGAGAGGTATAGACCTATTCCCCCTGCACATTACCAGTGTGCCAAAGATATGTTGAAGAATATGAAGGAGGCAGGGGTTATTCGGGACAGTTGTAGTCCCTGGGCCGCTCCGTTGGTACTGGTCAAGAAGAAGGATGGTACCATGCGGATGTGTGTGGACTACCGGAAGATCAACCAGATAACCCATAAAGATGCCTATCCATTGCCTCGTATTGAAGAATCTTTGGCTGCACTAAGAACTGCAAACTACTTCTCGACCCTTGACCTCACCAGCGGATACTGGCAAGTGGCCGTGGCCCCAGAGGACCGGGAGAAGACCGCCTTCACCACCCCGATGGGGCTCTGCGAATTCAATAGCATGCCGTTTGAGCTGTGCAATGCCCCCGGGACCTTCCAACGGCTGATGGAGTGCTGTCTGGGGCATTTAAACTTCGAGACCGTCCTGCTGTATTTGGATGATGTGATTGTTTATTCCCAGACATATGAAGCCCATCTGGAACACCTGGCCGAGGTGTTCGCGTCCCTTGCCAAGTACGGAATGAAGTTGAAGCCCTCAAAATGCCATCTGCTGAAACCCAGGGTGCAATATCTAGGGCACGTGGTGAGTGCGGATGGTGTCGCCCCCGACCCTGAGAAGATCACTGCCATCCAAAGCTGGCCGAGGCCCACTACCGTGAGAGAAGTAAGGCAGTTTCTGGGTCTGGTGGGGTACTATCGGCGCTTTATAAAGGGGTACACGAAGATGGCCGCCCCCATGCAAGATCTCCTCGTGGGACAGACCAAAGGTGGTAAACCCGTCGGAGCCCCACTGTCGTGGGAGGACAAGCATGAGGAGTCCTTTTGCCAGCTGAAGGCGGCCCTGACCGGAGAAGAGGTCCTGGCGTACCCTGACTACGGGCGCCCATTCATCCTCCACACGGACGCCAGTAACGTGGGGCTAGGAGCGGTCCTCTCCCAGGTCCAGGATGGAAAGGAGAAGGTGATTGCCTACGCCAGCCGAAAACTCCGGCCGACCGAAAGGAACCCTGAGAACTATAGCTCTTTCAAGCTCGAGCTACTGGCGTTGGTGTGGGCTATCACGGAGCGGTTCCGGCACTATTTGGCGGCAGCAAAGTTCACCGCATTCACGGACAACAATCCGCTGACTCACCTGAACACGGCCAAGTTGGGCGCGCTGGAGCAGCGGTGGGTAGCCCGGTTAGCCAACTATGATTTCACCATAAAGTACCGAGCTGGTCGTGTCAACATCAATGCAGATGCACTCTCCCGGATGCCCCATTTGTCAGAAGAGGGGTGTGAGGATGACGACCTCGAGGAGATTGAGTTGCCTGCGTTTCACCAGCCGCCTGCTGAGAGGGTACAAGTATGTCAGCAAAGGGTGGATCTGGACCCGCGGCCCAGTCAAGAGTGGCAGAACGCCCAGGACCAAGCGCCGGCTGTCCGCCTTGTCAAGACTCTGGTGGAACAGGGCGCCATGGGAATGGACCCTAGCGCTCCAGCCGAAGCTCAACGCTTGTGGAAAGAACGAAAACGGCTCTACCTACACCAAGGAAGGCTGTGCCGTGAGCTGATCAACCCAAAAACCCATGAGAAAATATGCCAGTTGATCGTCCCTCAAGCTGAGGTCGCTACTGTCCTGCGGGCATACCATGATGGTGCTGGCCACTTCGGGTGGAAAAAGCTGGAGATGCTGTTGAGGGAGCGGTTCTATTGGAGTGGGATGCGGGAATCGGTGGAAGCCTGGTGCCGAGAGTGCGGTCCTTGTACATTGAGGAGAAAGGACGAGACTAGCCAGAGGGCACCATTACATCCCATCGTTACCCATCAGCCGCTGGAGCTGGTCGCCCTGGACCATGTCAAGCTCACCCCTAGCCGAAGTGGGTACACCTATGCATTGACCATGGTAGACCACTATTCAAGATTTATGGTGGTCGTCCCTGTTAAGGACCTAACTGGTCGAACCGCTGCTCGAGCGTTCCAGGCTTATTTCTGCCGACCCCACGGGTACCCCGAGAAGGTGCTGACAGACCAAGGCCCGGCTTTTGAAGCAGAAGTGTTTCACGAATTCTGCCAGTTGTACGGCTGCAAGAAGATTCGGACCACCCCGTACCACGCCCAAACCAACGGCATGTGCGAGAAAATGAACCACTTGGTCCTGGGACTCCTCAAGACGCTGCCGCTGGAAGAACGGAACATGTGGCCGGAAAAGTTGCCCGACTTGGTCGACATGTACAATAATATCCCGTCCAGCTCGACGAAGTGCACCCCAGCATATCTGATGAGGGCTCGGCCTGGCCGCCTGCCGGTGGATCTGGAGATGGGGTTGGAGGCCCCGGAGCCACTCCCTTCAACGGCAGAGTGGGAAAGTCGGAGGAGGGCACAGTACCGGCAAATCCAGGAGTATGTGCAGAAAAACCTCAGTCGAAGTCGAGAACAGCAAGAGCACCGGTTCAATCAGAAGGCGCCCGCAGGTCCTTTCCAGCCAGGAGATGTGGTACTGAAACGAAAGAGAAAAGCCCACAAGCTGGATGATCAGTGGGAGCAAGTCCCTTACGTCATACAACCCACAGAATGGGGAGATGGGAAGACCTACCAGATCAGTCGTGACCAAGGGAGCACCCTGGCCACAGTTTCCCGGGACCATCTAAAAAAATGCCCCCCAGCGTTGAAGGCAGAGGCTGAAGTACCGGTTCCTCCACCAGTGGAGAAGGCAGCAAAGGTAATCCACACTGTAATGGGTGACTTCCCAGCAAACTGGCCTACACAGAACGGCGCGGTGATCCTTCCAGTGATACTGTTCCCACAACCCGTGGATGAAGAAGTAGTGAAAGCGGTTAACCGTGAGCCAGAACCAATGCCAGTGCCCAGGGATGAACCTGCACCCAGCTCCCCTGCACCTCCGCCTGCTCCACACTATAGCAGGGAGGAGGAACCGATTGTTCCCTCTACCCCACTATCTAGCACCACTGACACCGGGCTCCGAAGGTCCACCCGTTCCAACCTAGGTAGACCCCCACTTAGGTACAGGGAGACCGTTCTATGAGTAAAAGGGGTCCGCAAATGTAAGAGAGTGTTGTTGCTTGTTTGAAAAAGTTTGAAAGTTTGCCAAAGTTGAAAGATGATGAAAAATGATTATCCGAGTTTTCACCTGATTCACCGTGTGATTTGCAACCGGCTGGAGCCGGCACCGTTGTCCCCGTGGGGACCGTTTAACGTTTAAAAATGCATGGGAACTATCCATGGACAAGCCCGTGAACTCTGCAGGGCAACCACAAACGTTAGTGGCTTGTAAATATGTTGGGTACCGTTACCGTTTCCGCAATGCCGCCTCCGGAGAGGCAGGTTGGAGGGAGGGCCCTGAGCAGAGCAGGCCAGGGCCCAGCCACCAAAGGAACCGGTGGTTACCCTCTGGAGGGAAGGACAGATCCCGCTCGGGTACCGTGTGCTGGACTGTGGGTCAAGGGGTGCTGCCTGGGTTTTAGGGGCAGCATCAGGGCCAGGTTACTTGGGTGGGAGAGAGCGGAAACCGTGACCGTATACCGTTGCAACGTTAAAAGTAAAATGTGCCTCCCGTCTTGGGAAGAAGTTATTAAAAATGTATTTATGTTATGTTTAACCCTGTTATCCCTTTTTCAGAAAAATAAAACCGGTGTAGGACGGCAGCCCGCGGACGGTCTGCGTTTTGCTAAGGGGGAATGTGTCGCCCTGGGCAAGCCAGGGGACACAGGTCACAACACCACCACACCCCACACTCCAGGTAGGCACATCTGCTAACCAGAAATCCTTGTTGCCTTCCTCCAGGAGTCTGTTGATGCACACCACGGGGTGGGCCAGGCGGTTGGCTCCGCCCACCAAGGAGCTCACAACTCTGGAGGCAGGAAGTGTCAGGCAGAAAGCTCAGGGAGGAGCAGGAGTCTAGTCAGGGAGGAGGAAGTGGAAGGAGTGAGGAGTAGCCCAGGCAGGGGCTAGAGTAAACAACCAAGAAGTGAAAGTGGAGGAAAGAAAAGGAGTAAAGGAGGAAAGCAAGAAGAGGTGACAGCGCAGAGAGTGTGCAAAGCCTGAGAGCCCAGCTGTGTGTAGGGCTAGAACAGCAAGGTCAGCGACGGCGGTGACTGTCCGGAGGGGGACCGTTTGGAGGTTCCTGGAAGGACCCCGTTGGCTGTGTGCCCGGTGGTCTGGAGCAGTGTTCCGAAAGACAGTCAGCACCAGGGCAGGGGCCTCTCGGACCCCGGCAAGGCTAGGAGTCACCAAATTTGCTGAATCCGTCAGTGAAGGGGACGTAGATTCCCCCAACAACCAAGTCCCGATAGAAGGCAACAGTCCAACCTGTACAACAGAGGCACCGCCACCGCCAGGGCACCAGTCTCTGAGGGCCAGCGCCTGCGGGCAAAGTGTAGTGCTCCTCCGGCCCAGCTTGAAGCCGGGGAGCGGGTTACCGGTGGGGACCCATCGCAACCATCCGTACATACAGGTGCGAGGAAGAGGGACATCACCGTCACCTACCGGGGAAGCAAAGCAGCCGTCTGTGGGACCGTCCTACCAGCCGTTTGGTTTACCGTACAAACTGTGTCCAAGTCTCAGGCTGAGTGAGTACCATAGTGCTGCAAGGCACAGCGCTGCCCCCGCGTCCCTGCGCCCACCAGGCCCTGCACCTCACAAGCCATCACTGGGCCCCGGGATCACCAACCCCTACCCACGGAGGGGCAACACAACACCTGGCTGCTCCCCATCACCATCCCCGGGATCCCCGCATTGAGCAGCGGTGGTGCTACACATCACCACAACCGTGGGTGGTGTCACGGACATTATCCCAACACCCCAAACAACCCCCCTTTCACTCACGGGCGAGGAGTGCCGCTCGAGAAACCCCGGGATCCGGCCCACCGCTCGAGCCACCACTGAGCAGCTGCCGGACCCGAGCAGAAGGGGTGAGCGCGGTGTGCTGACACCCTCCTCCCCGCCCGCGACACCAACATGGAATCCTGTGCTGTCAATCAAGCTGCCAGCTCAGTATCTCAGGAAAGCGCAGCAGTGCATCTCCTTAGGCAAGATGCTCTGTACAGAGGAATCGTGTCACTGCCAGGTCTGTAGTCCATGAAAGGGCAGCAGAGCATCTCCTAGTCTGCAAGATGCTCTGCACAGAGAAATCGTGACAAAATGTGGTTGTAAATCAGCTGACAAGAGCTTGGAAAAAAATAGAATAGAAAAAAGAGCTCACTGATGAATTCTCAGTTAACTCATCTGGCAGCCAGCAATGGCTATGGATTGCTAATGGTTGAGTGAAACTGTCACGAACCACCGGGGGGGTCACTCAGAAATCCCCCGCGCTGGCTACCAGTACGTCACAATCGGGGGGTAACAAGTGGGGGTCACCCCTCCTTCATACCTCCCGACCGACAGACAGAGCACGTGACGCGTTCTCTAGCGCCCCTCTTATAGTCAGGCCAATTATGGAATTGCCCGACAATAAGCAAGGAGGCCGCTATACTACTTATGCCGATTATTGAAGGGTCCCCGGTGAGAGTAGGGTATATATTCCCCCGACCTCCGCGGGCGGAATATATAAAACCTCCCCGAATCTCACTGGCCTCCCCACAATAATCCTTGGCACAACTCGCTGCCACCAACCGCTTCACGGTAACTATTAGCCGAACACACAGACGTGGGATTCAAGATCGAGATAACAGAGCAGCCCAAGATTAATTATATAATTTAATCAGCCTAAAGCACACTAGCAACTACAATATATACAATAGGGAATCTACAGAATATACATATGTCAGAGTACAGTTACAGATAAAGCATGGGTTACAAACAGGCATACACAGTTCCAGCAGTTACCTTGTGCGTCTGGCCACAGGGGGGCGCTGTAGACCAGGTTTCCAGGATCTTTCCCACAGATGTTTCCTACACGTGACCCCCGGCGAAAGAACACTGGAAAATGGCCGAAGTAGGGTTATCAACCTGGGCAAATCCAGGTCCCCTCCTACCTTAGTGACCTCAGAGGGAGCACTGCTCCACCCCTGGCTGGAGTTATGGACAATATCCACAACATGGAATATGGGCCATAACTTTGCCTGGGAGCGTCGTAGGCGGACGCCAACGCTCTCATTGTGACAGTTATGAATTTAGCTACAGAACGAGAGGACTCATGACTTGTCTACTAGTTCCCCATTGGCTGATATCACGCCTGGGGTACTTCCCAATGTCCTACTCCCATAAAAAAGGTGTGCCAGCATCGTCCGCATGCAGAGACACCATTTTTATGGTTGCCATATTTATCGGAAATATGGCTTGCGAGATATGAACCATATTTTACTGGAGTCGTTCTGTCTGGATACTTCCAAGCTTGCTAATTAGATAGCAGCCCCTACCACAGGGTCACGGCAGGGAGTCATCCTGTGTCCATTGTTCCCACATCATCTAATCTCCATATCACAGGAGATGGCCATGGGATGTGTTGCCAGGATGTGACACCTTCCAAGATGTTGGACATTGAGAACAAGAAGGGAGGGGGCACGGCCATGGAGTGATGAGGGCGATTATGACTGGAAATCATAATTCCTCTTCATATCCCAGGATTTGCCTCACACCTCCCCCCTTTTGAGGGCGCTAGGGGGCAGCACACTCCGGTGTTCCCCCGTGCGCCCGTCCGCGACCTCTCCTTGTCGGGACAGCCCGTCTGCGTTACCGTGGTCCCGGCCCCTTTTGTGGCGAATGGTGAAGTTGTATTGCTGGAGCGCAAGGCTCCATCGCAACAATCGCCCATTCGTCCCAGAGACGGTGTGCAACCAGCTGAGGGGATTGTGGTCCGTCTCCACGATGAAGTGGCGCCCGTATAGATAGGGTTGCAGACGCTGCAGGGCCCACACTATGGCCAGGCACTCCTTTTCCATCGTGGAATAGGCCACTTCCCTTGGTAACAGCTTCCTGCTCAGGTACAAGACTGGGTGCTCTTGGCTCGCAGAGTCCACCTGGCTGAGCACCGCACCGAGGCCGAAGTCACTGGCGTCGGTCTGTACTACAAACGGCCGCGTGAAGTCGGCTGCCTGTAGCACGGGCGGGCTGGACAGGGCGTCCTTTAGGGCCCGGAAGGCTGTCTCGCAGTCCATTGTCCAATCGACTGCAGAGGGCAGCTTCTTCTTGGTGAGGTCCGTCAAGGGCTTTGCCAGGCTACTATAGCATGGAACAAACCTCCTATAGTACCCAGCGGTCCCCAAGAAGGACATCACCTGCTTCTTGGTCCTGGGGGTGGGCCAGGATGCGATGGCTTCCACTTTCTCAGGCTCGGGCTTCAGTGTTCTCCCGCCTACCCGGTGACCGAGGTACTGGACCTCGCTCATGGCCAGCTGACACTTTCCCGGCTTGATGGTCAAACCTGCCTGGTGGATCCGCCTGAGCACCTGTGCTAGATGCTCTAGGTGATCTTCCCAGGTGGGACTGAAGACGGCAATGTCATCCAGGTACGCGGCCGCGTACCCTTCAAGTCCCTTGAGCAGGGTGTTGACCATCCGCTGGAAGGTGGCAGGGGCATTCCTCATCCCGAATGGCATCACCGTGGACTCGTACAGTCCAAATGGGGTAATAAAGGCAGAGCGTTCCCTGGCCTTGCGAGTCAGGGGGATCTGCCAATATCCCCGGCTCAGATCCATGATGGTCAGGTACTGAGCCCCGGCCAACTGATCGAGCAGGTCATCGATGCGTGGCATTGGGTACGCATCGGCGACTGTGACAGCATTGAGCCCCCTGTAGTCCACGCAGAACCGAGTGGTTCGGTCCTTCTTAGGGACGAGGACTACAGGCGAGGCCCAAGCGCTGTTGGATGCCTGGATCACCCCCAGCTTCAGCATCTCGTCAATCTCCTGGCGCATGTGTTGCTGCACCTCCAAGGAAACCCGATATGCTGAACGCCGGATCGGGGGATGATCCCCAGTGTCCACGTGATGGACAGCCAAGTCAGTCCTTCCGGGCTGGTTGGTAAACAACCCCCGGAAGGGGTGTAGGGTGGCCCACAGCTGGGACCGTTGGTCCTCCAAGAGCTGGTGGCCAACCTCCACATCCTCAATGGATCCGCCTGCCCTAACCTGGGCTAGCATATCCAAGAGGGTTTCCGCTTCTCCCTCCTCGGGCAGGTTGCACACGGGGAGCGCACATGCCTCCCGCTCATGATGTGCCTTCATCATGTTCACATGGAAGGGCTTCCGCCTTCCACGGGCAGGGTCCAGGGTGACCAGGTACGTCACAGGGTTGAGCTGCTGGTACACGAGGTATGGGCCTTCCCAGGCTGCCTGAAGCTTGTCCTGTGGTACGGGGACCAGTACCCACACCTTTTGACCCACTTGGTAGGTCCTCTCACAAGCGTTCTGGTCGTACCAACGCTTCTGATCGGCCTGGGCTTGAGCCATATTGTCGTGTACCAGTTGCGTCAAGGCCTGCATTTTGTCCCGGAAGCGCATGACATACTCGATAACCGACACTCCAGGGGTGGCCAAATCCCCTTCCCAAGCCTCTTTCACCAGAGCCAGGGGGCCCCGCACACGTCGCCCGTACAGGAGCTCAAACGGTGAGAATCCTGTTGAGGCCTGTGGAACCTCCCGGTAAGCAAATAACAGGTGTGGGAGATACCGCTCCCAGTCACGCCCATGGGAGTCGACCAACATCTTAAGCATCTGCTTTAAGGTGCCATTAAACCGCTCGCACAGGCCATTAGTCTGTGGATGGTACGGGCTGGCCACCAGATGTCGCACCTGGACTTGCTTACAGAGGGCCTCCATCAGCTGGGACATGAATTGGGTCCCCCGGTCAGTGAGCATTTCCTGGGGAAAACCCACTCGGGAGAAAATCTCCAGCAATGCGGTGGCCACCTTGTCAGCCCGAATGGACGACAAGGCCACTGCTTCTGGGTACCGGGTGGCATAGTCCACTACCGTCAGTATGAAGCGTTTCCCGGAGCTGCTGGGGATGGCCAGCGGGCCGACCAGATCCACAGCCACCCTCCTGAAAGGCTCATCGATGATGGGCAGAGATACCAGTGGGGCTTTGGGGTGTGGCCCCGCCTTCCCCACTCTCTGAAAGGTTTCACACGAACGGCAGTAGGCAGCCACATCGGCCCCCATTTTTGGCCAGTAGAAATGCTGGTTTAACCTGGCCTTGGTCTTAGCGATCCCTAGGTGTCCGGCCATCGGAATCTCATGTGCGATCCGCAACAACTCCGTCCGGAACGGATAGGGTACCACCAACTGTCGGTCCCTGGGCCACGCCTCCGGTGAACCCTGCTGGACCGTGACCCGGTACAGCCGTCCTTGGTCCCAGACCACTCGCTCCGGGTCCGAGTCCGAGGGAGGCTGTGCCGCCTGCTCCTTTAGAGCTTTCAGGCTGTCGTCAGCTTCTAACGCTGCCTGAAACCCCTGACTAGATGTGGCCAGAATCGACGAGACTGTCACATCTTCGGTCAGTACCCCGGGACCTGTGTCCTGGCCTCCACCTGACTCGGCTGCCACTTGGTCAGAAGGGGAAGAGCTATCGGACCTCCGGGAGGCCCCTTGGCTTCCAGCACTCCCACTGCGGGTGACAGCGGCCACAGCCGCTGCGACCGTGGGTCGTGCCTGCTCCTCCTCCGTTCCTGACCAAGTCGCCGGTTCAGGCAGACCTACCTGGCTTCCTGACACCCCGGTTGTGGGGGAACCCTGCACCGAGATCTTACCTGGGAGCACTTCCGCTCCGGGACCGGCCCCAATCTCACCTGCCTGTTCCCCCCCTGCAGCAACAGAACCCCGCTGTGAAATCTCTGGGGACCCCACATTTGCTGTGGTAGCCCCCACCCCACACACTGGTCCTCCCCCTGCAGCACCCTGCTCTCTGCTTATCCCTGCAGAGGGCAACAGATCCCAGCTCACAGGCTGATTACTTGTAGAGGCATTGTCACACCTTTCTCTGACCCCCTCCCCTGTCACAGCTGCAGCTGAGTGTGTGTCTATGGTGTCTATGCAAGCAGAAAAATCAGAGTTCACTCCCTCCTCCCTTACATCATTCATAGATAACACATTAACATTGTCCGGAGGCACGTCAGTACTGGCTGAAGGTTCAGCCCTTGGGGGGGGCCCAAACTGGGAGGTTATCTGCCCCAAATCTGTCCCAAGTAGCACGTTTGCAGGGATCCGATCAGTTACCCCCACCTCTCTCACCCCTCGCCCTGCGCCCCAGTCCACATAAATGCCAGCAACAGGCAGCGCCGGGTCAATGCCTCCAATCCCGGAGACAGCGAGGGTTTTTCCAGGGATCAAGTCTTGGGGGGACACCATCTCAGGCCGCACCAGAGTCACCTCCGAGGCGCTGTCTCGCAGTCCTATGGTCACAGACCGGCCGACGGTGACAGGTTGGAAGCTGTCCAGGGACCTACCACCACCCCCACCCACACAATACACCTTGGGCGGCCCTTGGGACGGGGACGGAGCCGGGGCCTTGGGACGCTGAGGGCACATGGCCTTGAAGTGTCCAGGTAGGTTGCACTGGTGGCACCGTCTTGGCTCTGCCACGGGCCTGGAGAGGGGAGTTGAGGGGGACACCCCCTGCAGTCTAGGGGCAGGTGGGGCAGTCGCAGAATTCATCTTACCCCCTCTCCAGGTGCTGCTGGTGGCTGCTCTCCTGGCCTCAGGAGCCCGATTGTTGGTGTAGTCATCGGCCAGGGCAGCTGTAGCCGGGGACCCCTTTGGCTTCTGGTCTCGGATGAACTGGCGGAGATCCTCAGGGCAGTTCCACAAGAGTTGCTCTGTGATGACCAAGTCCAGGATCTCCGGTCCGGTGGAAAGCTGCAGGCCTTGGGTCCAGTGGTCGGCAGCTCGGGCAAGTGCCCGCCGGTGGTCAGCCCAGGAGTCCTTTGGTCCCTTCTGCAGGGTCCGGAACTTCTTGCGGTAGGACTCCGGAGTGAGGTTGTACTGTTGGATCAGGGCCCGCTTGATTGTGTCGTAGCCCTGATCTGCCTCAGTAGGCAAGTCCCCAAGGATTTCCAGGGCCTTACCCCTTAAACGGGGGGTCAGGTATTTGGCCCACTGGTCCTTGTCCAGATGGTGCTGCAGGCAAGTCCGTTCAAAAGCAGTCAGGAAAGAGTCCAAGTCTCCATCCTTCTCCAGCACTGGGAAGTCCTCAACACGGACCTTTGGAAGTTTGGTGTCTTGAAGGTCACGTGTGGCTGATGAGGGCCGGAGCTGAGCTAGCTGCAGCTGGTGGTCACGCTCTGCCTGTTGCTGTCGCTCTTCACGTGCTGCTTGCCGCTCCGCAGCCTCAGCATCACGCGCTGCCTGTCGCTCACGCTCGGCCATGAGTATCTCGTAGGTATCCCGGTCTCCAGCCATAAGCCTGGCCAAGGCAGCTTGAAGGAGGGCCTCTGCACCTCTCAGGCCGGAGGGATTGGCAAGTGGTGATCTGCGGCACGCTGCAGAGCCAGGTGATTCACTGTCCATTTCAGAGCGGAGGACTGGCATCTGGCTCGTTGAGGACCCTTGGGCGAGCTCCTCCTCATCTTGTCCAGCAGTGCCAGGTTGTGCAATGTCCTCTGCAGAGCTGTTCTCTGGCGTCGGGCTCTTGGAGGGCTCGTGGACAACCTCCTCATCGTCTCTGGCCTGAGCATCGGCCATTCCTTCGGCTTTGCTCCTGGTGCTCTCAGCCATTGTTGCAGACTTTGGTCACTGACACAGAACTGACACCTGATGCACCCACACACCTTACAGTATCTGCACTCTGACACTCTAGTGTTGGTCTGGTCTGAAGACCCCAGCAGCCACAGCTGCTGCAGGCAGTCTTTAGTGTCTGGGAGTATGGGTCCCACACTCACACACACTATTATCTCGATCCCACCGCTATGCCACCAATATGTCACGAACCACCGGGGGGGTCACTCAGAAATCCCCCGCGCTGGCTACCAGTACGTCACAATCGGGGGGTAACAAGTGGGGGTCACCCCTCCTTTATACCTCCCGACCGACAGACAGAGCACGTGACGCGCTCTCTAGCGCCCCTCTTATAGTCAGGCCAATTATGGAATTGCCCGACAATAAGCAAGGAGGCCGCTATACTACTTATGCCGATTATTGAAGGGTCCCCGGTGAGAGTAGGGTATATATTCCCCCGACCTCCGCGGGCGGAATATATAAAACCTCCCCGAATCTCACTGGCCTCCCCACAATAATCCTTGGCACAACTCGCTGCCACCAACCGCTTCACGGTAACTATTAGCCGAACACACAGACGTGGGATTCAAGATCGAGATAACAGAGCAGCCCAAGATTAATTATATAATTTAATCAGCCTAAAGCACACTAGCAACTACAATATATACAATAGGGAATCTACAGAATATACATATGTCAGAGTACAGTTACAGATAAAGCATGGGTTACAAACAGGCATACACAGTTCCAGCAGTTACCTTGTGCGTCTGGCCACAGGGGGGCGCTGTAGACCAGGTTTCCAGGATCTTTCCCACAGATGTTTCCTACACGTGACCCCCGGCGAAAGAACACTGGAAAATGGCCGAAGTAGGGTTATCAACCTGGGCAAATCCAGGTCCCCTCCTACCTTAGTGACCTCAGAGGGAGCACTGCTCCACCCCTGGCTGGAGTTATGGACAATATCCACAACATGGAATATGGGCCATAACTTTGCCTGGGAGCGTCGTAGGCGGACGCCAACGCTCTCATTGTGACAGTTATGAATTTAGCTACAGAACGAGAGGACTCATGACTTGTCTACTAGTTCCCCATTGGCTGATATCACGCCTGGGGTACTTCCCAATGTCCTACTCCCATAAAAAAGGTGTGCCAGCATCGTCCGCATGCAGAGACACCATTTTTATGGTTGCCATATTTATCGGAAATATGGCTTGCGAGATATGAACCATATTTTACTGGAGTCGTTCTGTCTGGATACTTCCAAGCTTGCTAATTAGATAGCAGCCCCTACCACAGGGTCACGGCAGGGAGTCATCCTGTGTCCATTGTTCCCACATCATCTAATCTCCATATCACAGGAGATGGCCATGGGATGTGTTGCTAGGATGTGACACCTTCCAAGATGTTGGACATTGAGAACAAGAAGGGAGGGGGCACGGCCATGGAGTGATGAGGGCGATTATGACTGGAAATCATAATTCCTCTTCATATCCCAGGATTTGCCTCACAGAAACCAATAGCAAGTATTATTTCTAACATGCATTAAGAATAAAAGCCAAACCGGTCTTCTAAGATGGACCTTTAACTCCTGGGCAAAAATCGTATACTGTAATTAATGACCGATATCTTATAGACAGCACATTAAAGGGGAAGTCAAAAGTATCCAGCGTCCTATAGATATGAAAAATGTATGTGTCAAAGGCAGTAAAAATGTTAAGAGCCTGTCTGTGCGGACAGCGGGTATCTCATGAGGTCACTCCTCGATGTAGACACTCATTAGGAAAAAGTCTCATCATCGTGGCACTTTTATGTCCGTACATTAAGGCTCGGCGCAGCGCTCATCATCATCACCCTTAATGTATAGTGAGTTCATGGATGCGTCCAAAGTGAAGCAGAGGAATTGATTGAATCATATTTTCTATCTCTGTCTTGAGAACTGTTATCCGGAAAGGAACATATCCATCGATCTAGGTGCGTAAAGAACCAATATCCAGGGATCGGGAGGAGGTTATGGCCAAAGATCTTGTGCCGTGTGCATAGTTATAAGTAGACCATCGTCAGATATTGGACTTAAAATATTGTCAGCTTTATCCAAAATTAAAGGGAAAATGTCCCCAGGTTTTTGCCGTCTGATCTGAGAGTGGCATACCGTAGGGACAGAGATCCTGATTCCAACGACGTGTCACTTACTGAGCTATTTGCTGAAGCTTTGATAAAATCATTGTTTTAACAGCAGGAGATTATCACTGTTGCCATGTAGTCCTGCATATTCATGAGCTGTGTATAACCCCGCCCCCTCCACTTATTGGCAGAGAGTTGCCAATCAGAGTGTGGGAGGGGTTATTCAGGGATCAGCATTCAGAAAACTGATCAAAACCATTGTAAGAAGCCTACTAAGTGATACATCGCTGGAATCAGGGTATCTGGCCCTACATCATGCTGCTCTCAGATGGAGGAGGAAAAATCTTGTGACGGAGTCCCTTTAAGTGATTGACACTGGGCCCAATGGCCTTATACAGAGGTCGGTATCCTTCATCCGCATCTCTTATTCACAGTGGAACTGAACCTTGGGTAAGTTTTTCATGGTGACCTGTGCTATAAGATGGGCTAATCCAGTCCAGTGGCCATATTTCTATTTTGTGGCCATCGGACAGGTTCCATGAGAGCCATGTCCTAATTCCACCATCCATGGCTCATCTTTTGATTAGTCGGACTTCCATGACGTCAGATGTGCGTTACTTCACAATGATGGATTGTATAACTTTTTTAGAGAATAACCCTTCAACTATTGTACAATTAAAGGTGTTTCTCTGGGACTTTAATATTAAAGGCCTGAATGGAGTCTGCCATTATACTAAGTACCTCCACAAGTGCTCTATAGCCCTTGAATCAAATGATCAGTGAGTGTGCTTGCGTCAGATAAAGGGGTAGAGCAAACCCGAAAGGTAAAGCTCAGGATTCGTGTCGGACACTGGGCGTCTGGGTCTCGGATTCGAACACTGACTTTTATAAAAAGTGTGTGTCTGAGTTCGGGTACAGTTCATATGCTAATAAAGTTTGTTGAAACGCACAACCACAACAATTTATTGCATGCAGAAGTTGTTTGAACAATAAAAAATAAATAAATTACATGGCTTCGACCTAGCTTTGATAACCAGAGCAGATAAAGCAGACAGTTGGGGGCTGTAACCCTCAGCTGTCAGCTTTACCTTGGCTAGTTATCAAAAATAGACGGGATCCCACACCATTTTCAAAAAATTAAGTAAATAAATAATTTTTAAAAATGGTGTGGGGTCCCCCCTATTTGTGATAACCAGCTGAGGTCTAGTATTATCGGGGTGGGAAGACCCATGATTATTTGTCCCTTCCCAGCCTAAAAATAGCAGCCCACAGCTACCCCAGAAGTGGCGCATGTAATGGCAATTCTGGCACTTTGCCCAGCTCTTCCCGATTGCCCTTTTGCAGTGGCAATTAGGGTAATGCTTTTGGAGTTGATATCAGCTGGGAATTGACAGCTGACATCAAACCCAGGGGTTAGTAAAGGGGAGGCGTCTATCAGACACCCCCATTATTAACCCGGCAAGTGTACAGTTAAAAAAACATGCACATAAAAAAACGTTTGTTTAAATAAAGACTCCCCCACACTCACTTTTTCATCAATTTAATGAATAAAAAACTCCTCGTAATCCAATTGGTGAATTAAGACTCCACCACACTGCCTCGTCCACCAATTTATTAATTGAAAAGAAATCTTGGAAATTCCAAAGTAATCCAATGGTGTTAAGTCCCACGATGCCCACTGATTCCTATGGAGCTGAGTTCTGAGAACGAGGCTTCATAGGAATCGATGGGCGTCGTAGGATATCACTCCATTGGATTACGTTGAAACTTCCAGGATTTCTTTTCAATTAATACATTTTAATTAAAGTCCAGCTGAACCTGGCGACCTCGAGCTTTCACGGGACTTCTCTTCCCTAGTTGGACACCATGGATCTGTGGCACAAAAGTGGACCACCTCTGTATATTGTGTAGTGGTTGTGTGTCGCCCTGGGCAAGCCAGGGGACACAGGTCACAACACCACCACACCCCACATCCCAGGTAGGCACATCTGCTAACCAGAAATCCTTGTTGCCTTCCTCCAGGAGTCTGTTGATGCACACCAGGGGGTGGGCCAGGCGGTTGGCTCCGCCCACCAAGGAGCTCACAGCTCTGGAGGCAGGAAGTACCAGGCAGTCTAGTCAGGGAGGAGGAAGTGGAAGGAGTGGAGGAGTAGCCCAGGCAGGGGCTAGAGAAAACAACAGAGAAGTGAAAGTGGAGGAAAGAAGAGTAGTAAAGGAGGAAAGCAAGAAGTGGTGACAGAGCAGAGAGTGTGCCAAGCCTGAGAGCCCAGCTTTGTGTAGGGCTAGAACAGCAAGGTCAGCGACGGCGGTGACTGTTCGGAGGGGGACCGTTTGGAAGTTCCTGGAAGGACCCCGTTGGCTGTGTGCCCGGTGGTCTGGAGCAGTGTTCCGAAGGACAGTCAGCACCAGGGCAGGGGCCTCTCGGACCCCGGCAAGGCTAGGAGTCGCCAAATTTGCCGAATCCGTCAGTGAAGGGGACGTAGATCCCCCAGCAACCAAGTCCCGATTGACGGCAACAGCCCGACCATTACAGGGGAGACACCGCCACCGCCAGGGCACCAGTTTCCCCAGGGCCAGCGCCTGCGGGCAAAGTGTAGAGCTCCTCCGGCCCAGATTGCAGTCGGGGAGCGGGTAACCGGAGGGAATCCACCGCTACCATCAGTCAACACAGGTGCAAGGAAGAGAGACATCACCGTCACCTACCGGGAGTGCAGGTGCAGCCGTCTGTGGGACCGTCCTACCAGCCGTTTGGTTTACCGTACAAACTGTGTCCAAGTCTCAGGCTGAGTGAGTACCACAGTGCCGCAAGGCACAGCGCTGCCCCCGCGTCCCTGCGCCCTCCAGGCCCTACACTTTACATCTCTTCACTGGGCCCCGGGATCACCAACCCCTACCCACGGAGGGGCAACACAACACCTGGCTGCTCCGCATCACCATCCCCGGGACCCCCACACTGAGCAGCGGTGGTGCAATCACCACGACCGTGGGTGGCGTCACGAACTATAACAATCCCCACACCCAACAAACACCCCCCTTTCACTCACGGGCGAGGAGTGTCGCTCGAGAAACCCCGGGATCCGGCCTACAGCTCGAGCCACCAGGAGCAGCTGCCGGACCCGAGCAGAAGGGGTGAGCGCGGTGTGCTGACACCCTCCTCCCCGCCCGCGACAGTTGCATAGAAGAGAGCTTGCAGTACCTTTCAACCATTCAAGACCACTTCACAATGTAAAGAGTTGCTACTTCTGGTGCCATCAATGAGCTGATCTTTGAGGCACCAAGAGTTGGAAACCCATCACCCTCATATTGATGACCTCTCCTCGGGATTGACCATCATTAGTAAAGTCCTGTAAAATCCTTTGGTTCTTTTCTTTACCAAAAAGTTAAAAATTGTCTTAAAATTATCTAAAAATTCTTTGTGAAATGATCCTCTTGATGGAATTATCTGTGTCTTGGACCTTGAGATTGAACATTAATGAAATAATAGGATGAGAGTAAAGACGTTAACGTGACTCCTTCCCATCCTGTCTCCATAACAAGGAGATTAGACATGAGTGGCCTCTACCTCTGCCTGGTAATCTCTGCGCTAAGTGTTTGCTCAGCCCTATATAAACATGTTATCACCTGGCCGGACAATGGGCTAATACAGCGCGCTGATACCTATTCTTCCACCGCTGATAGTGGCTGGAGGAAGTGACTGTGTCATAATTCTAATCTAACAGTGGAGCCTTCAAAATCCATCAATCATCTGATTTTATAAGTTCACATAACTATGCTAAGGGGCATCCTGTAAGCCAAAATATACCACGAATGCTAGGTTATGGAGAGTTTATGGCCTCCTGTCACACGGTGTTTGCCTCTAAACTCACCGAATGTCAAGGCGGCATCGGATGCTGTTTACACTTCAAAATCTAACATTCCACACTATACCTTCTTTGGTGCTTCTGAGTTGCACAGACAGGCTCGGACGTCAACTAGCTGGGTTTTCATTAGTGATCGGGCTTGCAGAAGTTAATATCTGCTAGTCTGCTGGTTACCCCTAGGATCACATGTTGTGGGAGCCCTATCACAGTCACTTCCTGCCTTTTTAAGATGGTGGATCCTGTCTTCCCATGCCAACTATAGCTTTTGCTAAAACGGTCCGTGTGCTGTTGTATCCTAGTCCTTATGGTGATTGTATAACTTTATGCATGCAGTTGTTGTGTAGTTTTCCCTGCTCTTATTTTCCTCCTAAGCTCTTTTTGTCTTATACCTCTGTGTGTGTGTGTGTGTGTGTGTGTACCGTGTGTGTGATATAGAGATTTGTTTTACCCTGTTTGTCTATTTCTCTTGGCTTTATCACTCCTGCCATGGCCCTCCCCAGGGGTTGGAGGTAGGACGTATAAGACCAGGGCTGGTCAGTAGCAGGGCAAGGCAAGTGGCCCAGATATCCTCACCATCAGAGGTATCTGTGGGATTAGGGATAGCAAGGGTCCCCTAGCCTGAGGGACAGTCTAGGAGCCATTGTCCCCTACTTGCCACCTACACTGTAACATCTCCATGTACATGACAGACAAATCTACATCCCAGTCTCAGGTCTTTTGCAGACTCCAACATGTTTTATTCAAGAATGGTCCTGTATTTGGCTCCATCCATCTTCCCTTAAATTTTAACCTGTACCTGCTGAAGAAAAGCAGGCCCAAACCATGATGCTGCCACCACCATGTTTGACAGTGGGGATGGTGTGTTCAGGGTGATAACCTATGTTGCTTTTACACCAAACATATTGTTTAGCATTGTGCCCAAATAGTTTGATTTTGGTTTCATGTGACCAGAGCACCTTCTTCCACATGTTTGGTGTCTCCCAGGAGGCTTGTGGCAAACTTTAAACAACACTTTTTATGAATATCTTTGAGAAATGGCTTTCTCCTTGCCACTCTTCCATAAAGGCCAGATTTGTGCAGTGTACGACTGATTGTTGTCCTATGGACAGACTCTCCCACCTCAGCTGTCGATCTCTGCAGTTCATCCAGAGTCATCATGTGCCTCTTGGCTGCATCTCTGATCAGTCTTCTCCTTGTTTGAGATAAAAGTTTGGAGGGATGGCCGGGTCTTGGTAGATTTGCAGTGGTATGATACTCCTTCCATTTCAATATAATTGCTTGCACAATGCTCCTTGGGATGTTTAAAGTGTTGGAAATCTTTTTGTAACCAAATCTGGATTTAAACGTCTCCACAACAGTGTCACGGACCTGCCTGTTGTGTTCCTTGGTCTTCATGATGCTCTCTGCGCTTTAAACAGAACACTGAGACTATCACAGAGCAGATGCATTTATACGGAGACTTGATTACACACAGGTGGATTATATTTATCATCATCAGTCATTTAGGACAACATTGGATCATTCAGAGATCCTCAATGAACTTCTGGAGTGAGTTTGCTGCACTGAAAGTAAAGGGAACAAATAATATTGCACTCCCCACTTTTCAGTTATTTATTTTTTAAAAAAAGTTTAAAATAAGCAATAAAATTTGTTCAACTTCACAATTGTGTCCACTTGTTATTGATTCTTCGCCATAGCATTCAAATTTTTATCTTTATGTTTGAAGCCTGAAATGTGGGAAAAGGTTGAAAAATTCAAGGGGGCCGAATACTTTCCCAAGGCACTGTAGATACCACGCCTTAATTGAGGTGCCGAACCCTGTGGCGACCAGAGCCTCAGGGGTGCCACATTCTCCCACGGAAAATGGCAGCACTCCCGGGCTGCAATAAAACACAGTTAACACTGCAATTTTTATATGTATGTAACGGGTTAACAAGAAAACATCCTTTCCTTTTTGGAAGGCAGCAATAATTTTAAAACATTTCAAACTTGTTCAACAATATCGGTCACAGTTCATCAAAACATTTCAAGGCAAGCAAATATCAGCAATTAGAAAACATTCTGCACATGAAAAACATTAACAATTATTCTTGTTTGGTTGCTGGTGTTTCCAGAGGGCTGGTCCTGACCCCTGGTTTGGCACGATCACTGGATATCCTCTGGTATAATGTCCTGGCTTGCCACAACAGCAGCAGAGGGGCTGCCCGTCAGCATCATAATGGTCAGTCACTGGAGGCGGCGGGTTCTTCCCACGTTGACACCAGGGGAGATCATCAGCACTGGAACCCAGTTCAATGGTCACCGTTTGCTGAGTCTCTGTCTTGGTCTGCATTACCTTGATCAGAGTAGTCATGCCCTTACTTAGTTCCAGAATCTGGAGCCGCAACTCATTGATGGAATCGTTGCCTAAGGTTTGCTTTTTGGCCTTTACCACCACCAGGGTTGCTGGTATCATCCCAGCTTGCTGAAGTACAGCGTTGTCATAAGTCGGTTCACGCAGCATTCGGATGGCCCAATCCTTAAACTCTGCAAAGATGAGGTCAGAATGTTGCATGACCAAGATGAGTAGCTGGGTGCGATGATTATCAGACAACAGTCCCTCAATAAACTGGTCGATTGACAGGCGGTTTTCATCTGTTATCTCTCCCAGTTCCACCTTTTGCACCACTTTCATTGCTTCTTGAAGGATAAGAGCATAGTCCCGGATACTGTCCTGTACCCTTTGCTTGCATCCATAAAATCGCATTTTAATCTCAGATGCTGTGCGAGTGTCAAAGGTTTCTTTGAGTTTAGTGAGGATATCTTTCAACACCCTCTTATCGGTCTGCGGACAGGACTTAACTTCACACCGTGCAGCCCCGGTTAGTTGACCAATAAGGATGCTGGTCTTTTGGTTCTCCATCACTGGGTACACCCGAAATAAGCTGTAAAGTTTCTCGTTGAAATCGGTCAGAGTATAAGCCTCCTCCGAAAACTGGGGTAGCAAGGCTGCTCCTGGGAGGTACGGCATGGAAAACGGTTTCACCGGAGAAACTATTGGTGCTACAGCCTCAGCAGTGGGAGCAGCTTGATCCTCCTCCTCAGACATACTTCCAGCAGCGGGACTCTCCCTTTTCGAGCGTTTATCTGAGCTCCTCCAATGCCTCCATGCTCTTTTTTACGGGTTCCGCCCGCGAAGTACGCCCTGTCTTTTCCCGTGCGGAATAATAAATGGTGACTGTCGTTTTTTGTCAACGCCAAATTAACCGGTTTAACACAGTTCTGTAGGCGCACAGTACCTGGTTGAATGGGCACAATATCCTGTTCGTGATGCCAAATGTAGTGCCCCATGGGGCAGGTGGTTAACTTACTCGTTGCTGGGCCGTTGCGGGTCAAGTCAGGTGATGTCACGGGTGGCCTTGCCCGGTTCCATTGCCCCGAGGCGTACAAGAAATGGTGGGGAAAGCGGGGTGCTGGGCAAAGTTTGTCGTGACACCACCTGTGGTATGCAGCCAGGGAGTAGCTGGCGCTGCAGAATTCCTCACCGGGGCAGGTGTTTTGATAGCCGGGATGGTGTTGCGCCCCACAGGCAGTGCAGGCCCCGGGTGGAAAATGGGAGAATTAGTGAAAAAAAGACATATATATATATATATATATGTGAGAATCGGGTTTTAGCCGCGCTAAGAAACCACTGTTGCCAGGATGTAGTTTATATTGAAAAACTCTTTCTTTATTACAGCATCCAACGCGTTTCAGAGACATAAGCCGTCTCCTTCTTCAGGGAAGAAGGAGACGGCTTATGTCTCTGAAACGCGTTGGATGCTGTAATAAAGAAAGAGTTTTTCAATATAAACTACATCCTGGCAACAGTGGTTTCTTAGCGCGGCTAAAACCCGATTCTCACATATATATATATATATATATGTCTTTTTTTCACTAAGTCTTCACGGGGCTGCTGCTGGAACCACGCGGACACTCATATGCTTTACAAGGGGTTGTGACTGGCACAACCGCTCCAGGTGAGTGTATCTTTCTACATCCTTACACGGTTAATACCGGGTAAAACCCTATTTGCGCCTTTTCTCCCCCCTTTCAGCAGAAAATGGGAGAATGGCAGTCCTCTGGGAGCGCCGAAGTGTGGGGCGACGGCGTTGCTAATCAGAGTCTGAGTCGGCAACTCCGGTTCCAGGTTTTTTACTCACTGATTTAAAGCTGCACTCAGGTGCTGGTCTCTGCTGTCAAGGGCTCCAGTCAATCCCAAGCAAGTAAGGGGGCCACCACCGGTGTTTGAAGAGGAAAGAGAGAGAATATCCCTTTCCTAGGATGTCCCCCTCAGCAGTTAGGTACCCTGGCTGAGCTCCTGCTCCAAACCCCGGGCCTAGCAAAGTCCAAGTTTTACAGAGATGTCTTGTCAGAATGATGGTCCCAACTTGTCTGTCTATATGTGAGTGTGTTGCGCCTATTTCTACCCCCAGTGGAACCCGCACCCCAGGTGGCTGGCTTCAGTGATCAGGAAGTCTCATGCATCGTGATGGCCACCCCCTACCTATCCTGGGCCATCCCACCCTGTGTGAAGGCTCCTAAGCTGTATGTAGACTGTGAATGTGAAACACCGGTCATTAACCCCCCCCTTACCTGAGGTAGATACTGCACCTTAATTGAGGTGCAGTACCCTGTGGTGACCAGAGCTTCAGGGGCACCACATTGTCAAGTTTAATAAAGCATAAGAAGTAGGCGTGGGTCTTTGTCCCCTACAGGAAGTGGGGCAGTTCTTTGTTTCCTTACAGGAAGTGGGGCAGGTCTTTGTCTCTCTACAAGAAGTGAGGGTAGCTCTTTTTCCCCCTACATGAAGTGAGGGAGGGTATTTGTCTCCACAGGAAGTGGGGGTGTTTTATTGACCCCCCTATAGGAAGTGGCGATAGGTCTTTATTTCCCTACAGGAAGTGAGGGAAGGTCTTTGTCCACAAGAAGTGAGGGTAGGTCTTTGTCTCCCTACACAATGTGGGGGAGGGTATTTGTCTTCCTACAGGAAGTGAAGGCGGGTCTTTGGTTCCCTACATGAATTAAGAGTGGGTCTTTGTCTCTCCACAGGAAGTGGGCAGGTCTTTGTCACCGTATGGGAAGTAAGGGTACTTTTTTTGTCTCTGTAAAGGAAGTGGGGGCACATCATTGTAATCCTTAAAGGAAGTGAGGGTGTTATTTTTTTTACTCCCTATAGAAAGTAGGGGTATGTCTTCGTCTCCCTACAGGAAGTGGTGATAGTTATTTGTACCACTACAGGAAGTGGGGGTGAGTCTTTGTCTACCTACAGGAAGTGTGAGTAGATCTCTGTCTCCCTAAAGGAAGTCAGGTTGGGTCTTGTCTCCTTACAGGGAGTGAGGACAGGTCTTTTTCTCCCTACAGGGAATGAGGGCAGGTCTTTTTCTCCCTACAGGGAGTGAGGGCAGGTCTTTTTCTCCCTACAGGAAGTGAGGGCATGTCATTTCCCCCTACAGAAAGTGAGGGCATGTCTTTTTCTCCCTACAGGAAATGAGGACAGGTCTTCTTCTCCCTACAGGGAGTGAGGGCAGGTCTTTTTCTCCCTACAGGAAGCAAGGGCATGTCTTTTTCTCCCTACAGGAAGTGAGGGCATGTCTTTTTCTCCCTACAGGAAGTGAGGACAGGTCTTTTTCTCCCTAAAGGTAGTGAGGGCAGGTCTTTGTCTTCCTACAAGAAGTGGAGGTGAATCTTTGTCTCCGTACAGGAAGCGATGGTGGGATTCTGTCTCTCTACAGGAAGTGGGGACAAGTTTTCCTCTTTCTAAAGAGAATGGGGGCAGCTATTTGTTTCTCAACAGGAAGTGGGAGAAACTTTCCTCTACTCCTACTGTACAGAGCAGGTATTCCTTTGGCTGGTGCAGTGCATAATGGGAATAGAGGGAATGGAAGTCCCAGCACCTGTAGGCTCGACAGAATGCTGATGAAGAGGAACTGACTACTCAAAAAGAGAGGATTGAAATTTATAGAGCATGAGTATCTGGACAGTCCTTGGGCGTATTACACTGATATGTGAGGGATGAGTGCAGCCAGAACATGTTTTTAGAATGTGGAGCAAAAATACCTAGCCCGATCTACCATTCAGAAGTCCGGGAAAGCAGGGTAGGAAGTGCAATGGTGGCCATGTTGCTTTGATTGACATTTACTGATTTTCCGGACGTCTTTCTCCATTATTGGCAGGGTGCAATAGCTTAGTCTTGGTGCCCACAGTGACAGTCCACGCTAACAGCAAGCACCTCTCAACTAAAAAGGTGCCCCTGCCGCTCGCTGCTCACAATTGATCGCGTGCCATGTCTTAAATGGCGCACAGTCACTTAGTCATTTTCTCCTCTTTGTCTTTCAGTCATTCCCGAGGGATAATTGCATTGACGCCACATATGCCCCCACATTGGCACCGCGCACAGTTCATCTCTTTCTCTGCTGTTACTGTGGCTTTCCCAGAATTACGCCGCAGATGTTATGGACAGAGGTTTATTAACAGGCTTTTAACATGGAACGCATTGTTTTTTATGATCTCAGCCAGAGAAATAGACGCCCCGTTGTTACCAGATTTCATATAATAGGATCTCCGGCAAATAGTGCCTAAGCGGACAGGAGACCCCCACGTTACCTGCAAAGTCGTTCATTAACCCCATATGACCAGAGGTCACTGCATCCTGAGCAAAATGTAGCTTTTTGTTATTTTTTATATCACCTAATTCAGAGAATTTTTATGTCCAAAATACTTTATTTATATTTTATTTTTAAAATTAGGTCAATGGTTTTTTACCTTTTTTTTTTGATCAATAAGTTTTATTTCTAAACTCGGCACGCTCGGGGTACAGCTGAGGATATGGGTAATTCTCTTCGTGGTTCCCCAAAAAAACATTAAAGATGACAAAAAAGAAGGTATGATACAAATGTAAAAAATTAAAAGCACCAACAAAAAATTTGCAAAAAAAAAAAAGTATACAAATTTTTAAGAGCTGAAAAAAATAGATGTAATGCTTTTTGTCTTTTAAAAAACTATTCAATATTATTTAGATTTTTTTTTTAGAATGCCAGTTTCCACAATCAGTGTTTGTTGAGGTTTTCACGCAGCTGAATTTCCGCATGAATCCCGCACTTCAGGAATCTCTGGCTGTAAATGACCATAAGGGCACAGGGCAAAAAAGCTTATGTAAAAAGATATACGGTACCTATGTAAGAGTGAGGAGGACCTAAATACCCAGGTATGGCAGAGAAGATCACACGCATTACGCTGCTACAATGCATCTTCCGCTGTGAAAACTTAGTACAGTCCCTGACAGAAGTTCTGTCGCTTATCCATCTTATGTAAATGAAAGCTGATAACCTGACTTTAAATTCATCCATTGGTTTTATAAATTACTCTTTTGAAAGCTTAAACCCTCCCAAGTTTGGTTTAGGTTATGAAAATAAAGTTGCTGCAAAGCTGAAATATTGATAATTTAATGAACACAGAAAGGTCAGATTTTGGCACGACAAAAGTTTTGTCGCCCACAGAAAGTAATGTGAAATTCAAACAAATAATTAACTTCTTGTGGCGCCCTGGACAAGCCAGGATGTCACAGGTACTGCAACAACACACCCCACACCCCGGCTAGGCACATCTAGGTCAAACAAAAATCCTTGTTGCCTTCCTCCAGGGGCTGATGTCCAAACTAGGGGGTGGAGTCAGGTGGTTGGCCCCACCCACCGAGGAGTTCACAGTCCTGGAGGCGGGAAAAGGGAGAGAGTAGAGTTTGGAGAGTTGAGAAGTGGAGAATTGAAGTGGTAGTGGAGGAGACTGACCGTGTCCGGGTGCGTGGCCCGGGCACATACAGCAAGGTTGGCAGACGGTGGTGACCGTCTCCAGGAGGGGCTGATTGACGTGAACCGTAAGGACCGGGGACGGGCGGTGGCCCGCCGGTACTGGATCGGGGAGCGAAGAGAAGCCAGCACCATTTGGCAGGGCCCTCGGACCCCGACCAGGCTAGGAGTCGCCGTAAAACCGGTCAAATCCGTCAGCGAAGGGAACCTCCGGGGTTTCCCAGCAGTCAAGACCCGATTGAAGGCAACAGCTCAAACCGTGAAGGGAAATACAGTCACCGCCAAGGCTACAGTTCCCAGGGCCAGAGCCTGGGGGTAAAAGGGGCTCCCTCAGCCTCCATCCAAACTGGGGAGTGGGTTACTGGTGGGAAGCCACCAGAACCGAGAACATAACGCAGGTGCAGGGAAAGGCAGTCACCGCCACCTACCGGGAGAAGAACCACCGCAGCCGTCTGTGGGACCCGTCCATCCAGCCGTTTGTTTTACCGGAGACTTTGCATTCATCATTGGCTGAGTGAGTACCACCGTGCTGTGCGGCACCGCGCTGCCCCCGTGACCCTGCACCTCACCAGGCCCCAAAACCCGCCTGCCATCCCTCCCTCACCGGGCCCCGGGACAACCAACCCCCCTACCCACGGAGGGGAAAAACAACATCCAAGCTGCTCCCGGGATCCCCGTCCAGAGCAGCGGTGGTGTCACAACCTCACCACAACCGTGGGTGGTGTCACGGACAATAAATCCCCAAAACCAACCCCCTTTTCACTCACAGGCGAGGAGCACAGCTCGAGTCCCCGGGATCCGGCCCACCGCTCGAGCCACCGAGCAGCAAGCGAAGGCAGCGCCGGACCCGAGCGTGGTGAGCGCAGTGTCCCCTCCCCGCCCGCGACATTCTAATACAAAGATATGTTGCATAACATTGGTGAATGAAGTTGTGTTGCTATTAGAACCATATTTAATATTTTGTGTGACTTCCATGAGCTTGAAGGACTGCATCCATGTGGTTTAACAATGATTCATACAATTTATTGATGAAGTCATCAGGAATAGCAGAGAATGCAGTCTTACATGCCTCCAAGAGTTCATCTAGATTATTTGGTTTTGTCTTCCAAGCTTCCTCTTTCATCCTACCCCAAACATGCTCAATGATGTTCATGTCTGGTGACTGGGCTGGCCAGTCCTTGAGCACCTTGATCTTCTTTGTCAGGAGGAACTTTGTTGTAGAGATGGATGTGTGAGATGGAGCACCATCCTGCTGCAGAATGTGACCCCTTTTATAATTGGGGATGTAACAGGTAGCTAATACTTCTTGATATTTTAGGCTATTGATATTGCCTTCCACCTTGCAAATGTTTCGCACACCCCCATACTGAATGTAACCCCAGACCATAATCTTTCCACCACCAAACTTAACTGTTTTCTGCATGTATTTTGGATCCATACGGGCTCCAGTAGGTCTCCTGCAGTATTTGCAGCGGCTGTGGTGTAATTCAACTGAAGATTCATCAGAGAAATCCACCTTCTGCCACTCTTCCAGCGTCCATCTGTTTAGCAGGCTGTGGGATTTTTAATTGCCTTTTGTTTAGTGCTGGCTTCTGGGCACTGATTCGACCATGGAGGCCATTTCCAGACAGAAACCTACAAAGTGTTGTAGTTGACACAGGGACTTGAGGTGACCAGGCCTGTTGGAGCTCTGCTGCAGTGGAAGAGGGGCTGGCTTTGGATTTTCTAACCATCAAATGTTCCTCCTGAGCAGTTCTCTTGCTGGGTCTGCCGGACCTGGGCTTGTCAAAACATCTCCAGTCTCTTCAAATATTTTTTTAATTCTTTGTACTTGACGCTAAGACACATTAAAGATGCCAGCAACCTCTGCAGTGGATCTGGTCTTCAGCCTCTTGATAATCAAGGCTTTGGTTGCAGGGTGGATTTTTGGCATGTTGTCAGAGGTCAAGTTGCAGTTGAAGTGAAGATCTGGGGTGCTGGGTTTCTGTTTATACACACCCACTAATTAACCGATCATTTAGTGAGCACAGGTGAGGATGTAAACAAGGATTTGGTGCATTATATGACAAAGTGACAAAACTTTTGTCTTGCCAAAATCTGACCTTTCTGTGTTCATGAAATGATCAATATTTCAGCTTTGCAGCAACTTTATTTTCATAACCTAAACCAAATTTGGGAGGGTTTCAGCTTTCAAAAGAGTGAGTTATAAAACCAATGGATGAATTTAAAGTCAGGTTCTAAGCTTTTATTTACATAACATGGATAAGCGACAGAACGTCTGTCAGGGAGTGTATATTCCCTGAGAAAGCTGGATAGCAGCAGCGAAACCCTTGTGATAGATAGATAGATAGATATGAGATAGATACAGTTGAAACCAGATGTTTCCCTCAACTATCTAAAAAGACACATCTGCAGATGTGTCTTTATAGAGAGTGGAGGGAAAAACTTGCAGATGTGTCTTTATAGAGAGCGGAGGGAAACTCAGGGTTTCACCTGTAGATACAGTGCCTTGCAAAAGTATTTGGCCCCATTGAATTTTTCAACCTTTTCCCACATTACAGGTTTCAAACATAAAGATAAAAATGTTAATGTTATGGTGAAGAATCAAAAACAAGCGGGACACAATTGTGAAGTTGAACGAAATGTATTCCTTATATTAAATTTTTGTAAAAAATAAAAAAACTAAAAATTGGGGCGTGCAATATTATTCGTCCCCTTTACTTTCAATGCAGCAAACTCACTCCAGAAGTTCATTAAGGATCTCTGAATGATCCAATGTTGTCGTAAATGACTGATGATAAATATAATCCCCTGTGTGTAATCAAGTCTCCGTATAAATGCCCCTGCTCTGTGATAGTCTCAGTGTTCTGTTTAAAGCACAAAAAGCATGATGAAGACCAAGGAACACAACAGGCAGGTCCATGATACTGTTGTGGAGAAGTTTAAAGCCGGATTTGGTTGCAAAAAGATTCCAAAAACTTTAAACATCCCAAGAAGCACTGTGCAAGCGATCATATTGAAATGGAAGAAGTATCATACCACTGCAAATCTACCAAGACCCGGCCGTCCATCCAATCTTTCATCTCAAACAAGAAGAAGACTGATCAGAGATGCAGCCAAGAGGCCCATGATCACTCTGGATGAACTGCAGAGATCTACAGCTGAGGTGGGAGAGTCTGTCCATAGGACAACAATCAGTCATACACTGCGCAAATCTGGCCTTTATGGAAGAATAGCAAGAAGAAAGCCATTTCTCAAAGATATCCATAAAAAGTGTTGATTAAAGTTTGCCTCAAGCTGCCTGGGGAGACACCAAACATGTGGAAGAAGGTGCTCTGGTCAGATGAAACCAAAATTGAACTTTTTGGGCACAATGCCAAATAATATGTTTGGCGTAAAAGCAACACAGCTCATCACCCTGAACACACCATCCCCACTGTCAAACATGGTGGTGGCAGCATTAGGGTTTGGGCCTGATTTTCTTCATCAGGGATAGGGAAGATGGTTAAAATTGATGGGAAGATGGATGGAGACAAATACAGGACCATTCTTGAAGAAAACCTGTTAGAGTCTGCAAAAGACATGAGACTGGGATGGACATTTGTCTTCCAACAAAGACAATGATCCAAAACATAAAGCAAAATCTACGATGGAATGGTTCACAAATAAACGTATCCAGGCGTTAGAATGGCCAAGTCACAGTCCAGACCTGAACCCAATCGAGAATCTGTGGAAAGAGCTGAAAACTGCTGTTCACAAACACCTCCATCCAACCTCACTCAGCTCCAGCTGTTTACAAAGGAAAAATGGGCGAGAATTTCAGCCTCTCGATGTGCAAAACTGATAGAGACATACCCCAAGCGACTGCAGCTGTAATCGCAGCAAAAGGTGGCGCTACAAAGTATTAACTTAAAGGGGATGAATAATATTGCACGACCCAATTTTCAGTTATTTATTTTTTATAAACATTTAAAATAAGCAATAAATATCGTTCAACTTCACAATTGTGTCCACTTGTTGTTGATTCTTCACCATAAAATTAAAATTTTTTATCTTTATATTTGAAGCCTGAAATGTGGGAAAAGGTTGAAAATTTCAAGGGAGCTGAATACTTTTGCAAGGCACTGTAGATAGATTGTGGATTGGGAATATCTAAGAATACAGACTTCTATGGACCAGTGTGCTATAATCGTGCAGTGAAGTTTCTATAGGGAATATTTCACGCTGTTCTACTGGGGTTCTTAGAGGAGTTAAATTGGGTTTCTTATAAATTCTATTTATTATATTTATTTATTTTTTTCAATCTTTTCATCTGTTTTTCTAATGAAAATGAAGAGGGTCCATCAAAAGATTCTTTTGTTTGTGTTTTTTTTTCTTTATTTTTTTCTTTTTACAAAATACATATTAAAGTGATGTAAAGAACAATGATAAAGTGAAGCTGGCAGGTATGCGCGAGACATCAGAGAGAGGATCCTAGAAGGAGCCCGGCTTCTAACACAATAAGGCTCGGGCTTCCTGACAATGCCGGGCAAAATCGCAGTGAAGCTGCAACATGACTACAAAGCTGATCTCGGGGAAATATGTGTATTATTTAGCTCCCCTTATTCTTAGAGAATCCAAGAGATTTACACTACAATGTTAGTAAAGAAGAATGGCCTCCCTCCAGCTCTTACTAAACTGAGCGCCGCTGCTTGGGAACATTGCAAGAGGGGCGTCTATTCATGGTGTCAATGTCCATCATACCTGGATGTGCTGCAATGATGAAAGGGTTAAAGAACCATGGTCGATGATTAGATAGTCCCTAGGATGGTGGAAATACAGCTCAGGAGACCACAGGGTCACCATGTATATGAGGTCGCACGTCTGACTCCCGAGTATTAGGGGATCAAGAGATGTAAGTAGATTACAAATCTCATGAAAAATTAATCAAATTTCCTGGACGCTATAGAGCAAGGGATAAAATGTCATTAATGAATGGCGGAGTACGTATGCGTGGTGAGGACATCAACATGACACACGGGGCGAGAAGTCCTCAAAAAGAAGGAACTTTGTAAAGAGTCTTGATTAATCATTTTTTACCATTTTGTGTACGCAGCTCCTGTTCAGACTCATGTATCACGGGGGTAACACTTTGCAAACAAACACGGCGATACATTTACTTGTAAAATATTGAGTATTTTTTTTGAATTACACATGATACCCCATCCATATTTATTCCTTCTCCCTGATTTTTCAGGAATAAAGGCCGCTTTACACACACCGATATCGCTAGCGATGCGACATGCCCAGATCGTTGCTCCGATTTGCCGAGATCGCTCATAGGTCGTTTTGTAGCGGTCACACGTACCCATCTCACAAACGACGCTACATCGTTCAGCGATTTATTGTTTGACCAAGGCGGTTGTGTGGACACCATCACACAGCAATCCTCCCAACGATTCCGGCAACGGCAGAGGCGTATAATTGTCCGTAGCATACACCCTGGCGTGACACCAATCAGAGCGGAGGAAGCGTGGAGCATTGTTCGTAACGACACGCCCGCGTCCCTGATGACGGACGCACTAACGATGTTGTTCGTCGTTGGCAGGGTGTCAAACGTAGCAATATGTCTGCTGCATTCGAAATGACGAACAATATTTTGAAAATGAACGACGTGTCAACGATCAACAATTTTCGCTATTTTTACGATCGTTAGGAGTCGCTCGTAGTTGTCACACGCAACGACGACAGAAGTGCGTCACGAAAACCGTGACCCCCCGACGACATATCGTCAGATAAATCGTAACGGGGCCTTAAGTCTGCAGTGTTCCAGGTGTCAAGAAAAAGTTACAGGGCACTGCTTTTTGAAAAGTTAACGGAGAATCACCAAATGTTCCAGGAATCCAAGAGGTCACCCCTTTTTCCGAGAGCAGTTTCCCTTTTTTTTTAGAGGGCAGTGTACAGTCTGATCATGCAGTTGTGCTCCCTTGCATCTCTTCCAAAAAGAAGGGAAAAAAATATGGTGATTGAAGATTTGACTACACAGGATTTGTTTGTAGTCTGTTACCATGGAGATGTGTCGCCCTGGGCAAGCCAGGGGACACAGGTCACAACACCACCACACCCCACACTCCAGGTAGGCACATCACAGCTAACCAGAAATCCTTGTTGCCTTCCTCCAGGAGTCTGATGATGCACACCAGGGGGTGGGCCAGGCGGTTGGCTCCGCCCACCAAGGAGCTCACAGCTCTGGAGGCAGGAAGTAACCAGGCAGATTAGCCCAGGCAGGGCTTGAGTGCAGATGAGTCCAGGAGGAGGAAGTGGAAGGAGTAAACAACAGATTAGCCCGGGAAGGGCAAGAGTGAAGTTCTGTCAGGGAGGAGGAAGTGTGAGGAGTTAAGAAAGTGAAAGTAGAGAAGTGGAAAAGGAGGAAAAGCAAGTAAAGTGACAGAAGAGAAAGACAGCCTGAAGGGTCCAGCTTTGTGAGGGCCAGAACAGCAAGGTCAGCAACGGCGGTGACTGTCTGGAGGGGGACCGTTTGGAAATTCCTGGAAGGACCCCGTTGGCTGTGTGCCCGGTGGTCTGGAGCAGTGTTCCGAAGGACAGTCAGCACCAGGGCAGGGGCCTCTCGGACCCCGGCAAGGCTAGGAGTCGCCAGATTTGCCAAATCCGTCAGTGACGGGGACGCAGATCCCCCAACAACCAAGTCCCGATTGAAGGCAACAGCCCAACCCGTATTGGAGAGACACCGCCACGGCACCAGTTTCTCAGGGCCAGCGCCTGCGGGCAAAGTGTAGAGCTCCTCCGGCCCAGATTGCAGTCGGGGAGCGGGTAACCGGAGGGAATCCACCGCTACCATCAGTCAACACAGGTGCAAGGAAGAGGGACATCACCGTCACCTACCGGGAGTGCAGGTGCAGCCGTCTGTGGGACCGTCCTACCAGCCGTTGGTTTACCGTACAAACTGTGTCCGTGTGTCAGGCTGAGTGAGTACCATAGTGCCGCAAGGCACAGCGCTGCCCCCGCGTCCCTGCGCCCTCCAGGCCCTACACTTTACATCTCATCACCGGGCCCCGGGATCACCAGCCCCTACCCACGGAGGGGCAACACAACATCTGGCTGCTCCGCATCACCATCCCCGGGACCCCCACACTGAGCAGCGGTGGTGCAATCACCACAACCGTGGGTGGCGTCACAAACTATAACAATCCCCACACCCAACAAACACCCCCTTTCACTCACGGGCGAGGAGTGTCGCTCGAGAAACCCCGGGATCCGGCCCACAGCTCGAGCCACCACTGAGCAGCTGCCGGACCCGAGCAGAAGGGGTGAGCGCGGTGTGCTGACACCCTCCTCCCCGCCCGCGACAACTTGGCGTCACGAACAGGATCCTACCGCTCTGCCGTCAGGTAGAGGTGCGCCTTGTTACCGCCGGAGGCATCCGGCAGGAAAATTTCAGAAGCCGCCATCTTTGGCGCGAAAAGTTCCCGCTCGAGCGTCTTCTCGAGCAGTAGAAGCGCGAAGGCCAAAACTCCGCCCCGAGAGAGGAGGGGCCGGAAAGAGCTAAGGGGGACGGAAACAAGATGTCTGCGCCCGACGGAGCCGCTGGAGGAGCGGTGGTCGCAGCCGCAGCGGCACCCGCGGATGGGAATGGGCCTGCCCAGGTCCCGGTCGTACCGGCGGGAGGTGCCGCGGCCCCCGCACTTGCTCAGGTCATGCCGTTTTCCTTGCCCTATGCGCCCGGAGCTGCCTGGCTACCGCGGTATGACGGGAAACCGGATGCCCTACAGGCCTTCCGGAAAAAGCTTAACCCGTTGCTAGAGCTGTACCCCCTGACTGATAAGCAACGTGCAGCGATAGTGCTAGGCCAGTTAACCGGTGCGGCGGAGCAGGAAGCGGAGACCTGGGCCGAGGGGGACCGGCTCTCTGTAGCCACCATCTTCGAGAAGCTACAGACTGCCTTCGAGACCCGGACTGAAGCTGAGCTGAGGATGCAGTTTTACCAGTGCCGGCAACGAGCTGGAGATAGCATTCGGGACTATGCTCTACGTCTGCAGACCGCCCTCCGCACGCTGAAGCGGGTGAACTCTATTAATGAGGCGGATAGCAACAAGATGTTAGTGGAGCAATTTGCGCAGGGGATGAGGTCCCCTGAGGATCGTAAACAACTCCGGCTGTGGGCCCTGGAACACCCTGATGTGGACTTTACTGTGTTAAAGGAGCGGGCTATCAAAGCACTACAGCCCCCAGCTGCTGAAGTTCTTGAACCCGTCCTGTGTCCCGTCAAGACAGCTCCTGTTGTGGCGGCCTCAGCCAAACCAACCTCTTTAATGCCTGCAGCCCCGAGCAGCACAGTGGAAGAACTGGCAGCCCAGGTCCGTCGCATGGACGGAGACCTTGCCAAGATCCTTGCTGCGCTACAACCTCTGACCAGATCTCAGCCTCCAGTGCAGATACAGCTTGCTGACAGTCCTGAAGATGTTCCCTGGATGCAGCGGAGAAGCGCTAACAACCCGCGGAGCAGACCTCCAATCTGCTACAAGTGCCGTAAGCCGGGCCATTATTACCGACAGTGCCCGTTAAACGAGCAACCCCTGGGGCCCCGGGCCAATCCTCAGGAGTAGAACACCGTGGCCCCCCGGACTGGCGAGACCGATATGTCGGGGCCCGCCCTATCATCCCCGTGGCTGTGGACGGCATACCAGTGATGGCTCTCTTGGACACTGGATCACAGGTAACTACCATACCGTACACGTTGTATCAGCAGTATTGGGCCACAGACGAGCTGGCGCCTCCAGACAATAGTATAAATTTGATTGCCGCTAATGGACTTCCATTGACCCAGGTGGGGTATAAACAAATGGCTATGACAGTGGGGCAAGCTGAACTGCAACACCAGGGTATGATTGTGATCTTGAATGAACCCAGTGATCATAACCCGAAAATAGTGCTGGGAACCAATGTGATGGAACACTGCATGGCTGATGTGTTGAACCTATTGCAACAGCTAGCCGCCACGGCGGCGGGGAGCCGGCAGAGGGCTGTGCAGCGTGAGATCCGCGCCCTGATGTACCGCCAGCATGTAAGCTCAACAGGAGGGGAGATTGGTGGAGTGAGAGTGATAGATGTTGCTCCATTGACTGTGCCCCCTAGGAGTGAGATGATGATCTGGTGTAGGGCAGCAGTAGGGCCTCAGGGGCGTGACTACCCTGCGATGATGGAGCCCATGCCCTCCAAACACTGGCCCACTGTAGTGGCCGCCCGAGGGGTGGTAGATGTGAAGAAAGGGAGAGTGCCTGTGAGAGTGTTGAACTGTGGGGAGGAAGAAGTCAGGCTCCCCCGGTATGCCACCATTGCCAAGCTGCTCACCCTAGACCCTCACACTATCCATGAAGCCAGTCCATCCACACTTCCACCTACCCCCAGCACTTCCCCACCCCAGGGGGACACAAAGGAGTGGCACCAACAGCTACATGTAGGCACTGATGATACCCCTACACATCACAGGGCCGGGGTACACAGGGTGGTGCAGGAGTACGAACAGGTTTTCAGTAAGCACCCCCTAGACTTTGGGCGGATCAAGGGGGTCCAACACCACATTCCCACAGGTGAACATCCCCCTATCAAAGAGAGGTATAGACCCATTCCCCCCGCACATTACCAGTGTGCCAAAGATATGTTGAGGAATATGAAGGAGGCAGGGGTTATTCGGGACAGCTGTAGTCCCTGGGCCGCTCCGTTGGTACTGGTCAAGAAGAAGGATGGTACCATGCGGATGTGTGTGGACTACCGGAAGATCAACCAGATAACCCATAAAGATGCCTATCCCTTACCTCGTATTGAAGAGTCTTTGGCTGCACTGAGAACTGCAAACTACTTCTCAACCCTTGACCTCACCAGTGGATACTGGCAAGTGGCCGTGGCCCCAGAGGACCGGGAGAAGACCGCCTTCACCACCCCGATGGGGCTCTGCGAATTCAATAGCATGCCGTTTGGGCTGTGCAATGCCCCTGGGACCTTCCAACGGTTGATGGAGTGCTGTCTGGGACATTTAAACTTCGAGACCGTCCTGCTGTATTTGGATGATGTGATTGTTTATTCCCAGACGTATGAAGCCCATCTGGAGCACCTGGCCGAGGTGTTTGCGTCCCTTGCCAAGTACGGGATGAAGTTGAAGCCCTCAAAATGCCACCTGCTGAAACCCAGAGTGCAGTATCTAGGGCATGTGGTGAGTGCGGATGGTGTCACCCCCGACCCTGAGAAGATTACTGCCATCCAGAGCTGGCCGAGACCAACTACAGTGAGGGAAGTAAGGCAGTTCCTGGGTCTGGTGGGGTACTATCGGCGCTTTATAAAGGGATACACGAAGATGGCTGCCCCCATGCAAGATCTCCTCGTGGGACAGACCAAAGGTGGTAGACCCATTGGGGCCCCACTGTCGTGGGAGGACAAGCATGAGGAGTCCTTTTGCCAGTTGAAGGTGGCCTTGACCGGAGAAGAGGTCCTGGCGTACCCTGACTATGGGAGCCCGTTCATCCTCCACACGGACGCCAGTAACGTGGGGCTAGGAGCGGTCCTATCCCAGGTCCAGGATGGAAAGGAGAAGGTGATTGCCTACGCTAGCCGAAAACTCCGGCCGACCGAAAGGAACCCTGAGAACTATAGCTCCTTCAAGCTTGAGCTATTGGCGTTGGTGTGGGCTATCACGGAGCGGTTCCGCCACTACTTGGCGGCAGCCAAATTCACCGCGTTTACGGACAACAACCCGCTGACTCACCTGAACACGGCCAAGTTGGGCGCGCTGGAGCAGCGGTGGGTAGCCCGGCTAGCCAACTATGATTTCACCATAAAGTACCGAGCTGGTCGTGTCAACATAAATGCTGATGCACTCTCCCGGATGCCCCATTTGTCAGAAGAGGGGTGCGAGGATGACGACCTCGAGGAGATCGAGTTGCCTGCGTTTCACCAGCTGCCTACTGAGAGGGTACAAGTCTGTCAGCAAAGGGTGGATCTGGACCCGCGGCCCAGTCAAGAGTGGCAGGACGCCCAGGACCAAGCGCCGGCTGTCCGCCTTGTCAAGACTCTGGTGGAACAAGGTGCTATGGGAATAGACCCTGCCGCTCCAGCCGAAGCTCAACGCTTGTGGAAAGAACGAAAACGGCTTTACCTACACCAAGGGAGGCTGTACCGTGAGCTGATCAACCCGAAGACCCATGAGAAGATATGCCAGTTGATCGTTCCTCAAGCTGAGGTCGCTACTGTCCTGCGGGCATACCATGATGGTGCTGGCCACTTCGGGTGGAAGAAGCTGGAGATGCTGTTGAGGGAGCGGTTCTATTGGAGTGGGATGCGTGAATCGGTGGAAGCCTGGTGTCGAGAGTGTGGTCCTTGTACACTGAGGCGAAAGGACGAGACTAGCCAGAGGGCACCGTTACATCCCATAGTCACCCATCAGCCGCTGGAGCTGGTCGCCCTGGACCATGTCAAGCTCACCCCTAGCCGAAGTGGGTACACCTACGCATTGACCATGGTAGACCACTACTCAAGATTTATGGTGGTAGTCCCCGTTAAGGACCTAACTGGTCGAACCGCTGCTCGAGCGTTCCAGGCTTATTTCTGCCGACCCCATGGGTACCCCGAGAAGGTGCTGACTGACCAAGGCCCGGCTTTTGAAGCAGAGGTGTTTCACGAATTCTGCCAGTTGTACGGCTGCAAGAAGATCCGGACCACTCCGTACCACGCCCAAACCAACGGCATGTGCGAGAAAATGAATCACTTGGTCCTGGGGCTCCTCAAGACGCTACCGCTGGAAGAACGGAACATGTGGCCGGAAAAGCTACCTGACTTGGTCGACATGTATAATAATATCCCGTCCAGCTCGACGAAGTGCACCCCAGCGTATCTGATGAGGGCTCGGCCTGGCCGCCTGCCGGTGGATCTGGAGATGGGGTTGGAAGCCCCAGAAGCACTCCCTTCAACGGCAGAGTGGGAAAGTCGGAGGAGGGCACAGTACCGGCAAATCCAGGAGTATGTGGAGAAAAACCTCAGTCGAAGTCGAGAGCAGCAGGAGCACCGGTTCAACCAGAAGGCGCCCGCAGGTCCTTTCCAGCCAGGAGATGTGGTGCTGAAACGGAAGAAAAAAACCCACAAGCTGGATGATCAGTGGGAGCAAGTCCCTTATGTCATACAACCCACAGAATGGGGAGATGGGAAGACCTACCAGATCAGTCGTGACCAAGGGGACACCCTAGCCACAGTTTCCCGGGACCATCTAAAAAAATGCCCCCCAGCGCTGAAGGCAGAGGCTGAAGTACCGGTTCCTCCACCAGTGGAGAAGGCAGCAGAGGTAATCCACACTGTAATGGGTGACTTCCCAGCAGACTGGCCTACACAGAACGGCGCGGTGATCCTTCCAGTGATACTGTTCCCACAACCCGTGGATGAAGAAGTAGTGGAAGCGGTTAACCGTGAGCCAGAACCAGTGCCAGTGCCCAGGGATGAACCTGTACCCAGCCCCCCTGCACCTCCGCCTGCTCCACACTATAGCAGGGAGGAGGAACCGATTGTTCCCTCTACCCCACTGTCTAGCACCACTGACACCTGGCCCCGAAGGTCCACCCGTTCCAACCTAGGTAGACCCCCACTTAGGTACAGGGAGACCGTTCTATGAGTGAAAGGGGTCCGCAAATGTAAGAGTGTTGTTGTTTGTTTGAAAGTTTGCAAAAGAATGATAAGTGAAATTACCGAAGAAGTCACCTGATTTGTTTGATGATTTGCCTTGTGATTGAACCGGCAGGAGCTGGCACCGTTGTCCCCGTGGGGACCGTTTAAGTTTTGCATGGGAACTATCCATGGACAAGCCCGTGAACTTGCAGGGCACCACAAACGTTAAGTGGCTTGTAAATATGTTGGGTACCGTTACCGTTTCCGCTATACCGTCTCCGGAGAGGCAGGTTGGAGGGAGGGCCCTGAGCAGAGCAGGCCAGGGCCCAGCCACCAAAGGAACCGGTGGCCACCCTCTGGAGGGGAAGGACAGATCCCGCTCGGGTAACTTGTGCTGGACTGTGGGTCAAGGGGTGCTGCCTGGGTTTTAGGGGCAGCATCAGGGCCAGGTTGCTTGGGTGGGAGAGAGCGGAAACCGTGACCGTATACCGTTGCAACGTTTAAGTAAATGTGCCTCCCGTCTTGGGAAGAGTTTTGATTAAAATGTTGTTTATGTTTTCTTAACCCTGTCACCCCCTTTTACAGAAAAATAAAACCGGTGTAGGACGGCAGCCCGCGGACGGTCTGCATTTTGCTAAGGGGGAATGTGTCGCCCTGGGCAAGCCAGGGGACACAGGTCACAACACCACCACACCCCACACTCCAGGTAGGCACATCACAGCTAACCAGAAATCCTTGTTGCCTTCCTCCAGGAGTCTGATGATGCACACCAGGGGGTGGGCCAGGCGGTTGGCTCCGCCCACCAAGGAGCTCACAGCTCTGGAGGCAGGAAGTAACCAGGCAGATTAGCCCAGGCAGGGCTTGAGTGCAGATGAGTCCAGGAGGAGGAAGTGGAAGGAGTAAACAACAGATTAGCCCGGGAAGGGCAAGAGTGAAGTTCTGTCAGGGAGGAGGAAGTGTGAGGAGTTAAGAAAGTGAAAGTAGAGAAGTGGAAAAGGAAGAAAAGCAAGTAAAGTGACAGAAGAGAAAGACAGCCTGAAGGGTCCAGCTTTGTGAGGGCCAGAATAGCAAGGTCAGCAACGGCGGTGACTGTCTGGAGGGGGACCGTTTGGAAGTTCCTGGAAGGACCCCGTTGGCTGTGTGCCCGGTGGTCTGGAGCAGTGTTCCGAAGGACAGTCAGCACCAGGGCAGGGGCCTCTCGGACCCCGGCAAGGCTAGGAGTCGCCAGATTTGCCAAATCCGTCAGTGACGGGGACGCAGATCCCCCAACAACCAAGTCCCGATTGAAGGCAACAGCCCAACCCGTATTGGAGAGACACCGCCACCGCCACGGCACCAGTTTCTCAGGGCCAGCGCCTGCGGGCAAAGTGTAGAGCTCCTCCGGCCCAGATTGCAGTCGGGGAGCGGGTAACCGGAGGGAATCCACCGCTACCATCAGTCAACACAGGTGCAAGGAAGAGGGACATCACCGTCACCTACCGGGAGTGCAGGTGCAGCCGTCTGTGGGACCGTCCTACCAGCCGTTGGTTTACCGTACAAACTGTGTCCGTGTGTCAGGCTGAGTGAGTACCATAGTGCCGCAAGGCACAGCGCTGCCCCCGCGTCCCTGCGCCCTCCAGGCCCTACACTTTACATCTCATCACCGGGCCCCGGGATCACCAGCCCCTACCCACGGAGGGGCAACACAACACCTGGCTGCTCCGCATCACCATCCCCGGGACCCCCACACTGAGCAGCGGTGGTGCAATCACCACAACCGTGGGTGGCGTCACGAACTATAACAATCCCCACACCCAACAAACACCCCCTTTCACTCACGGGCGAGGAGTGTCGCTCGAGAAACCCCGGGATCCGGCCCACAGCTCGAGCCACCACTGAGCAGCTGCCGGACCCGAGCAGAAGGGGTGAGCGCGGTGTGCTGACACCCTCCTCCCCGCCCGCGACAGAGACAGATAGATTTGCTGAAGGGCAGGGAACACAAAACAAGGCTATTTCTAATGAAACAGATGCTGTCAAATGTTTCTGAACCAAAAACCATGGTTATAAAAGTGTACATGCTTTAAGTGTACATTATATCCAAGAGTAAGTTATCTCCTATTCTTCGGATCACATACTCTTGGATATACAATGAAAAGCAAAAGGGTAACAATGTTTTGGACTTTTGACTTCCAGGCTCCATATCTCACCATTCGTTACAGCTTTGAGCGTGAGACGACCTTCATTTTATAGACAATCATCTTGGCTATCTCAAACATAAATATTACTTGCAGCTGTTTAGCATATGATTAGTTATGAAGATTCTTGTCATGTCTCTGCATTGTTTTATTTCTAAAAATTAAAATTTTTATTTTTATTATTTTCTAAATCCACCTTTTGGCTTTCAACACTGTCTGAATCCTTTTTGATCAGATTCAAGCATGTCTTGACTGAAATCTGAGCCAGGTCTCTTCTCAATGTTTCCATTGTCGGTGTATACTGGTCGGCTCACTCGGGGATGTAAACAGCTTTTTCTTTCCCTCTACCCAGAAATGTTGGATTGGGTTGAGGTCTGGGGACTGTGGGGACAATCCAGCACCTCTACTTCATTGTCACTGAACCATTTCTTGACCAATCTCGTCATATGCTTCGGGCCGGTCTCCTGCTGGAACACTATGTCGTTCTTTTCATACCCATAGTACTCGAACATATGAAGTAACTTGTCTTGCAGAATACTCACATATAGCTCAGCATTGAGATCCCTATCAATCCAAGTCAAGTATCTAAGGGGTACTTTGCACACTACGACATCACAAGCCGATGCCGCAATGCCGAGTGCGATAGTCCCGGCCCCCGTCGCAGCTGCAATATCATTGTGATAGCTGCTGTAGCAAATATTATCGCTACGCCAGCTTCACATGCACTCACCTGCCGTGCAACGTCGCTGTGGCCGGCGAACCGCCTCCTTATTAAGGGGGCAGGTTGTGCGGCTTCACTGCGACGTCCCACGGCAGGCGGCCAATAGGAGCGGAGGGGCGGAGAAGAGCGGGATGTAAATTTCCCGCCCACCTCCTTCCTTCCACATAGCCGACAGGAGCCGCGGTGACGCAGGTAGATGTTCCTCACTCCTACAACTTCACACACAGCGATGTGTGCTGCCGCAGGAACGAGGAACAACATCGGACCGTCGCGTCAGCGTAATTATGGAATTCGCCGACACTACACCGATGATACGATTACGACGCTTTTGCGCTCGTTAATCGTATCATCTAGTATTTACACACTACGATGTCGAGAGGGACGCAGGAAGTGCGTCACTTTCGACATGACCCCACCGACATCGCACCTGCGATGTCGTAGTGTGCAAAGCCCGCCTAAGACCTTTAGCTATGAAACAACCCTATATCATCAGGCTTCCTCCACCGAACGTGACACTTCCTTCAATTTCTCGATCCATTAGCCTCTTTTTCCCTTGTATCTTCCAGACCCATTTGCCCCCATCAGAACCTAGTCTTTTTTGACTTTCACCTCTTTGCTCCTAATCGCAAGTTTCCAAATTCCCCTTTTCATACTTCTTTGCAATCTTGAGCCGATGCTTCCTATGGTATATTGAAGTTGAGGCTTTTTCACCTTTTTCGGGCCACCATTCCAGGCTTGTGTAACTTGCGTCACATGGACATCTGTGATTTCACTATTACGAAGCATACGAGCCGCCACCACTGTCAGGTTTGTCGCTCCAGAACTGATAGACCTTGTGATGAGCCCACTTGTTGTGTTAAGGTGAACTCTTAACCAGAGATCACTAGTTGCCTACTGCCTGGCCAAATTGGTGTGGATCGAGTGCATGCTTGAAAAATGAGATCAGACACAGTCGGATATTCATCGTTCCTCGACAGAAGTCAGCCCATGCTCTGCTTTATTACAACTGCGCTTGCTCTGATATAACCTTGCAAAGGGGCATGTCCGGATGTGTTCATTAGTCAGTGGGTCGAACAATGTGTTAGTCCATGAGCTGATTGGTAGGCGTCATTGTAGGCGGGTCTATGACATCATTGGATGGATCCATGGTGATGGTGATGGGAGGGACGTCATCTGGTGGATCCATGCTGGATGGTCTGGTCTGTAATGTCATCTGATCTTTGGTTTGGTCTTCTAGCTTGACCAGGGGTCTTCCCTTATATGGTATCTTCTTACATCTGGACATTCCTTGCATTCCAGGCAAGGTGTGGAGAAACAGGCAATGGCAGCCATCTTTATATCTGTGTCATGTGTATGATCTGAAACCTGAATTATGTAAGGCAAATCGACATATTTCCCACAATCCCTTGTCAAGAGGTTAATTAAGTATTTGATCTTATGGCTCTCCTCAACAGTTGTCTCCGATATTCTGCCTGGATGTCACCTCTTGGGTTTTGAATGGATGGACTTCATTTTTTATTCTGTCAACTGTCATGGCCTTACATGATACAGTTTGGCAATTTTCTTGGCCGAGAGACCACTATTGATGAGTTGGATGATGCCGTTTCTCTTTTCTTGGTAAATCTTCTTCATGGCTGCTCCTCAATTTGAACCAGTGACGTTTTACTTGGGGATCAACCTAATAACACACTGAGCTATTATGGAATGGGAGGACAGGTTGTAATTTGTAGTATACAGGAAGAAATAGATTATTCCACTACCAAGAGCAAAACAGTAACAATGTAGTGACATGACAAGAATCTGCATAACTAATCATATGCTAAATATTTGCAAGTCAATTTTATGTATGAGATAGCCAAGAAGATTGTCTATAAAATGAAGCTCATCTCACGCTCAGAGCTGTAGTGGATGAGGAGTTTTGGAGCCTGAAAGTAAAAATTTCAACCTATTTTTTTCCTTTTGCTCTTCAGTGTGATCTTCTACTCAACATATTTGGCCGGCATGCCCCCTCTCTCCTCAAAACTTTTCCATAGGACTATAGATATAAGCTTTACTTTACTTTATTTTTCAGTCTGTACTATCTGGTAGGGCACTAGAGAAGTTAGGCAGAAAGAGATTTATTTGTAGAAATCATGCCCAATGTTGAAGTTTTCTAAAAATCAATTAATCAAGGGCAATATATTTGCATCAGTCACTGTCAAGGTTCTTAACTTGCAGATAACATAGTCAGATGGGAAACCTGTGATGTTGTAGGAGGTGGTCCACCCCTCCCCCCATACTGTTTCAGGCTATTTGTCTGTGTTGTGAAGATAGTGTATTTGACTATTGCTGTTAGTAAAGTGCAGACACCTGATATAACAAGGCCGAGACTGTGTAGTGGTCGGCACCGCCACCTAGTGGTTGAGCAGCAGTGGATTAGATGTTAGATAAGATAGGGGAGGAGTGACAGATGGCCAATGAGTTGGTTAGAGAGACGGGCCTGGTCAGAGGGAGTTCTGCAGAAGGGATCAACGGGTAAAGATTTGGCACGGTGTTAAGAGCCAGTCAGGGAACCCTGAGGTAACCTCTTAAAAGGTCAAGAGCCTAGTGTTCACCCCAGTGGGGTCAGGGAAGTAGAGAGACTAGACAGCCATCGGGGCCAAGAAGTGGACAGTGGTCAGAAGAAGCTTGGAGGCACGGAGACACAGGTGCCCGGCAGCTTGTGAACTAGATCCAAAGGTAGCAGAGATAGGGTGAGTGAGAGTATTCCAAAGATCTGTCAGGAGTGAGGCCATGTCTGTCATAGTGCGTCTACAACGAAGACCGGCTGCAGTGAGATGGACACCAACCCGAATAAAACAGTAAGTGTGACACACTCCGCCCAAAGTCATACACACATTGACTCTCTGTGGAAAAGGAGTGTGGAGTCGCCATGGCCCAGTGTCCGAGCCATGCTTCAAGTGGGCCTGCGAGCAGGTTCGTTCCAGACACAATCCTTCAAGGAAGATGCCTTTAATAAAAAGACTATTGGCCATTCCAACAAAGATGGCAGCACATGGTCTGGGACGAACTGCAAGCCCCACCCATTGTGGGTGGTACAGAGGGGAAAGAACGTGAAGCTGTACCCTGGGGGATTAAGAAATGCCCTGTGTTCAGTGGTGAAGAAGATAACAGTAAAGGCCCATTTACACGCAATGACATCGCAAACGAGATGTCGTTGGGGTCACGGAATTCGTGACGCACATCCGGCCTCGTTAGTGACGTCATTGCGTGTAACACCTACGAGCGAGTGTTAACGATCAAAAATACTCACGTAATCATTGATCGTTGACACGTCGTTCATTTTCATAATATCGTTGCTCGTTGTGGACGCAGGTTGTTTGTCGTTCCTGAGGCAGCACACATCACTACGTGTGACACTCCAGGAATGACGAACAACACCGTACCTGCGTCCTCCGGCAACGAGGTGGGTGTGTCTTTCCTTCGGCTGCTCTCTGCCCCTCCGCTTCTATTGGCCGCCTGCTGTGTGACGCCGCACGAACCGCCCCCTGAGAAAAGAGGCAGTTTGCCGGGCCACAGCGACGTCGCTAGGCAGGTATGTGTGACGGGTACTAGCGATATTGTGCACCACGGGCAGCAATTTGCCCGTGACGCACAAACGACGGGGGTGGGTGCGATCGGCAGCGACATCACTAGCGATGTCGCTGTGTGTAAAGCAGCCTTAAGTGTAACACACCCCGCCCGAAGTCATACACACACACACTGACTCTCTCTGGTGAAGGAGTGCGGCGCTCCCACGGCCCGGTGTCCATACCATCCTTCAATGCCATGACGATATCACCATTAACTGTGCGAATGGAAAAACAAGAGCTTCAAAATCTGTGTGACTGCTCAGCTTATTTAGGCTGTTTTCACACATCCGGTTTTTCCTGTACGGCACAATCCGGCGCTTTGCAGAACAACCGCAACCGTTTATTTTTGTCTCCGGTTGCGTTTTTTTTGCATAGACTTACATTAGTGCCGTATTGTGCCGCATGGGCTTGCGTTCGGTCCGGTTTTTGCCGCATGCGGCAGATTTAGCCGATGCGGCGGCCGGATGGAACGTTGCCTGGTACGTTTTTTGGTCCGGCAAAAAATCCCGCATTGTGCCGCATCCGGTCGCTGCGGCGCGATTTGCAATGCTTGCCTATGGCAAACACCGCATCCGACCGCCGCATGCGTTTTTTTCCACTGCACATGCTCAGTAGCCTGCCGGAAGCGGCAAAAACTGGACGGGCCGCATGTCAAAAACTTATGCAAAGGATGCGGTATTGTCGCCGCATCCGTTGCATAGGTTTTAGAGCCGGATTGGCCGGCTCTGCTAAAACCGGAGGTGTGAAAGCGGCCTTAATGGAAGCCATTGCATGTTAATAGATCTAGGCTGCAACAGTATAATTGGTGCTCGCGGTATTACGTGATCTATACTTCTGGGAATGTCATGGAAGGAAAGGGTTAAGGAAAACTCTTAAAAATCAGCAGGCCTCCTCTTATCTCCCATAGATAAATCCCATAATGATTGAAAAGTGTTATCACTAAATAGAAGGGGATATTTCAAGAGATTTCCTTAATGTGTTTATTAGGTTTATCTGGTGCAGGGAGTTCTCTGTAGGCTGAGCCCCAGGAGATAGCACACACATTGCTGCACATTACCTTTTAGCCTCCTCTTAACCTTTGTCTATGAGCTCCTAGCAACTTTCACAATCCAGACAGCACAGGGGCAGCACGAGAGAAGAATCTATTGATTACATCTGGTTAGTCATCATTATGGAAAGAAGTGTGATGTCCAAACCATTAACTAGAGCGCAAATAATCCGTGTCAGGTGTAAGGAGCTCCGTAATTTGTATGTAGGGATGGACGTAACAATGGCCCCTGAACATAGCACTTTCTGGCAAATCGCAGTCAACTTAAATGGTGCAATATAAATACATTACATAATGAAAGTCCACCATTCAGGTCTTGAGATATTTCTTGCCATTGTTTTGCACAATGGAGCTCAGTTGGAAAATGTTGCGTAAAGTTAAAAAAAATATATATATTTTTTACTTTAACCATTTTCGCTTTTATAGCAAAAAGTCACACATTTTTCAAGGCGGCCAAAAAAAAAATCTGCCATACATAAAATTACTCCAGAGGAAAGGGGACTTGTAACGCTAGGTACGGGGAATTACCAAGCGAATGGCAAAACGGAAGGAGAACCCTGCGTCTAGGGAAAGGGAAGATGGTGACCCCTGACCAAATCTACCGCTGGTCCCTGGGGTCCCTCACTACCCTAGATAGGTTCCGCACCTATGCGCCGAGCTGGATACCTGACCCTAGGCATCCCTAGTGCTGGGCCCTAAATAGTGAACGGATTGGATGGATCTTCATCAACCCCACTAATAGCTATAGAAGACACATGGAGCACAAACACATGGGGAAAAAGCATGAACAACTTATCTCCAGATGACTCAGGAAGAAGTTCAGCAACAATCCTACAGATGAATGCAAGCCACCTGCTTGCATCCATAGCTTCTAAGAAGTACTGGGAGAAAGACAGGCGCATAGGGTTTTAACTGATAAACCACAGTAGGGGGATTGTAAGGTGCACTCACCTATGGATGTTGTGAGACAGTCACAACACCCAATGGAGCATTGAGGCTGGTGGAGACAGCTGCGGACCCGTCAGATAGGAACAGGAAACTTCTAAAGAAAATCGGGGATCATCACCGTGCTTATCACCATACATGGTGATAAGCGCGGCGATGATCCCCGATTTTCTTTAGAAGTTTCCTGCTTCCATAGCTTGTGAGGGAACTGAATATCACGAGCACAAGTCGAGGGAAAATGTAAGTATTTAAACACAAGGGGAAATACAGATGATCAGCAGCTGGGTGGAAGGCGAGCTCCTGCTCGGTCCTAAAGGGAAAAGGATGAAAAACCAGCAGAGAAGATACCTAGCACACTGAATAATGACAACAGGAATAATAGAAAGTCAGGGAGCATTTTGTACAGCCAAACACTGTGACCTTCTATTGCCGGACACCAGAAGACTGTCTGTCACGCGTGACACACCCGTGATAGGACTTGAATACATTTGTGTAAATATTTAGCAACTTTTTAAAACGTTGCTAATGATGGATCAGATAGGAATGCAATGGTAAACTAAAATGAATAAACATCAAACACATTAAAAAGAGACTTTACAACAAGGGAAAATGAAAAGATGAATTTGGCGTAAACAAAAAAGAGGGTGCAAAACACAGAAAACTGGACAAAAAAAGTGCAAACGCAATAGAGGATGGAGCAGTTTCTCATGCTTGTTATCTCCCTCCGTTGAACATGAACTACTAATAGGAGAGGAAGAACGGAAGTGACAATTGTTAAGGCCACATTTCTGGATAATAAAGCCTAGTTGTCAGGTTCCATCAAAAATTGCTTTTAAGAAAGCTAATGCCCCCTATGGGCAAAAATATGGATTCAAATATATGATTGATCAAATTCCTGTCTTTAGAAATTTCCTATTACTTAAGGTGAAGTAAATAAGAGTAGCTCAGACTTGAATCCTACCATCAATAGTTTTCTATTAAGGATGACCTGTCACTTGATCCAAAAAAATTGAGTTAAATACCTTATAAAAAATCCCTGAGCTCCCCTGATTCTTCCACTATTTTTCATTTTGTTCTGCGTCGCTCCATTGCAGAGATATTCCCATTTGTTGCTATTGTAGCGCGCTATGTGAAATCTCTGCTCGCTGTCCATCTGGGTGTTTCCTCAGAGTCTTCTCCAGGGGCCATGTTCTTTCACTCCTTCCTTCTAGATGCTTCCAATCACAGCACGGCAGCTCATGTAGCAGTTTCGCAGTCTCAGACACTGCAAAGCTGTAATTGACAGCATCTGGGTTGGGGATAGGTGAAAGCGCACACCCTAGAGAAGACTGAAAAAAATGACCAGTTGCACTACACCCAAAGATTTCACATATTGCACTCCAGAAGAAACAAATGTGAATATCTCTGCAATGGAGCGACACAGAGCAAAATGGAAAAAAGCTGCGTAATCAGGGGAATTCAGGGATTGTTGCAAGATATTAAACTATTTTTTTTTGTGCAATTGACAGGTCCTCTTTAAAGGGGTTTTTCTGTAACTGCAAAATTATGGAATAGGCCATGTGGTATTGACATGGCTCTTAAGTTGGCCATACACAGCAGATGAAGAACAGCTAAACCCGATGATTTTGACGAGACTGGTCGACAATATAATGTGTATGGGTGCCTTCCGACTCTTCCCCAGTAGATGTCAGGGGAGAAAAGGATTAGGCATGCTGGATTTGAACATGATTAATTCTTTTAATTCTCCGGGTCTCGTTCCGCGGAGTATCTACAGTCATGGCTGAAAGTGTTGGCACCCCTGAAAATGTTCCAGAAAATGAAGCATTTCTCCAAGTAAATTATTCCAGTTAAACACTTTGTTATACACATGTTTATTTCCTTTGTGTGTAATGGAACAAAACAGAAAAAAAGGCAAATTGACCATAATTTCACACAAAACCCCCAAAATGACCCGGACTTAATTGTTGTCCCCTTAATATTTGGTTGCACGCCCTTTGGAATAAATAACTGCAATCAATCTCTTCCTATAACCGTCCACAAGCTTCTTCCTCCTCTCACCTGGAATCTTTGACTCTTCTTTATAAACGGCTCCAGGTCTCTGATATTTCAAGGCGTCTTCTCTTCTCCCAACAGCAATTTTAAGATCTCTCCACGGGTGTCAACGGGATTTAGATCCGGACTCATTGCTGCCACTTCAGAACTCTCCAGCGCTTTGTTTCCAACCATTTCTGGGGGCTTCTCGAAATATGTTTGGGGTCATTGTCCTACTAAAAGACCCCTAACCTAGGACGCACACCCAGCTTTCGGATACTGTGCACTACATTGGCACCCAAAATCCTTTGGTAATCTTCAAATGTCATTATGCTTTGCAGATAGTCAAGGCCCCCAGTGCCAGGGGTAGCAGAACACCCTCAAAATATCTTAGTAGCTAGTAGCTGCAGACAAATATGGGGGAAGTTCAATGTTCTTTTCTTTGTAGGCCTCATTCCGTTTTCAGGAAACTGTAGAATGATTTGCTTTACCAAAAAGCTCTATCTTGGTCTCATCTGTCCACAAGACGCTTTCCCAGAAGGATTTTGGTTTCTCAAGTACATTTTGACAAACTACAGTCCAGCTTTTTTTTATGTCTCTGTGTCAGCAGTGGGGTCCTCCTGGGTCTTCTCCATAGCGTTTCATTTCATGCAGATGTTGATGGATAGTTCTCGCTGACACTGATGCCCCTGAGCCTGCAGATCAGCTTGAATTTCTTTGGAACTTGATTTCTGGCAGCTTATCCACCATCCAGACTATCTGGCGTTGCAACTTTTCATCAATTTTTCTCACCAATCCATGTCCAGGGGAGATTAGCTACAGTATCATGGGTTGTAAACTTCTTGATTATGTTGTGCACCATGGACAAAGCAACATCAAGATCTCTGGAGATGGACTTGTAACCTTGAGATTGTTGATATTGTTCAACGATTTTGGTTCTCAAGTCCTCAGACAGTTTTTTTTCTCCTCTTTCTGTTCTCCATGCTTAGTGTGGCACACACAGACACACAATGCAAAAATTGAGTCAACTTCTCCCCTTTTTATTTAGTTTCAGGTGTGATTTTCATATTGCCCATAGGTGAGTCTGAATAAGCATTGCATGCTTAGAACAAAGTTGTTTACCCAAAATTTTGGAAATTTTGTTAGTCCCACTTTTGTGGGAAATTATGTGCAATTTGCCTTTTTGTCTCTGTTTGTTTTTCCTAATTTTGTTCGAAAACACACACAGGAAATAAACATGTGTAATTGCAATAATTTTCTTGGAGAAATACTTTATTTTCTGGAACAATTTTTTTAGGGTGCCAGCACTTTCAGCCATGACGATGTGTAGGGAGTTGTGGCTCATTGTTATACTATTTGTATCGGCTCATGTAAATTTGCCGAAAGACTACCACCTTGTCAATTTCTCTTTCTCTGTCCTATTTCCCTCCACACATGACATCACAAACCCATGATGAAATTTGCATCAAAATATTATGGTATGTCCTCTACACAACATGGGGCACAAATTATTATTGCATTTGCCCCTTTGTCTAGCATTTGGTGTTTTGTTGCCAATTTTTCATTTGCGCCTTATTCTTTATTTAATTTGCTCCTCTTTTAAAGTCTATTTTATACAGCAGGTGAAGCACATTGGCATGCAAAAGTTTGGGCACCCTTTGTCAAAATTACTGTTATTGTGAATAGTTAAGCAAGTTGAAGATGAAATGATCTCTGAAAGGCAGAAAAGTAAAGATGACACAATCCCTTTGTATTTTAAGCAAAAGCACATATATATATATATATATATATATATATATATACATATATATATATACACACACACACATACACACAGTATATATATATATATGTGTATATATATATATATATATATATATATATATACATATAATATAATATATATATATTATTTTTTTTTTTTCATCTTTTACAATTTTAAATGAACAAAAAAGGAAAGTGGGCTGATGCAAAAGTTTTGGCACCCTGCATGGTTAAATATTTACTTCACATGCTGTATGTGTTTCCCAGATATTTTTTTTATGCTCATCATTCAGGGCAGGGATTGGGATTTCCAGATATTTGGCTGATTCATCAATAGTAACTTTCAGACTCTCAAATTTTTTGCGCAAATACTCTTTAATCCCAATCTGAAATAATTTTAGGAACGACTTTTTTTTTTTTCTTTAAAGAAATTTTGTGATATTTTAGCAGACTAGATAATATTTTGGCGCTAAAAACAAGCAAAAAAGCTTCAAGAGGAAACTAAAGAATGTTTTTGATTTTGCACAAAATTCACAGCGTTCCAGCATCATTTGGAAAAATTTGGTGCACAAAACATCAATGGATTCCACAAGACAAAAAAAATAAAGAGTCATAAATGCAAACAAAAAGCTCAAACAAAAAGCAAAAAAAGAGTGTCTAAAATATAAAAAAAGCCAAATGATGAATCAAGCCCAGGTTGTAGAGACGAGCGATCTTCCAAAATCACTTTTGGACAGGTTTGTCCAAATTGGCCAAAAGATTTGATTTGGTCCAAATGGGATTGAATCTGCCCCGAAGCGCGCTTGTTAAGTTCTAAGGAGTAGTTGGAAGATTCGGACTAAAGACCAATCTGAAGACTGAAGCGAGTAGAGGACCGGGAGCTCAGATGGCAGGACTAGTTAGGAACCAATGTGTCACATGGATTTTTGAATAAATTTTGCCAACTGTCATGGCGGTGTCGGGCTCTGTTCACTTTCCAAATTCTGACACTCCACCTGATGGCTTCTCTGGTGTCTGGGATCAACAGAGGCAGCCTCGCATGTCAACCTGCTGTGTGCTGATTCATAGGCAGACTGGAAAGAGTTAATCTCTGCTAATCTGCCTTTCTATCACCTTTGATCACATGTGATGGGTAAACCAATCACATCTGCTCCTCCCCTCCTATTTATGCTGGTTGACTCCTTTCATCCATGCCAGCTATAGTTTACTATGTTTGCCTCTGAGCTTTGATGTCCCAGACTTTCTGGTGAAAGTGTTGCTTTTTCTTGGAGCAGTTGTGGAGTTTACCCCTGTTGTCTTGTTGCTTCCTTCCTGCTCTTGTTTTCCTCCAGAATCTCCTATTGTCTTAACCTTTGTGTCCGCGTGCTGTGTGACAGATTTTTGGTTTTCCCTTATCTGTCTTTATCTGTGTGTTTCATCACACTCCTGTCCCATCCCTTGCTGGGGGGAAGGGGAATTAGATCACATCTGGTCAGGAGCAGAGCCAGAAAGGAGACTCAGACCTCTTCACCATCAGGAGTATCCCTGAGGTTGTTTTCCTCCTAATCTCTTATTTTCTTATACCTTTGTGTGTGCATGCTGAGAGACAGAATTTTGGATTTCCCCTGTCTATTTTTGTGGGTTTCATCTCCAGTCCTGTCACTCCCTTGTGGAGGGGGTATCAGATCAGGACTGCTCAGGAGCAGGGACAAGAAGGAGATTCAGGCATCTCCACCATCAGAGGTATCCCTGAGATTAAGGATAGCTTAGGATCCCCTAACTTGACGGTCAAGATTGGAGTCCCGGTTTCCTGCTATCTCATAATCATTGTGACACAATGGTTAGGCAAATCTTTTATTATTTTTAACCCATTACTGGTCCAGTAAAATGGTGGCTATTTCGCTTGACTAGTACTAATTGAATCCCCAAATATTCAAATTCATATTATTGGGGAAATTCATAATAAATTTGATTAGTTGCTAATCGATTTGCTCAGTTCTTGTTGTGCCGCATAGTGCATGGATGTAGCAGAGCTGGGAGTACGGTAACACAGGAAGCTATTGGGGGTGTATTTTACACAATTTTAGAAATGCTGTTGGCGGTCCCTGTTACAGGTTTTGTCTAGAAGGTCTGGGTCTCCCATATTACTGTAAAACGTGTTGTAAATTTGAAAAAAAATAAAAAATTCCCCCCAAATTTGTCTTTTCTCTGCCCGAGGGTTGCTTAGCAACAGAGAGTGTTAAACAAGAGAGAGGAAAGCAGCCTGCAACACTGGTATAGTCACACACAAAGGAAGGAAGCCCGCAGCTTGTTCACCGGGTCACGAAAGGGCTGCGACAAAAACTCACCCGCTGTTCTACACAAGCCCCAGTGGAGGAAACATTTTACCAGATGCGCAGCAGTAAAATCATTCATCTGCAATGCTGGAGACAATACACCAAATCTGTTTGGAATTGTCACCTGGGAAATGCAGGACGGGGAATTCTGCGCTGGTTTTTGGAGCGGGTGTCGTAGGAGTAACGCGATACCCGGCACCGCTTGTCAAGGGCTACAGGATTGTGCACAATGTTAATATATTCATTTAGGGATAAGCCAAGAATTCCTAGTTACGCTGGGACATCCGCACTCTCTTTAGCTAAAGGCGGAACTGTGAGCAGATTTTGGAATACAACTTGTATACATTATTAAATAGATCTCTTAGACCTGATGAGGCTGGTGGACTTGCATTGAAAATCCATGTTCGCACAGTTTTCTAATCCTGATACTGAAATGAGCATTTTACTATTTCAGGTAAAGATGTGTGTCCAAGTCTATTAAAATTCTGCCCACTTAACGTTTCTGAGAACTTGCAGCTTGTACTGAGCTGTGAGAGATCTCAGGAGCAGGGAGGAGGGACACTGAGGAGCTGTCAATCCGGTTAGGTGGGGTTCAACTGCAAGTAGGAGGGACACTGAGGAGCGATCAATCAGGGTAGGTGTGTGGAGGAGGGCCACTGAGGAGCTGTCAATCAGGGTAGAAGGGCGGAGATTCAACAGCAGGGAGGAAGGACACTGAGGAGCTGTCAATCAGGGTAGAAGGGCGGAGATTCAGCAGCAGGGAGGAAGGACACTGAGGAGCTGTCAATCAGGGTAGGTGTGTGGAGGAGGGCCACTGAAGAGCTGTCAATCAGGGTAGAAGGGCGGAGATTCAACAGCAGGGAGGAAGGACACTGAGGAGCTGTCAATCAGGGTAGAAGGGCGGAGATTCAGCAGCAGGGAGGAAGGACACTGAGGAGCTGTCAATCAGGGTAGAAGGGCGGAGATTCAGCAGCAGGGAGGAAGGACACTGAGGAGCTGTCAATCAGGGTAGAAGGGCGGAGATTCAACAGCAGGGAGGAGGGATACTGAGGAGCTGTCAATCAGGGTAGGTTTGTGGAGGAGGGCCACTGAGGAGCTGTCGATCAGGGTAGAAGGGCGGAGATTCAACAGCAGGGAGGAGGGATACTGAGGAGCTGTCAATCAGGGTAGGTTTGTGGAGATTCAGCAGGGAGGAAGGACACTGAGGAGCTGTCAATCAGGTTAGGTTTGTGGAGATTCAGCAGCAGGGAAGAAGGACACTGAGGAGCTGTCAATCAGGGTAGAAGGGCGGAGATTCAGCAGCAGGGAGGAAGGACACTGAGGAGCTGTCAATCAGGGTAGAAGGGCGGAGATTCAACAGCAGGGAGGAAGGACACTGAGGAGCTGTCAATCAGGGTAGGTTTGTGGAGATTCAGCAGCAGGGAGGAAGGACACTGAGGAGCTGTCAATCAGGGTAGGTTTGTGGAGATTCAGCAGCAAGTAGGAAGGACACAGAGGAGCTATCAATCACAGTAGGTGGGCGAATATTCAACACCAGGGAGAAAGGACACTGAGGAGCTGGCAATCAGGGTAGGTGGGTGAAGATTTAAGAGCAAGTAGGTGGAACACTAAGGAGCGGTCAATCAGGGTAGGAGGGCCAAAATTCATCAGCAAGTAGGTGGGACACTGAGGAGCAGTCAATCAGGCTAGGTGGGTGGAGACTCAATAGCAAGTAGGAGGGATACTGAGGAGTGGTCAATCAGGGTAGGAGAGTGGAGATTCAACAGCAGTGAGGAGGGACACTGAGGAGCTATCAATCAGGGTATGTGAGCAGACATTCAAAAGTAAGTAGGAGGGACACTGAGGAGCGATCAATCCGGGTAGGTAGGCAGAGATTCAGCAGCAGAGAGGAGGACACTGAGGAGCAATCAATCAGGGTTTGTGAGTGGAGATTCAACAGCAAGTAGGAGAGACATTGAGAAGCTGTCAATCAGGGTAGATGGGTGGAGATTAAACAGCAAATAGGAGAGATACTGAGGAATGGTTAATCAGGGTAAGATTCAGCAGCAAGTAGGAGGGACATGGTTGAGCGAGCATGCAAGCTAGGTGCGTGGACATTCAACAGCAGGAAAGAAGGACACTAAGGATCCATCAATCAGGCTAGGTGAGCAGAAATTCAACAGCAATTAGGAGGGAGACTGAGGAGCTGACAATAAGGGTAGGTGAGTAGAGATTCAACAGCAAGGAGGAAGAACATTGAGGAGCTGTCATCAGGCTAAATGGGTAAAGATTCAGCAGCATCATAGGTTGGACACGGAAGAGCTGTTGATCAGGGTAGGTGGGTGGAGATTCAACAGAAAGGAGGAGGACACTGAGGAGCTGTCAATCAGAGTAGGAGGGCAAAGATTCAGCAGCAGGGAGGAGGGTCATTAAGGAGCTGCCAAGAGATCAGGGTAGAAGTGGTCACTCATATATTGTTGTGTCACACAGCTACAACAGGAGAGCGCAGTCTCTCTTTGTCTGTACCACTGTTCATCGGATAAGACTCTATTTGTGCCTTTATTCCTCAGTGTTTACTCCATATGTGGCGCCCCTGACCTGGTCAGGCACCACTGAGTACTGCACCCATGCTGGGGGCAGTGCAATACAGGTAATCCAGAAGGCTGATCGGGGTGTGACTACACAGGTGCATAGTAATCAGGTCTCACACATCTACCTTTGAAGGGACCCCTGGGGAATCCAGGAGGGGGCGTGGCCTCCATCTCCACTTAAGGAGTGTGGTAGAGAGCCTGGTTGCTAAGTTGCGGAGGCAGGCACAGAGGGGAGGGAGTAGTGAGCCAGTCAGTCAGTGAAGCTCAGGGAGAGGAGTTGCAAGGAGGAAACCTGGAGGCTGTCACTAGTCAGACACCGCAGGCGCAGTGGTTACTGACGGAGGAGAACGGTCACCTGGTAGTGCCGCCCGAAAACCACCTAAGGCCGGAGTGCAGAGCGGTGGCTGAGTACGGGGACTGCCAGGCGAGGACCAGGCCCGCACAGAGTTACAGGTCCCCAGAGCAGGGGCCCATTCAGTTGGCCTGCTCAACCTGCAGGAGGGGGGTACTTCATACCCTCCACCAAAACACCACAGAGTCCGGAGCCACGTAGCAATGAGAGTGCCCATAGTTCACAAGAGGCAAGCAGCCGGAGTGACCTGGTCCAGGCTACAAGTAGACGGGCCAAAAAGGGGGAGAACAGGCAGAAGCAACTTCCCTGGGTGACCCCGTAGGACTACAAGTCTGGGTCACCCCAAAAACACAAGGGCTAGGAAGGCGAGTCAGTAGCCACCCTCACAAGTCAGCCTGAAGGAATTCCTGGTTCCACCTGTTTATCACAGCTTCGCCCGAGTTACTCACCCCCTGCCATCTGACGTAAGTAAAAACCCTGAAAGACATTCTGGTTGTGCGTGTGAGTCATTCTGCGACCTGTGGTACTACACACCTTCACTGGGCCCTGGGGCCAGCCTCACTTTTGGGAGGCCACTACATCTAACTGCATTCAACATCAGCCCCAGGCGTCCCCTAATCTGCAGTGGCTGTCACCCTGACCGCAATACCGAGAGTGGCGTCACAAATCCTATAGAAGTCAACCTACCTGTGACCAGAAGGACCCAGGACGCGCTGTCCCTGAAGACCCTGAGATGACCTGAAGGTAACGGGGCACTGGGCGCACACATACATAATCAGAGTAAGAGGGCATATATTCAGCAGCATCGTAGGAGGGACACTAAGCTGTCAATCAGGGTAGAGAGGCAAAAATTCAGCAGTAGCAGAGAAGAGGTACGCTGAGGAGCTGTCAGCCAGGGAAGGTGAGCGGAGAGTCAGCAGTGGGAGTAGGGACACTGTGGAGCTGTCAATCAGGGAAGGTGAGCGGAGAGTCGGCAGTGGCAGGTGGGACACTGTGGAACTGTCAATCAGGGAAGGTGAGCGGAGAGTCAGCAACAGGAGGAGGCACACTGTGGAGCTGTCAGTCAGGCTAGATAGGCAGAGAATCAGCAGCCTTGGATACAAGGGATGCTGCAGAGCTGTCAATCAGGCAAGATGGGTGGAGTTTATTAGGATATACAGTAATTAAGTATAACAAATGTAATAGGATAAACAAGATGGATTTTGCTTATTTTGATCTAAGATAAGAAGTGCCCACAGAAAGGTCCCAATCTCTAAAACCAATGCATGTTACACATGTCTATGGGATCATACACTGCCAGCACTAATTGGGCAGTGACTCAGCCCCAACTGGTAACACCCGGCTGTGCACTATGTCGCAAATTCCTAGGAATAAATGAGGAATAACCCCATTCAGTCTTAAGAAAAGATGTTCTAGAAATGCTATGATGTGGTGTATACAGTTATTTACTTTTTAAAAAAAAAAGTCATGTCAGGAGGGCGGGCGGGTGGTCTCTGAGGTCTATAGCAGTCGCTACATGATGGTGCCACAATCAGAGAATGGACACAAGAATTAAACCAAGCAATATGTGAGTCAGGAACCTCTCCGGCTTCACCAGGAATTCTTATAATCTCAGTCCTGAAAGTGATTTCCCCAAGGATTTTGATGTCAGGGATCAGAGGTCAAAGGAGACTTATAAGCCCAGCATGTCCTGATCTACTTGCTTGGATCTCGTCTTATTAATGCCTCTACAGCTTTGTCTTTTTATAAGGTTCTGTTCTCGGAGACCCTTCCTGCCTGACTTGTGCTACTGCCTGCCGCAGCCTAATTTATCTGGAAATTGCTCTGCTCTTTCTCAATATTTCCTCTGGTCCAACCTTTCTACATTTGGTGGTTTCCATTAGCCTAGTGTACCATGCCACCATGCTTCTCCTTCCCAGGAGCAACGGGTGGCACGTAGCTGACGTTCTCCTGATTGGCAATGGTTTGTATTGAACATTTGCGAATTATCTATCAATTAAGCCAGCAGAACACCATAAGGACCCTCATCAATCTCCGGAATGGTGCCCCGCCTAATATCATTATCAGTAGACTGGTCAGTATTCCCATTCAACTGATCGCAGTGCACAATGAAGCCCCATTTTTAAGAAAGATGCAGGTCCCATTGGTCAGGTCTGCATGTACTATACATTTATGGAAAATATATATATATACATATATATATATATATATACACATTATTAGATTGGAATACCTGTTTAACATCAACATCTATTGGTCCCTGCAATGCAGTTTATCAATAGTTCACTATCCACTGTTTGGCCACCGCTGCCGTAATTATTTATTGTCTGGACACCCCATTAATCGGTCATTGTACTGTCACACAACTTGATCTCATTTGACAGAAAATAAGATAAAAGCAATAAGTGCTATAAAGTGAGTGGTAGGAAGTTCCAGTACCTATAGTGCTGGCAGAATTGTAGTGATGAGGACATACCCACTAGAAAAGAGTAAATGAAAAGCTAACGAGCATGAGATGAGGAAAGATATGCAAAAAATTTAACTTGGGATGAGAGAAGCAAGACCATGGGTTTGTGACCGTCATCTCCCTATTTTTGTAGACTAGTGACGGAAACAGGTTTGGAATCCCTAATTTGCTATGGGACTCTACATTTAAACGTGGTTTTATATCTTTCAGTACTTCAGGTGTTAATGTCAGTTTTGTTGTCTAGCAGTTCCTAGCTGAGTGTTTCAGCTTCAGCTGCTTTGTAGCCACATCCCTTTAGGTTAAAGTAGTAGTGTTTTCCCAGCAATCCTTACTGAAGATACTCTGGCTGCCTTGATGGAAGGTCCTGTGGAGGAGTGTTCCAGAAGTCAGACTTTATCTTTTTTGTTGCGGTTTTCCCCTTTTTTTCTTACCTTTCCCTGTGTCATATTAGTGCAGCGGTGGGGCTAGTGTCTCGCACCTGCCAACGCACTAGCCAGGGTAACTAAAGGATTTCTCAGGGTCTTGGGTTCCAGTTCGGAGACAGTTGAGGAGACTGTAAAGGCCTGGCTAGGAGAGTAGGGACAGCTGTAGGTATGGCTAGTAGGTGACCCATCTACCCCTCTCACTAGAGCTAGGATGAACGTGCCACACTTCATATTCCTGGCAAGCGTGACAGGGTTTCTACAGGTTTTGATGTAAAGGACAGTTACGATTTTAGTTCTACTAGATATCCTATAAGCGTTGTGTTTTCTACCCAAAAAAAATGCAAAACTAAAGAAATTATAAGACTTTCCGTCCTCTTCCTTTAAGGTCATCATGTCATCATGTGAAGTCATTGAGGCACTATGATGAGAAGGAAACAAGACTCTTCAATAACAGAAAGAAGTAAATCTTTACAAGGGGCGTGAATATATCTTCTGCCACTAAGGAATTTCCCGTACTTGCAGGAAAACGTGTTAAATTGCAAAACTAAAGAAATGAAAAAAATTTCCCGTCCTCTTCCTTTAAGGTCATCATGTCATCATGTGAAGTCATTGAGGCGCCATGATGACAAGGAAACAAGAGACTGAATGAATTCAATCCTTACAAGAGGCGTGAATATATTTTCTGCCACTAAGGAATTTCCTGCACCTGAAGGAAAACATGTTAAATTGCAAAACTAAAGAAATTAAAAAGATTTCCCGCCCTCTTCCTTTAAGGTCATCATGTCATCATGTGAAGTCATTGAGGCGCTATGATAACAAGGAAACAAGAAACTTCACTAACAGAAAGAAGTGAATCTTTACAAGGGGCGTGAATATATTTTCTGCCACTAAGGAATTTCCTGCACCTGAAGAAAAACGTGTTAAATTGTAAAACTAAAGAAATTAAAAAGATTTCCCGTCCTCTTCCTTTAAGGTCATCATGTCATCATGTGAAGTCATTGAGGCGCCATGATGACAAGAAAACAGAGACTGAATTAATTAAATCTTTACAAGGGGCGTGAATATATTTTCTGCCACTAAGGAATTCCCCGCACTTGCAGGAAAACATGTTAAATTGCAAAACTAAAGAAATGAAAAAGACTTCCTGTCCTCTTCCTTTAAGGTCATCATGTCATCATGTGAAGTCATTGAGGCGCTATGATAATAAGGAAACAAGAAACTTCACTAACAGAAAGAAGTAAATCTTTACAAGGGGCGTGAATATATTTTCTGCCACTAAGGAATTTCCCGCACTTGCAGGAAAACGTGTTAAATTGCAAAACTAAAGAAATGAAAAAGACTTCCTGTCCTCTTCCTTTAAGGTCATCATGTCATCATGTGAAGTCATTGAGGCGCTATGATATCAAGGAAACAAGAAACTTCACTAACAGAAAGAAGTGAATCTTTACAAGGGGCGTGAATATATTTTCTGCCACTAAGGAATTTCCTGCACCTGAAGGAAAACGTGTTAAATTGTAAAACTAAAGAAATTAAAAAGATTTCCCGTCCTCTTCCTTTAAGGTCATCATGTCATCATGTGAAGTCATTGAGGCGCCATGATGACAAGGAAACAAGAGACTGAATGAATTAAATCTTTACAAGGGGCGTGAATATATTTTCTGCCACTAAGGAATTTCCCGCACCTGCGAGAAAACGTGTTATTTTATTTGAGATAATTACTGATGATTCATAGAATTGGTCCCAGTGACATAAATTGCATTTTTTTTCTCCTCCTATCATAATGGCTTCTCTTCGCTGCTTCCTCCATCGAGGCTTCCGGCTTATTGTTCGCTCACGCTTCTTTTGTCAATATGTAAAAAAGACGTCCGCCCGCAATCCATTCCTTCATTTCTCGCTATCGCGAAACATTTAGTAAATGCCCGTTATTAAGGAGGAAATTACCGCCTTAAAAGAAAGACTTGATACAAAGTAGCAACGTTCCAGTTCGTTAGAATGAAAATCGTCCTGCAGATTTGTATGGAGTTGTGGCTGTGCACGTTCTGGGGAGGGGGCATTTTTCTATCTTTTATGTAGGGGGTCAGCAGAATTGTCTCGCCTTTAAGATTTAAAGGGAATCCTTCCTTCTTGCTATTGAATAGATGAAAGATAAGACATTTAACACCGGGCACCGCTGGCTAAGTGATTAAAGCAATTGCAACGATTATACTCTGTATCCATTCTTTATACAGTCAATATAATTACAAGCAAACCTATTTGTATTTCAATTACAGCCTGATATATTGTTATCCAAAGTTTTCAATTACAATGTATCGGCTGGTAATTTTGTGACAGAACAGAAGTGAATTTCTCAGCTTGTGTCCGGAACGTTCCCTGCTCAAGAAAACTGCGTGTGTTTATTACAAAGATGAGATATCGAGTGATCAAACACTTCTGAGCGGATTGTTAAATGGAAAAAAGGATGGAAGGATGAATGAAAGAAGAATAGATATGAGACAGACAGACAGACAGACAGACAGATAGGTAGATAGATAGATAGATCGATAGATAGATCGATAGATAGATAATAGATAGATATAAAGCTTCACTTGCCCCATCTAAGGTGGCTTTGGTGTTGGACGTGATCAGGGAACAGTTGATGATTGGATGTTTGGATGTCATCCACGCTCAGACAGATGGAGAACGGTCGCAATCTGTTAATGCTTCCCGTCTCTGTCATTCAACAGCTTCTCCTGAGTAAAACAAGACATTGTCGTGCTGCTAATCACTGGACTTCATCTATTTTTCCAATACACGGTCAAGGAAATGCCTTTAGGGTTTAGGTGAAAGACAGGCTCCGATCAGGAATCCCCATTCCCTGACAATCTCTTTAATCACGTAATGACCCGTGAAGTACTATGTCCATCATGGGTTGTGTCCCTTGTGTTGATGCGGGTTCACATGCCAAGCCCGCATCTTTCCCTGAACATTTCATCCCCACCTCTGCATACTGTCACATCAATGCTGCCCCCACTATAAATGCTCACCCCACACTTTCCAGTCTCTATACTGAGCCTCCTCCCACACACTGTCCCCTCACACATTTTCCCCACATCCTCATAATATTCCCTCACACAATCCCCCCATACATTCTCCACATACTGTCCTCCAACACATTCCCCCCATACTGTCCCCTCACTATTTCCCTCCACATCCTCATGCTATCCCCTATCACAATCCCCCCTACTGTCCCTTCACTTATTTCTCCCCCATGCTGTCTCCTCACACATTCCCCCCACATTCTTGTACTATACCCTCACATAATCCCCCCATACATTTTCCCCATACAGTCCTCCAACACATTCTGTCACACTGTCCCCTCACTTATTTCTCCCCCCATACTGTCCCCTGTCCCCTCACATTTTCCCCAAATCCTCATACTATTCCCTCACACAATCTCCCCCATACGTTCTACCAATACTACCCTCCAAAACATTCCCCCATACAGTCTCCTCACACATATCTCTCCCCATACTGTCCCTTCATACATTCCCCCCACATCCTCATACTATCCCATCACACAATCCCCCCATACTGTCCTCCAACACATTCCCCACATACTGTCTCCTCACACAGATATCTACCCCATACTGTCCCCTCCCACATTGCTCCCCTTCTCTGGCTCCTTTCAACTGTTGTTTTTCCTCTCTGCCAACTCTGCCTACCAACACCTGTTGCTTCCCACAAGCCACACCCCTTTCCCAGGCTAACAGCTAAGGGATTGGTTCTCACATCTGATCACTGTTAACCCTCTCCATGCTGCGTCCAGGTCTCAGGGAATGTGCCCCTACCTGTGTGTGAGGTGTGGGTTGTCAGCAGAGGGTGTTCCAGAAAGCCTTAGGATCCTGCAGATCACTGGGGAAGCATATCCCAGGGTGCTGCATTAGCACTGCTGGACATCTTCTGGTATCGAAGGAACTAAGCATGATGAGTCTTTCATCTGTCTTGCTGCACTATGTTTCCTTGGCCAAGCACTATTTTTTAAAGCATTCTTTAGCTGGCTTTACACGCTGCGACATCGCAAACGATATATCGTCGGGGTCACGTCGGTAGTGACGCACATCCGGCGCCGGTAGCGACATCGTAGCGTGTGACGCTAATGCGTGATGATCAACGAGTGCAAATACGTGCGATATCGTACCTCGTTGTCACATTGTTCATTTCCATAATATCACATGTTGATCCTCCGACAAATGGTTCATCACTCAGTACACATGCATAATCGCTCCGTGTGACACCCCTTGCACGTCGAACAATATCGCGTATGCGATCGGCATCATCGCCCGTCCGTTGTGCCTCACATGGACTCCTCGGACACAGACTATTTCTTTTGAAGCATGACTCGTGTGACGCCTTCGAAACAACCATGACACAGAAAGAACATCGCTGCAGACATTGACTGCATTTGCCGGTCGGCATTTTCGCCACTGCGCTCGTTTCATGTAACCGCTAATAAACAATTCAGGTGCGATCAACCAATATCGCTGCTGCAACGTTGGCATGTACGATCGCTTGTGCGCAAGAACGACATCGCTGCTGAGGTCGCAACATATAAAACCTGCTTTACTCTGCAGCATTGTTCCACATCAGGTAGTACGTAGCGACAGGGGAGGCAGGTTATTTGCTGTGGGCACAGCCATTAGGGTGGCGCTGTCAAACCTCCTGATGGGGCTTTCTGAGGTGTTTCCTAGGTGGCATTTTTATGCCCCTGGTAGTGGGATTTGGATTTTCTCCAGCTGATTGTCACACTGACAGCTGGCTCAGAGAACCTGTAAAATGCCAGCTCCCTGCATTCAATTATACAGTCATATGAAAAAGTTTGGGCACCCTATTAATGTTAACCTTTTTTCTTTATAACGATTTGGGTTTTTGCAGCAGCTATTTCAGTTTTTTATATCTAATAACTGATGGACTGAGTAATATTTCTGGATTGAAATGAGGTTTATTGTACTAACATAAAATGTGCAATCCGCATTTAAACAAAATTTGACCGGTGCAAATGTATGGGCACCCTTATCAATTTCTTGATTTGAACACTCCTAACTACTTTTTACTGACTTACTAAAGCACTAAATTGGTTTTGTAACCTCACTGAGCTTTGAACTTCATAGGCAGGTGTATCCAATCATGAGAAAAGGTATTTAAGGTGGCCACTTGCAAGTTGTTCTCCTATTTGAATCTCCTATGAAGAGTGGCATCATGGGCTCCTCAAAACAACTCTCAAATGATCTGAAAACAATGATTATTCAACATAGTTGTTCAGGGGAAGGTACAAAAAGTTGTTTCAGAGATTTAAATTGTCAGTTTCCACTGTGAGGAACATAGTAAGGAAATGGAAGAACACAGGTACAGTTCTTGTTAAGCCCAGAAGTGGCAGGCCAAGAAAAATATCAGAAAGGCAGAGAAGAAGAATGGGGAAAACAGTCAAGGACAATCCACAGACCACCTCCAAAGACCTGCAGCATCATATTGCTGCAGATGGTGTCAATGTGCATCGGTCAACAATACAGCGCACGTTGCACAAGGAGAAGCTGTATGGGAGAGTGATGCGAAAGAAGCCGTTTCTGCAAGCACGCCACAAACAGCGTTACCTGAGGTATGCAAAAGCACATTTGGACAAGCCAGTTACATTTTGGAAGAAGGTCCTATGGACTGATGAAACAAAGATTGAGTTGTTTGGTCTACAAAAAGGCGTTATGCATGGAGGCAAAAAAACACGGCATTCCAAGAAAAGCACTTGCTACCCACAGTAACATTTGGTGGAGGTTCCATCATGCTTTGGGGCTGTGTGGCCAATGCTGGCACCGGGAATCTTGTTAAAGTTGAGGGTCGCATGGATTCAACTCAGTATGAGCAGATTCTAAAACTATTAACACCAATTTTTATTTTTAAAGCATTTTTACTGTGCAGAATGTTTTCACACCTGTCTAAAACAATTCGTTAGTTCTGTATTTCTGTAAAGTGTTATTCCTATTTACACACTGTATTTATAGTACACTGTGGCGCCCATGAGGCTTCAGTAGCCACAGCGGTCCTGCACCTCAGCCAGAGGTGTGGTATCCCATCCTGGGTAAGGAAGAGGTCATCCACCGGTATGCACACAAAACGCACAACACTCTCAGTTAGCAGCTCCCACCGGGCCAGTGTTAGGCCTTGGTGCCATTAATGCTATGTATAGCCACCACTGCTGATGTCACCGACCTCCCCCTAATCTGACAGAGCCTGGGGGTGAAGTCTAGTGAGTGAGTGAACACTGTAGTGACAGAGAGTTAGGGAGTCGAGAAGGAGCAGAGGAGTGAAGACCTGTGGTCTGGAGCTGGTGAAGCTCGACCCAGGCGCAAGACAGAAAAGGTCCTAGGGCCCATGGGGAGTGCACCGAACCCCTGTGGACTCGTTACACATACAGTCCATTGGAGTGGAGGGACTTGGCCGCAGAACGGGGACTGGCCCCTAGACTAGAGGACAAGAACCAATGTGCTCCGCTAGTAAAACCAGAGGCTGAGGACACATCTGGTACCAAGGCCACATCCAAACACGAATCCGCTGGAAGGTGACTAAATAGGACCAAAGGGACAAGGCCGACAGACTCCCCTTGTGAAGGATCCGCGGCCACCGATTCAGTACACTGTGTGCATAGGCACAGGACAGGAGGGCGAGAAGTCAGTGCAGGAAGACGACCAGGGAAGGAACACAAGAGGGGTGCACCGGTCTTGACCTCTGAACTACTCGGGATCGACTGCAGCCCATCATATTGAACTCGCTGTCACTACAGTCTTCCCTCACTCACTAGACTCCACCCCAGGTCCGTCGGATTAGGGAGAGGTAGGTGTCATCACCAGTGGTGACTATACAAAGCATTAATGTCACCAAGCCCTAACCCTAACCCGGTGGGAGCTGCTAACTGAGAGTGTTGTGCGTTTTGTGTGCATACCGGTGGATGACCTCTTCCTTACCCAGGATGGGATACCACACCTCTGGCTGAGGTGCAATACCGCTGTGGCGACTGAAGCCTCAGGGGCACCACAACACCATAGGACATATTTTATTCACTTTGTGATATACAACTCTACTTTTCTTTAGAATAGAGGTTTTATTGCCCCAGCTATGAGGAATGTGCACTCCTCTGATGGATGAGTTCATCTGTCCATGGGTTAGAAATTGAAATCTATGCCTGATATAAACTGTTAATAAAGATTTGCACCATAATTGAAACTAATTTCTATTGTCAATTATAGTAAAAAAAAAAATGTAGAGCAGTGTTATCTTCACCCCCTCCTAGCAAATGAAACAGAAGATAGCATATTTTAACAATTTACAACTATTATTCGGTAGTAAACATGTATCAGTTTGCATTAAAATATTAAAACAAAACAGAAATGTCATGGTTCTGATCCGCGGTGCTCTGCTCTCCTGCAGAGCCGATGCTCTGTTGTTGTATTGTGCGCCAGCGGACAGGTTGTTTCCCGGCCCCGGGTTCTGTATTGGTGCTGTGAGGGGTCTGTTCACGGGAGCCTCGTTCCGGGTGATTGCTCTGCTTCATTAGGAGCAACCTCACCCAGAACGCTGCTAATCATAGTTCCTGTTCTGCAGTGAGTGCTCTGGCGCCCATATGTGCCCTGCTCTGATCTTGTCTCCCTACCACAGACCTCTGTTACCCTCCTCCGCCTGTGCTCCTGACTCTGACGTTACCTTCCTGACTTCTGACCTCCGGCTCGTACCTTGACCTTGGCTCTGCTTCCTCCCTGTGCTCCATACGTGACTTCCTGGCTCCTACCTCCGGCTCATACCCTGACCTCGGCTCTGCTTTCTCCCTGTGTACCTTACATGGCTTCTTAGCTTCTGACCTACCAGTATATATCACTAGACATGGCAAACCGTGGAATGTATAACCGGTGAATGGGTTGGGGGTCTTCATTTTCTACAGCCTTTGTGTATTGTAGCGTATCGTAAACTGCAGAATTTGTTACCAGTGAATAAGTCATTGTACTCATTCTGTAACCCTTATCTCTCTTCTCCTGAACCATCTTCTAAGCTGATATATGTCCAACTGGTCATAAGTTAACTTAGAAGATGATTCCGGAGTAGAGAGTTAAGGAAACAGAACAAATTCACTAACAGATTTGTTGATAACACATGGTGCAGACCACTATCTACTATAATACAGAGAAGATATACGGCGCTCAACTCATTCACCGGTAACACAGTCAATAGTTTGCTTTGTGCAATGATACATAGAGACTGTGTATCACACAATCCAAACCATTAAGGCTACTTTCACACCTCCAGTTTTTGCTATGCGGCACAATCCGGCACTTTGCAGGAAAATAGCAACCGTTTTTTTTTGCTGCCGGTTGCGATTTTCCTGCATAGACTTTAATTAGTGCCGCATTGTGCCGCATGGCCTTGCGTTCCGTCCGGTTTTTACCGCATGCGGCAGATTTAGCCGATGCGGCGGCCGGATGGAACGTTGCCTTGCACGTTTTTTCGTGCGGCAAAAAAAACCGCATCGCGCCGCATTCGGCCGATGCGGCGCATTTTTCAATGCATGCCTATGGCGGCTGGATGCGGCGCGATGCGGCAAAAACCGCTTCCGGCTGCCGCATGCGGTTTTTGCCAATGCGCATGCTCAGTAGCATGCCGCAAGCGGCAAAAACCGGACTGGCCGCAAAGGAAAAACTTATGCAAAGGATGCGGTGTTTTCACCGCATCCGTTGCATAGCTTGCACAGCCGGATTGAGCCGCAGAGCTCAAGCCGGATGTGGGAAAGTAGCCTAACTGGTAACACATTCTGCAGGTGTTGCACCAGCTATGAGCACATTCCCGGCAAGCGAAGCAACACAGAAAGAACACCAGGGTAGCAGTACAATGGAAGTCCCTGGTGCTAGGGAGAGGGCAGCGGATTCCCCTCCTAACACTCACTCCTTAATATCCTTAGACAGGTCCTTCCCCCGTACGCCGTTGCATGCCTACTCCCTTTCTGGCCCTGAACTCACCCTGACTAGTGAAGGCCAGCAAGACGCTAGTCTCGCCACTTCAATAAGACAACACGAGGAGGAAAAAACAAACAGATGGGGAAAGACACAACAAATAACACTCCACAGCTTCTCCACCGGGAACTTCTCAGCTGCAACAGAAGCGACACCTCAGTTTTCTCCAGAGACTGGCTCCTTGAAAGGGGACAGCATAGGTATGAGCTATAGCCGGCTTAGGGAGTGGATATTTGTAGCAGAAGGGAGTGGCTACAACGCCCTGTTAGATCACTGCAGGATAGAAATTAACCTTAACCCTTTCAGTACCGGATGGAATTAAATACGCTCCAACTCAGAGTTAACAACGTGAGGGTACAAAAATGGATCTGTGATCGACAATACGCTGCGACCTTCTGATCCCAGATCCCCCCGAGATCACATCAGGTCATGACACACTCATAACAGCGCTATGTACAGTGATACATAGATGATGTGTAAAAACCAAATGGTCCAAAATTTGTACTAAAACTTTACTAGAAATTAATTTTAGACAAATGTACGGTACATGCATTTAAGTTAAAAAAAAATAATAATAATGTACCGAATAGTGTCTATATCCTTTACGAATTTCTTTTTTTCCATCAAAATTAGGGGTTATCAACTCATTTCATAGATTAAAACTTTATAACATTATGCTTTAAGCCATAGATCACAACTTGTACTTACTGACAAAATATAACCCCCCAAAAATAAAAGCTGCAATCTGATTGGTCAATATGTCGTCCAGACGTTTTCCACTTTTATCCCGTTTTTATCAGTTTCCCCTTTAAGTGATTCAGACCCTATAAGAATTATTTGGCTGGTTTTCAGTACCTCTCCTCTCCTGAATAGATTTACACTTTTCATTCACTTTAATAGGACATGATCAATAGTGTCAGGTTTTCAACGGGATTTCCACTAAATCCATCAATTCTATTCAGGGCTATTTTAATTGACTCACTTCAATGCTTTGTTTTGATTACAAGATGCATAAAGAGAGAAGGACAAGAATCTCTTCCCGAGCAGGAGCCTAATTGTGAGGGGCGCCTTTACTTCTCTCAATCCATGCTTAACAGGATATTAATGTCTGTATACAAGATATATGCAAGGGACCACTTATGTCCTTCCAGTGGTTTCCTACCAATAACCCTTGCCCATGTATATAATTAGGGCATGTGGACTAGAGTTGAGCGCAGTTCGCGGTTCGATTTTCTCCAGTTCGCGGCTCGAGTGATTTTGGGGGCTGTTCTAGATCGAACTAGAACTCGAGCTTTTTGCTAAAGCTTGATAGTTCTAGATACGTTCGAGAACGGTTCTAGCAGCAAAAAGACAAGCTAATTCCTAGCTGGCTTTCCGCTGTAATAGTGTAAGTCACTCTGTGACTCACACTATTTTTAAATTTCAGCGTATAATGTGCGGGAACAGCGCATTCAGATCACTGCTGTTTGGATAATGGAGATCGCCATTTTTTATTTTTTTTTTCCTTGTCTTCCTTCCCTAAGCGCGCGCGTGTAGTGGGGCGGGCCAGCATGTCAGCCAATCCCAGACACACACACAGCTAAGTGGACTTTTAGCCAGAGAAGCAACAGCATGTGTGATAGGATGTCCATGTCACATGTCCATGCATTATAAAAACGGACATTTTCCTCCAGCACGCCATTATCTGCCTTCTGCGTCTTGGTGTCAGTCACCGCTGGCGTAGCTCCTGTCTCCGATACTGCTGTGTACGCTCTATACACAGCGCTATACAGAATAGGGATAGAAGTTTCTCTTAGTCCTTGTAAGGGCTAATACCGGCAGGGTCACAGCCATAGGTGACAGTCAGGGCCGTGAAAACAGATTTTAACAGCTACACAAGATGACAGCGTCTGTGTAGCTAAGGTCAGGGATTTCCTCGCTGCATTTCCCCATTAGGAGGGATAGAAAGGCAGTCTTCCTTTCCTCTACCCAGACCCACAACCCTGCCACTGTACCCTCCTGCCCTTTGCACACTCAAACTCATTGTTACTAAGCCATTATACTAGCAAACACTGAGTGAACTTAGTGGCATCCTAAACGTGGCTGTTGGACTTCCATTAGTGTCCCACTGGTGCAAACCTATGTGCAGCACCTCTGCATTGCACACTCAAACTCATTGTTACTAAGCCATTATACTAGCAAACACTGAGGAAACTTAGTGGCATCCTAAAAGTGGCTGTTGGACTTCTGTATTGTCCCACTAGTGCAAAGATATTTGCAGCACGTCTGCCTGCATTGCACACTCAAACTCATTGTTACTAAGCCATTATACTAACAAACACTGCGTAAACTTAGTGGCATCCTAAACGTGGCTGTTGGACTTCCATTAGTGTCCCACTGGTGCAAATCTATGTGCAGCACCTCTGCATTGCACACTCAAACTCATTGTTACTAAGCCATTATAATAGCAAAAACTGCTGCAACTTAGTGGCATACAAAAAGTGGCTGTTGTACTCCATTTGTGCCCCACAGGTGCCAAGCTATTTACAGCATTTCATCATTAGGAGGAATAAACAGTGAGGCTTCTCTTACTGTCCTGGTACCCACAGAACACGGCCACTGTACCCACCTGCCCACTTTTGCCACGCTATTTTATTTGCCCAAAGAGCTGACTCTTTTTCTACCATCATAAAATTGTCTGGAATACTAAGTTATTGTTCCTTTGCTGCCAAGCAAGGTACAACACATGTGCATTCTTCACTCCTTTCCATTTGTGGAACATAATAATTAACTGCAGGTAGTCCAGCCAATCTGTGACGAAGGTGCAGGCGTGGATATAATGTTTCCTTCATCCAATGGTGGTTCTCTCGATGTCTGACAGCTCAACAATACCATCTGTTTGCACTTACAAAACAAGTGACAACCTGCCAATCACACTCCCGCTTACGGGTAATGGGGTGGAAGTTCAGTGTGAAAAACCATGTGTGACTGCTGTCCCCAGTCACAGAGGATGAAGAGCACGCAGATGCACGTGATGGGGCAGGCGGTGGTTGCACAGCCCCGCTAGGCCGCATTGTAGCACAGTGAAATTCTCATTGCGACTTGTGCTTCATTTTAAGTCTTGTATTTGGTGTGATCCCCAGTAGGCAGCAAAACAAGGCAACAGGAAAAGCACTGTATGTAGTTGGGTTCATAAATGATTGTTTCACTTTCTGAAAACAAACAATAAGAACCATGCATTAAATTGAAATAATAGAACAATCTATTCAGTTGCCTACTGCTTGGTAAGCCCTCTGCGTAGCAGCAGTAATTGTGTGTTTGTGTGTGTGTGTGTGTGTGTGTGTGTGTGTTTGTGTGTGTTTGTGTGTGTATGTGTGTGTGTGTATGTTTGTGTGTGTGTGTGAAAACAACTTACTAGTTGCGCATCACAAGAGCTTCCCAGTTATCTACCTAAACATAGACAAAACACATCACCCACCCTGAATACCCTTGTTAGCTGAAGCCTCACAGATAAGGCAGATGATAACAGTGTGAATACAAACCACACAGCTCTGCAACACAGTCATGCAAATCTTGTAAAGCAACATTCAATGCAAACATGTGTCACTGTCCCTCTATGATTTAAACTGTACGTGACAATTTGACAGTGCAGAGGCAGCAAGTGTGATTGTCTATATAGTCGTCATACCCAGAACAGATATGTGTTTTCATAATAAAACAAAGTGTTGCGTGCACGCATTACTGTCTGGGCACAGCCTACCGTACCCGGGTAATGTGATGTCCAGTTGCCATAAATACAGACTTTACGCTCCTATCATGGTTAACAGTATAGACAGCACCGGAAGAATTTTGGTCTGTGGCACAGGATGCTGCTCACTGGCGTTACGGTACTCCTCACCAAACTCCACAATGACTCCCCTCACAATTGAACGAAGTGTTTCCGCAGTTGCTCCTTCCTGTGTGCCGATTTACCCCAGCCGCAACCTAACTCCAGTGTTTCGCCAACTGATGCTCTGCCTGACTGTGTCATTCCTGAGGCAAAGTATTAATTTTGGGCTACAGCGCATGCTCGTTTGGACTGTGCCTGAGTCATTCTGCGACCTGCGGCTCAACACACTTACACAGGGCCCTGGTGCTTGACTCACTCTCGGGAGGCCACTAAAACTAACTGCACCTAACATCAGCCCCAGGTGTCCCCTTACACTGCAGTGGCGGTCCCCACTGACCACAATACCGAGAGTGGCATCACGAAAATACATATAAAGAAGCAACCTAAGTGTGACCAGACTCTTCCTCCACGTGGAGTCCCTGAAGGTAATGCACCAACACAACACCTGTGGGGCTTCACACTGACTGAGAAAAGCCTCTTTGCACAGGTACTTGCACTCCGTGCCAGGTCTAAGTCCTGTGTTCTGCCTAGACAGCATGCTGAAGCGGATAGTCTTTTTTTCAGAAACTGTATTTCATGCTACTGAGCATGCTCAGGCACTTACTGAATCAGAGGCTAGGTCGGGTAATGAACTCTTTGGCCCTGCCCCTGATGTGGGGAGCCCATATAGACCACAGGGCATCAGGTGTCCTGATGATGTGGCCAGGCTACTCCCAACAGGCTTGCAGAGGGCCGCCCCTATGACTTGTCACCTCATTGTTGTTGGTCAGACGATGACTGTTGAGGTGTTTTGGTTGTGGCAGCCATGAGGTCATCATTCAAGTTGCAGTTCCAAATAGGACGCTAGTTATGCCACTCATGACGTGTCACTCTGCTTTTGTCTCCAGGAGGTGCATTGTGGCCCACCCTGGTTTGGGACAGACACAGGTTATAAAAGGGGCTGGAGCCAAGAAGAAGGTGCCCAGTCTTCTATTATGCTCCGAAAGAGCACACCTCCATGTTTTGAACCCATTGCGGCTTTAGGCCAGAGGTAGGCAGGGAAAGGTCATCGATGCAGGCCACCACCACAGTTGGTAACGCAGAACGTTTAAGAACAGCTCCTGTCCTACCAGTCCTGCTAGTGCAGCCCAGTGGCATAAACAGGCTTGCTGATGCGCCTGCTGTCCACAGGTGTGTCCCCTACGCACACAGACTGCGTAACCAATGGCCCCTGTGTTGTTAACAGGGAGTTCCGGGGCTGGGTGGGCGTGTGGACCCTGTCACACTAACAGGGCTCCAAGTCTCCAGATCCGAGTTGCGTCTAACTCGGTTCAGGCTACTATTTGTTTGAGAGTCAACCTGCTCTGTATCCTCCACCTAACCTTCCAGTTGCCAACCTCTCCTTTTCCATCTATGAGCACGGTGGACACCAAATGGCGATTGGGATATCTACCTTTCTCTTTCTTTTCTTCTTAATATTTTTGATATAGCGGTAACATAGTATATACCACCTTATCCAAATCTGCCAGTCCCTCCGTAACAGATGGTGTTTCTTCATCAAATGTTAATGTTGCTTAACCACGAAACCCACAGACACAAACTTTTTTCCCCTTTCCAACACACCTGTTCCCCTTTCCACCAGCATCTGTCCTTTTTCAACTCAGTTTGTATATGACCAAAAATGCAACTCTGCAGGGACATCGTACTCAACGCCATCTCAGCACAGCAGCCAGCCCTCGGTCCCTCAGATGTGGACAAGTAAAAGACCATTTCCTCCTATCCATGACAAAGCGTTGAGATTCACTCTGTGCAGCACTGGTGTTTAGTGGAAAAGCAGATGTAAGATTGCGTACCACCTTCTGCTGATACTCCTGTATACGTGCGTCCCTTTCTATGGCAGGAGTTATTTCGCAAAATTTTGTGTTGTACCGGGGATCTAACAGTGTGGCAACCCAGTAGTCAGCATGACTTGTAATTCGTACAATCCGAGGGTCATGTTGTAGGTAGTGCAGCAAGAAGGCGCTCATGTGTCTTGAGCATCCAGGAGGACCAAGTCCTTGGTGTGTTGGTGGCGGAGAGGTGAGAATCGTGCCTCCTTCCTCTGCCCTCTCCCCCCAACCTCGCACAACCGAAATGTGAGCAAGCTCTCACTCATCTGCTGAGTCTTCCATGCCCATCGCCAGTTCGTCCTCCATTTCTTCCTGGGCTCCTGCACCTTCCTCAACTGTTTTGTTGATACTATGCGCCCTTGATAATCCCTCTCCCCCACCATGACTGCCGACAAGGTGCCGCTGAACGTCTGGACCTTGTAGATTTCATTATCCTTTCCGCATATGACTCCTCCAGTACTTCCTCCCTTCCTCTTGGACCAACACCTGACTCTGAATAATAATTACAGTGTGCTCCATCATGTAGATGACCAGAATTGTCACGCTGAGAATGACATTGCCAGTGTTAAACATTTGCGTCGACATTTGTAAACTGTGTAGAAGGGTGCATAGGTCCTTGATCTGACACCACTCCAGCAGCGTTATCTGCACCACCTCTGGATCAAGTTAGCCCAGGGTATACGTCATACCGTATTTCAGCAGGGCTCTGCGGTGCTGCCACACACGCTGCAACATGTGCAGATTAAAATTCCTGCGTGTCGGAACATCGCATTTCCGGCGTTTAACTGCCAGACCCTAAGACTTCCGGAGCGATGACAGTTGTTGAGCTGCTGGGTGTGAACGATGGAAGTGAGCCCATAGTGAGCGTGCCCACTGCACAAGGCCATGTAGGCCGGGATGGTGTTTTAAAAATTGCTGGAGAATCAGATTAAACACGTGAGCCATACAAGTCACGTGTTTCACATGGGCCTGACGAAGGCACGCTGCCATGTTTGCATCATTGCCGCACACGGCTGTTAAGTCACCACCGTAGTCCGCTACGTCAATTTGTACTCCTGTTGCAAGGTGACAACGTGTTCTTTTCGTGCATAGTGCTGATGATGGGAGAGGAGTCGACGCCAGCGGCGCAGGTGGACACAGGTTATGCTCACCCACTGGGTTGCGTTACCTTGACAGATACAGAACCACAGACTGAAGGTAAGTGGTGGGTATCTCACAGATGAAGTACCATCATTCAGCTACAACCAATGGGAAGACACAACACCCTTTTTTAGGCCCCTCCTGTCTGAAGACCACTGCCAGACAAAGCTATGAACCTCTTGTTACTGTTACCCCCAGTTCAGTTTTATGATTTTGTGTGCTTGTTACCTGACTACTTTTCCTGCTTGCTGTTTAGGTACCTCGTTGGCCGATCTGCATTTCACCTCTGCTTGTTTTCTCATTAAGTCCTGGCCATCCCATTCTGTTCCTCTTCCTCAATTAATGTTTTGACCCTGCATGACTACTATTCTCTGGAACTGCAGCATTCCACAGGTATTGATCAATTTGGGCCCTGTGTAATTCCAAATCACTGTATAGGGATTAAAGGGTTTCAGGGTTCTGGGGGTCCAGCTTGGTGAGTGGGTTCCCTCTAGCCTATCCTTTACAGCCCGTCTGAGTGTGTCAATCCAGGCAGGCGTTACACCGTGCCCTCGACAGAAGGACATGTAGGCCGGGATAGTGTTATAAAAATTGCTGGAGATTCGGATTCAACACATGAGCCATACAAGGCACGTGTGTCACATTGCCCTGAAGAAGGGCCGCAGACTGTTTAGCATCATTGTCGCACCCGGCATTCCCTGGCTGCTGGTTGAGTGGAGATGTGACGCCCTGGGCAAGCCAGGGGTCACAGGTCATAACACCACCACACCCTACACCCCGGATAGGTACACCAAAGCTACACAAAAATCCTTGTTGCCTTCCTCCAGGGGCTGATGTCCACACCAGGGGGTGGGCCAGGCGGTTGGCTCCGCCCACCGAGGAGTTCACAGCCCTGGAGGTGGGAAAAACCAGGCAGATCAGTTTAGGGAGAGTGAGAGTAAACAGTGAAGTGGTAGAGGAGCAAGAGAGGAAGGAGAAGGAGGACAGTGAGAGTAGTGACAGAGAAAGTGACAGTTGAGAAAGCCTCCCGGCAGGAGAGGCTACTTGGAGGTTGCCGAAAGGACCGTGGACGGGTGGTGGCCCAGCAGTACCGGAGCGGTATACGAAGAGAAGCCAGCACCATTGGCAGGGGCCTTTCGGATCCCGGCAAGGCTAGGAGTCGCCGTGAATTTGCCAAATCCGTCAGTGAAGGGGACCTCCAGGTCTCCCAACAACCAAGTCCCGATTGAAGGCAACAGTCCGACCGTTAGAGAGAGACACCGCCACCGCCAAGGCACCAGTTTCTCAGGGCCAGCGCCTGCGGGCAAAGAGGGGCTCCTCCGGCACATATCCAAGCCGGGGAGCGGGTTACCGGTGGGAACTCATCGTTACCAACATAGACTTAGGTGCAGGAAAAGGGACTGTCACCGTCAACTACCGGGGAAAAGCAACAGCAGCCGTCCGTGGGAACCGTCTTTCCAGCCGTGTGTTTTACCGAGAACTGTGTCAACGTCTCAGGCTGAGTGAGTACCACAGTGCCGTGAGGCACAGCGCTGCCCCCGCGTCCCTGCACCCCACCAAGCCCTGCACCGGCCCCGCCATCCCTCATCCTCCAACTCATCACTGGGCCCCGGGACAACCACCCCCCTACCCACGGAGGGGAGAACTAACAACTTTGCTGCTCCCTGTCACCGCTCCCGGGATTCCCACACAGAGCAGCGGTGGTGTTCCTACAATTACCACAACCGTGGGTGGCGTCACGGACAATAAACTATCCCAAAAACCAAACCCCTTTCACTCACGGGCGAGGAGCGCCGCTCGAGTCCCCGGGATCCGGCCCATCGCTCGAGCCACCGAGCAGCAGCAGGCCGCAGTAGCGGCAGCCGGACCCGAGCAGTGGGAGAGCGCAGCATCCCCTCCTCCGCCCGCGACAACTTGGCGTCACGAACAGGATCTTACCGCTCTACCGTTGGGTAGAGGTGCGCCTTGTGACCGCTGGAGGTGTCCGGCTGGAAAATTTCAGAAGTCGCCATCTTTGGCACGAAGAGTTCCCGCTCTAGTGTCTTCTCGAGTAGCGGAGGCGCGAAGGCCAAAACCCCGCCCCGATAGAGGAGGGGCCGGAAAGAGGCTAAGGGGGACGAAATGGAGACTGGATGCATGTAGCGCGCGGCTATACAAGCAAGGACGCTGGGACCCTGCGATTTGCCGAGCCTTGCAAAGAGATGTCTGTCCCACCTAGCTATGCGGAGGCTACCGAGCCGGTGCCCAGGACAGCGGCATGGCTGAGGGCCCGAACGGCAGGGATCTGCCGACACTACCGGAGCCAGATCTGCAGGCTGATGGAACAGTGGACCGCGGAGGTTGAGGATGCAGCTGCAGTTGCACGAGTGTATGGAATGGAGGCCATGATGGAGGAGCTGGTGAGTGACACACGCCCCTGTGTCCCCGAGGGACCGGCCGCTGCGGGACCCGGTCTACCCCTGGCCCCCACGCCACCTCCGTCCTCCTTGCCCGTCCACCGCACTGCGCCTGGCCTGTCGGGCGTACATCCCTTCGTGACAGTGGCCGAGAGAGTAGCAAGCCTGGAGGCTACGGCAGCTGGCGGCAACCCGCCTGGCGCGGGGACGGACGATAGTGATTCCGGGCCTGACACCGAGCCCGTGTCGGAAGAAGATGAGGGAGTCGTCGCTCTGCATGGCATGGAGGCCACATATATCCCCCGGAGTGGAAATAACGGGTATCGGGCGGCCCTTCCTCGCCGTGCTTGCTATGCACTGGAGGGGCTGGTGCCCGTGTTCTTCCACCTAGAGCCGGGTGAGGAGAACGAAAGTGCACAGTAAAGGCAGCAGAGCACCGTTGCACCGTCCCCGTTGGGACCAAAGTCTGTGTGTCTTTAAAAGTTTAGAAGTTTTGAAAGAGAAAAATTAAAGTGATCAACTGATGGAGTAACCTGATTGTCAGCACCGTGATTGAACCGGCCGTTGCCGACACCGTTGTCCCCATGGGGACCGTTTAAAGTTGCATAGGGAACTCTCTATGGACAAGCCCGTGAACTTGCAGGGCAACCACAGACGTTAAGTGGCTTGTAAATAAAAATGTTTTGTTACCGTTGCAGCACCGTTACCGCCTCCGGAGAGGCAGGTTGGAGGGAGGGCCCGCAGTAGAGCAGGCTGGGGCCCAGCCACCACCGGGACCGGTGGCTACCCTCTGGAGGGGAAGGACAGATCCCGCTCGGGTAACTGGTTCAGGACTGGGGTCAAGGGGTGCTGCCTGTTTCTTAGAGGCAGCATCAGGGCCAGGTTACTTGGGTGGGAGAGAGCGGCAGCAGCAACCGTTTTAATGTTCCGTAACGTTTAAGAAAAAGTACCTCCCGCTGTGGGATGAAGTTATTATGCTTGTGTTTATGTTTTTATCTTTTCCAGAAAAATAAAACCGGTGTTGGACGGGCAGTCCGCGGACGGTCTGCATTTTGCTAAGGGGGAATGTGACGCCCTGGGCAAGCCAGGGGTCACAGGTCATAACACCACCACACCCTACACCCCGGATAGGTACACCAAAGCTACACAAAAATCCTTGTTGCCTTCCTCCAGGGGGTGGGCCAGGCGGTTGGCTCCGCCCACCGAGGAGTTCACAGCCCTGGAGGCGGGAAAAACCAGGCAGATCAGTTTAGGGAGAGTGAGAGTAAACAGTGAAGTGGTAGAGGAGCAAGAGAGGAAGGAGAAGGAGGACAGTGAGAGTAGTGACAGAGAAAGTGACAGTTGAGAAAGCCTGAAGTTGGTCCGGGTGTGTGCCCCGGACTGAGAACAGCGAGGTCAGCAGACGGCGGTGACTCCCGGCAGGAGAGGCTACTTGGAGGTTGGCGAAAGGACCGTGGACGGGTGGTGGCCCGGCGGTACCGGAGCGGTATACGAAGAGAAGCCAGCACCATTGGCAGGGGCCTTTCGGATCCCGGCAAGGCTAGGAGTCGCCGTGAATTTGCCAAATCCGTCAGTGAAGGGGACCTCTGGGTCTCCCAACAACCAAGTCTCGATTGAAGGCAACAGTCTGACCGTTAGAGAGAGACACCGCCACCGTCAAGGCACCAGTTTCTCAGGGCCAGCGCCTGCGGGCAAAGAGGGGCTCCTCCGGCACATATCCAAGCCGGGGAGCGGGTTACCGGTGGGAACCCATCGCTACCAACATAGACTTAGGTTCAGGAAAAGGGACCGTCACCGTCAACTACCGGGGAAAAGCAACAGCAGCCGTCCGTGGGAACCGTCTTTCCAGCCGTGTGTTTTACCGAGAACTGTGTCAACGTCTCAGGCTGAGTGAGTACCACAGTGCCGTGAGGCACAGCGCTGCCACCGCGTCCCTGCACCCCACCAAGCCCTGCACCGGCCCCGCCATCCCTCATCCTCCAACTCATCACTGGGCCCCGGGACAACCACCCCCCTACCCACGGAGGGGAGAACTAACAACTTTGCTGCTCCCTGTCACCGCTCCCGGTATTCCCACACAGAGCAGCGGTGGTGTTCCTACAATCACCACAACCGTGGGTGGCGTCACGGACAATAAACTATCCCAAAAACCAAACCCCTTTCACTCACGGGCGAGGAGCGCCGCTCGAGTCCCCGGGATCCGGCCCATCGCTCGAGCCACTGAGCAGCAGCAGGCCGCAGCAGCAGCGGCAGCCGGACCCAAGCAGTGGGAGAGCGCAGCGTCCCCTCCTCCGCCCGCGACAGAGACAACCATTGATGAAACTCGGTCTCGCTACAGAGCTAACCGTCCACAATTCCTCAGCGATGTCTCACATTTCCCCTACATTTCAAAGTAAACATTTGACCGCCTGATGGCCTTGAGCTGTGCTGCCAGCATAGTAAGGAGGTGTGTGGGATTCCTTGGGCGCAGTTACAAGGAAGGGTGGCCTGACCACACAGGGTTTGGGCTGAGGTGCAGGAACAACACGAGATTGATGAGGCAGAAGCAGTGGAGGAACTTGTACATACAGAGGAAGTGTGACGCCCTGGGCAAGCCAGGGGTCACAGGTCACAACACCACACGCACCCCACATTCCCTGCAGGTACACACAAAGTCAAAACAGAAATCCTTGTTGCCTTCCTCCAGGAGCTGGTGTCCACACCAGGGGGTGGGCCAGGCGGTTGGCTCCACCCACCGAGGAGTTCACAGCTCTGGAGGCGGGAAAACCAGGCAGATTAGCTTGAGAGTTGAAAGTGAAAGGAAGTGAAGTGAAGTGGTAAAGGAGGAAAGTAGGAGTAGTGACAGCAAGAAGCCTGAAGTTAGTCCGGGTGTGTGCCCCGGACTGAGACAGCAAGGTTGGCAGACGGAGGTGACCGTCTGCAGGCGAGACTGATTGGAGTTTGCCGAAAGGACCGTGGACGGGTGTTGACCCGGCGGTACCGGAGCGGTATACGAAGATTAGTCAGCACCAGGGCAGGGGCCTTTCGGATCCCGGCAAGGCTAGGAGTCGCCATAATTTGCCAAATCCATCAGTGAAGGGGACGACTGTCTCCCAACAACCAAGTCCCGATTGAAGGCAACAGTCCGACCGTTAAGGGGAGACACCGCCACCGCCAAGGCACCAGTTTCCCAGGGCCAGCGCCTGCGGGCAAGAGTAGAGCTCCTCCGGCTCATATCCAAGCTGGGGAGCGGGTTACCGGTGGGAACCCATCGCTACCAAACAACAACACATAGGTGCAGGGAAGAGACCGTCACCGTCAACTGCAGGGGATATCAGCAACGCAACCATCTGAGGGACCCGTCCAACCAGCCGTTTGTTTACCGAGAACTGTGTCGTGTTTACTGGCTGAGTGAGTACCTCCGTGCCCTGCGGCACAGTGCTGCCCCTGCGCCCCTGCACCTCCACAGGCCCCCCTACCCGCCTGCCCACCATCCCAACACCACATCACTGGGCCCCGGGATCACCAACCCCTACCCACGGAGGGGCAAAACAACAACTGGCTGCTCCACACCATCACTCCCGGGTTCCCCAGCCAGAGCAGCGGTGGTGTACACTCAATCACCACAACTGTGGGTGGCGTCACGGACCATAAACAATCCCCACACCCAAAAACCCCCTTTCACTCACGGGCGAGGAGCACCGCTAGAGTCCCCGGGATCCGGCCCATCGCTCGAGCCACCGAACAGCAGCAGGCCCCGGCAGCCGGACCCGAGCAGTGGGAGAGCGCGGCGTCCCCTCCTCCGCCCACAACAACTTGGCGTCACGAACAGGATCTTACCACTCTGCCGTCTGGTAGAGGTGCGCCTTGTTACCGCCGGAGGTGTCCGGCAGAAAAATTTCAGAAGCCGCCATCTTTGGCGCGAAGAGTTCCCGCTCGAGCGTCTTCTCGAGTAGCAGAGGCGCGAAGGCCAAAACCCCGCCCCGATAGAGGAGGGGCCGGAAAGAAGCTAAGGGGGACGAAATGGCTACTGGTCGCATGTAGCCGCGGCTATAGAAGCAGGGACGCCAGGACCCTGTGGCCATTGACTGGTTCCTGGAAGGGGCCGCTGCTAAAGATGCTGAGTCCGACCGACAACACCGTGGTCCCCGCGCCTGGCCCCGCAGCGTGGGTGGAAGTCCGGACCGTCCAGCTAAGCAGCCGTCTGCAGGTCAAGATGCAGCTCCTCATGGAGGAGTGGGAGGCCGACATGGCGGAAGTGGTGGCGGCCATACGGAGACGCGAGGTGGAGGGAGTCTTTGAAGGGAGGGTAAGTGACCCACGCCCGTGTGCCCCTAGTGGGTCGGTCATCGCGGCTGAGGGACCCGGTCCATACCCGCTCGCCCTGCTACCTCCCCCGCTACCCGTGTTGGCTGCTGCTGCCCCACCACTAGGCCCGCTACCACCACCACCGGTAGCGGTACCCTGCCAATCTGCCCCGGCGGACTGACCTGCAACAGAAGCTCGTGACCGCCCTGATCCGCTTCCATGGAAGAAGCCGAAGGCTGAAGCCGTCAGCAAAGATGCACCGGAGGCATGGCGGGGATGCAGCTGCCAGGAGGCAGAGCAGGCCATGTCACAGCGGGGTCCCTCATTACTGAAGGTGCCGGTCATAGCCGACACGGAGGGACTCTGGCTGGGCCCGTCCCCCGCACACGCTGAACCGGAGCAAACAGAAAGTGCTCCCGGCTGGGAGCGACGACAACAGCAGCTGCGCAGGGAGATCGACGCCCGAGAGGGGTGTAGAGCGGATGTGCATGCCCGCATGAATATGGAGGAAGATGACCCGCAGCTAGCTACCATCGGGGTCCACGGTGGTGCACCATGTGAAGGTGGCACTAGCGCCCCGCGATTGAGGATGGACTGCTAAGCCGGCGGTCCTCCGCCTAAAAGTTGTCCCCGTTGGGACCAGAAGTCAGTGTGTTTGAAAAAGTTTGAAAGTTTTGAAATGATGATAAGTAAATGGAACCGAACAGTCATCTGATTCACCGTGATTGGGAAAACCGGCCGTTGCCGGCACCGTTGTCCCCGTGGGGACCGTTTTAAAAGTTGCATAAGGGACTCCTTATGGACAAGCCCGTGAACTTGCAGGGCAACCACAAACATTAGTGGGATGTAAATAAAAATCTGTTTGTTGCAGCTACCGTTACCGCCTCCGGAGAGGCAGGTTGGAGGGAGGGCCCGCAGTAGAGCCAGCCGGGGGCCCAGCCACCACAGGAACCGGTGGCTACCCTCTGGAGGGGAAGGACGGATCCCGCTCGGGTAACTTGTGCTAGACTGGGGTGAAGGGGTGCTGCCTGGGTTTTAGGGGCAGCATCAGGGCCAGGTTACTTGGGTGGGAGAGAACGGCAGCCGCAACCGTTTGTTACCGTAACGTTTAAGTACCGAACCTCCCGATGTGGGATGATGTCATAAGTTGTAAATATGTTACCGTTTTTCTATTTTCACAGAAAACAAAAGGAAAATAAAACCGGTGTTGGACGGGCAGCCCGAGGACGGTCTGCGTTTTGCTAAGGGGGAATGTGACGCCCTGGGCAAGCCAGGGGTCACAGGTCACAACACCACACGCACCCCACATTCCCTGCAGGTACACACAAAGTCAAAACAGAAATCCTTGTTGCCTTCCTCCAGGAGCTGGTGTCCACACCAGGGGGTGGGCCAGGCGGTTGGCTCCACCCACCGAGGAGTTCACAGCTCTGGAGGCGGGAAAACCAGGCAGATTAGCTTGAGAGTTGAAAGTGAAAGGAAGTGAAGTGAAGTGGTAAAGGAGGAAAGTAGGAGTAGTGACAGCAAGAAGCCTGAAGTTAGTCCGGGTGTGTGCCCCGGACTGAGACAGCAAGGTTGGCAGACGGAGGTGACCGTCTGCAGGCGAGACTGATTGGAGTTTGCCGAAAGGACCGTGGACGGGTGTTGACCCGGCGGTACCGGAGCGGTATACGAAGATTAGTCAGCACCAGGGCAGGGGCCTTTCGGATCCCGGCAAGGCTAGGAGTCGCCATAATTTGCCAAATCCGTCAGTGAAGGGGACGACTGTCTCCCAACAACCAAGTCCCGATTGAAGGCAACAGTCCGACCGTTAAGGGGAGACACCGCCACCGCCAAGGCACCAGTTTCCCAGGGCCAGCGCCTGCGGGCAAGAGTGGAGCTCCTCCGGCTCATATCCAAGCTGGGGAGCGGGTTACCGGTGGGAACCCATCGCTACCAAACAACAACACATAGGTGCAGGGAAGAGACAGTCACCGTCAACTGCAGGGGATATCAGCAACGCAACCGTCTGAGGGACCCGTCCAACCAGCCGTTTGTTTACCGAGAACTGTGTCGTGTTTACTGGCTGAGTGAGTACCTCCGTGCCGTGCAGCACAGCGCTGCCCCTGCACCCCTGTGTCGCGGGCGGGGAGGAGGGTGTCAGCACTGCGCTCACCCCTTTGCTCGGGTCCGGCTGCTGCTGCTCAGTGGTGGCTCGAGCGGTGGGCCGGATCCCGGGGGTTCTCGAGCGGCACTCCTCGCCCGTGAGTGAAAGGGGATTGGGTTTTGGGATATAGTCTATTGTCCGTGACGCCACCCACGGTTGTGGTGATTTGTTAGCACCACCGCTGCTCGGTGTGGGGATCCCGGGAGTGATGGTGTGAAGCAGCAAGTTGTTGTGTTGCCCCTCCGTGGGTAGGGGTTGGTGATCCCGGGGCCCAGTGATGAGGTGGGAGATGCAGGGCTTGGTGGGCACAGGGACGCGGGGGCAGCGCTGTACCTTGCGGCACTGTGGTACTCACTCAGCCTGAGACGTTGACACAGTTCTCGGTAAAACACACAGCTGGAAAGACGGTTCCCACGGACGGCTGCACTTGCTTTCCCCAGTAGGTGACGGTGATGTCCCTTTTCCTGCACCTAATGTTGTTGATGGTCTCGATGGGTTCCCACCGGTAACCCGCTCCCCGGCTTCAAGCTGGACCGGGGGAGCTCTACTCTTTGCCCGCAGGCGCTGGCCCTTAGAAACTGGTGCCCTGGCAGTGGCGGTGTCTCTACTGTAATGGTTGGGCTGTTGCCTTCAATCGGGACTTGGTTGTTGGGGGATCTACGTCCCCTTCACTGACGGATTTGGCAAATTATGGCGACTCCTAGCCTTGCCGGGGTCCGAGAGGCCCCTGCCCTGGTGCTGACTGTCCTTTGTACACTGCTCCAGACCGCCGGGCCACCACCCGTCCGCGGTCCTTCCAGGAACTTCCAAACGGTCACCCCTCCGGACAATCACCGCCGTTGCTGACCTTGCTGACTCTGTCCTGCACACAGCTGGACCCACTTCAGGCTTTCTTACTGTCACCGCTCTTACTTTCCTCCTTTTCCACTTTTCTTCCTTCACTTCACTACTTTCACTTCCTTAACTCATCTTAGCTGTTTACTCCTTCACCTCCCTAACTTAACTGCTCTCTAGCTCCTCCCTGAGCTGACTCTCTGGTTTCTCCCGTCTCCAGAGCTGTGAACTCCTCGGTGGGCGGAGCCAACCACCTGGCCCACCCCCTGGTGTGAACATCAGCCCCTGGAGGAAGGCAACAAGGATTTTGGGTTAGCTTTGGTGTTCCTAACTGGGGTGTAGGGTGTGGTGGTGTGATGACCTGTGACCCCTGGCTTGCCCAGGGCGTCACACCTGCACCTCCACAGGCCCCCCTACCCGCCTGCCCACCATCCCAACACCACATCACTGGGCCCCGGGATCACCAACCCCTACCCACGGAGGGGCAAAACAACAACTGGCTGCTCCACACCATCACTCCCGGGTTCCCCAGCCAGAGCAGCGGTGGTGTACACTCAATCACCACAACTGTGGGTGGCGTCACGGACCATAAACAATCCCCACACCCAAAAACCCCCTTTCACTCACGGGCGAGGAGCGCCGCTAGAGTCCCCGGGATCCGGCCCATCGCTCGAGCCACCGAGCAGCAGCAGGCCGCGGCAGCCGGACCCGAGCAGTGGGAGAGCGCAGCGTCCCCTCCTCCGCCCGCGACAGAAGGATTTAAACACACAACTCGTGGGGACGGAAAGACTTGTACAGCAGACACTTCTCCATCTATCACCATAGTTACCCAGTGCCCAGTCAGCGACATGTAACGCCCCTGTCCATGCTTACTGTTCCAAGTATCTGTGGTGAAATGCACCCTGTCACACACAGAGTTTCTCAAGGAAGCGGTGATGTTGTGTGCGACCTGCTGTGGTAGCGCGGGCACCCCTTTCTTGGAGAAGGAGTGGCAAATGGCCATCGGCTCTTGGGGCACTGCAATGGGCATAAGGTCTCGAAAATCTTCGGTGACAAAAGGGTGTAAAGGCAGCCTTTCTGTAGCTAACAAGTTTGAGATGCCGAAACTAAACTTCTTAGGCATGTCATGCACTTCGAAAATCATGTAAAAAACAGCGAGGGGACTCCAACCACAGTCTCCCTCGTTTCCACTAACTGGGCCACACACACCCCACTTGACTGGCATCAGTTGACCCCCCTTTTGAAAAAGAAAAAGATGCTTTGCATGAAGCACTCTCAAAAATACGCGTGCCTTTCGCCTCCCCTGGCTGACCCAGGGGAAGAAAAGTCCTCTGAGAGCCATGTCCACATTGTCAGTGGACAGACATGTGTGCTTATCTGCCAGCAGACCCCCAGCAGCCCTGATACAGGTTCCGAGAGAACGCTGGCTGCAGGACACGACAAGATCCCCAAGGCGTACGTGGCAAGCTCAGGCAATTTATCCAGATTGGAAGCCTAAAATGAGCAGGGATCAAGTTGCACAGTAATGGCATCGATGTTTCCTTGCATATACTCATATATCTGTGTCTCCTCCTCTTTTTCCTTGTCCAGCTCTTTTGTTTTCGCACTTTCCCATGTGTTTGTGTTGTGTTGTGAGTTGTTTGTCACCTTTTGGACACCTTTGAGGGTGTTTTCTAGGTGTTTTTATGTGTTTGTGATTGCCTGCCATTGTTTCCTATGCGGTTCGAGTTCGGTTCGTCGAACGTTCGCCGAACCGAACTCGAACGAGACGCCCGTTCGGCGAACCGAACTCGAGCCGAACCGCGACCGGTTCGCTCATCTCTAATGTGGACATTATATTTGCCGCTGGAGAGATGCACTTGCTTAGGGAAAGATACTTTTGACAAGTGGAATGGTAACAATAGGTTTTCAATTTGTTCCTGTATTTCCGGGAGGAATAACAGAGGCACAACGGAGCACTATAGAAAAGAGAAGCTCTAGCTGTTTTTGGATCCAGCCCTGTCACGGTGTGACAAACAGTCCTGTGGTGTCCAGCAGTAGAAGGTCACAGCCTTTGGCTGTGCAAACAGCTCCCTGACCTTCTATCATTTCTGCTTGATGTATTTGGTATCCTATGTATCTCCTCTGCTTTATTTTCATCCCTTTCCCTTTAGGATCCTGCGGAGTTCCTCATCCTTTCAGCTGCTTTTCATCAGCACTTCCTTGCTGTCTATACATACCCTTATTTCGCCATACTCAGTGCTGGTGGTAAGTCCTCTACTCTTAACAGGTCTTCAGTGCAAGCAGTGCTCACATTCTTCTGGTGTATTCTGGATTTTGGATCCAGGCCTACTGTCAAGGGTGCCTCACTGGTGACAGACAGTCCTGTGGTGTCCGGCAATAGAAGGTCACAGCGTTTAGCGGCACAAACTACTTCCTGACCTTCTATCATTCCTGCTTGATGTATTTGGTATCCTATGTATCTCCTCTGCTTTATTTTCATCCCTTTCCCTTTAGGACCCTGCGGAGTTCCTCACCCTTTCAGCTGCTTTTCATCAGCACTCCCTTGGTGTCTTTATATACCCCCATTTCCCCATACTCAGTGCTGGTGATAAGTCCTCTACCTTTAACAAGTCTTCAGTGCAAGCAGTCGGCTCCCATTCTTCTGGTGTAACCTGGTTGTTGTTTGTAGTTCCTCTTCCTGAGGCATCTGGAGATAAGTTGTTTCCTTCCCTTGTTTGTGATCTTTGTGTCTCTTTAGTGCCTAGTGGGGTTGACTAATCACTCATCCCATCCGCTCCCTAGCTAGGACTGAAATCAGGGTCAGCCAGGGCCAGGTATCCTGCTCAGTACATACGTGCGAAACCTACCTAGGGTGCTGAGGTAACCCAGGGCCCAGCGGTAGTGATACCTAGGGTCAGATATCCAGCTCGGCGCATAAATGCGGAACCTATCTAGGGCATTGAGGCAGGGCCGGCGTCAGCACCCGGCAAACCCGGGCAAATGCCGGGGCCCTGGAGAGCCGGGGGGGCCCACTCGGCCTCGTCAGTTCTCCTGTCCCTTGGCCGGGGCCCACTCGCCTTTACAGTTCTGCGGTCCCCGGCCGAGTTCCGGGGACCGCAGTCCTCGGCAGCAATCTGCGGCGCCGTCACTTTAAGGCGCGCAGACATCCTCGTTTGAATTTCACCTGTGGGCGGAGCTACCGCCTTCTCAGTCCCACAGATGAAGGAGGCGAGCTTCTGTCCGGCGCTGTGTGGGCCCCCTCTCCACCGTGACCTAATCGGGTAAGTGCCCTCCCCGCCTCCCCATTATAGGCCCCGGTGAGCTGCTTCTACCCCCTGGATGTATGCCCTGGCCCCTGCCAATGCCCCCACCCGCCGATTCCGCGGGTGCTGTACCCACCGAGCCGCGGGTGTGGGCCCCGCCGAGCCGCGGGTGCTGCCGCGGGTGCTGTCCCCGCCGAGCCGCGGGTGTGGGCCCCGCCGAGCCGCGGGTGCTGCCGCGGGTGCTGTCCCCGCCGAGCCGCGGGTGTGGGCCCCGCCGAGCCGCGGGTGTGGGCCCCGCCGAGCCGCGGGTGCTGTCCCCGCCGAGCCGCGGGTGTGGGCCCTGCCGAGCCGCGGGTGCTGCCAGTGCCGCGGGTGCTGGCCCCGCCGAGCCGCGGGTGTGGGCCCCGCCGAGCCGCGGGTGCTGCCGCTGGTGCTGTCCCCGCCAAGCCGCGGGTGTGGGCCCCACAGAGCAGCAGAGTTGTGTGCATTTGTCTGAATGTAGCAGAGTTGTATGTGTTTGTCTGAATGTAGCAGAGTTGTATGTGTTTGTCTGTATGTAGCAGAGTTGTATGTGTTTGTCTGTATGTAGCAGAGTTGTATGTGTTTGTCTGTATGTAGCAGAGTTGTGTTTGTCTGAATGTAGCAGAGTTGTGTGCATTTGTCTGAATGTAGCAGAGTTGTATGCATTTGTCTGAATGTAGCAGAGTTGTATGTGTTTGTCTGTATGTAGCAGAGTTGTATGTGTTTGTCTGTATGTAGCAGAGTTGTATGTGTTTGTCTGTATGTAGCAGAGTTGTGTGTTTGTCTGTATGTAGCAGAGTTGTATGTGTTTGTCTGTATGTAGCAGAGTTGTATGTGTTTGTCTGTATGTAGCAGAGTTGTATGTGTTTGTCTGTATGTAGCAGAGTTGTATGTGTTTGTCTGTATGTAGCAGAGTTGTGTGTGTTTGTCTGTATGTAGCAGAGTTGTATGTGTTTGTATGTAGCAGAGTTGTATGTGTTTGTATGTAGCAGAGTTGTATGTGTTTGTCTGTATGTAGCAAAGTTGTGTTTGTCTGAATGTAGCAGAGTTGTGTGCATTTGTCTGAATGTAGCAGAGTTGTATGTGTTTGTATGTAGCAGAGTTGTATGTGTTTGTCTGTATGTAGCAGAGTTGTATGTGTTTGTCTGTATGTAGCAGAGTTGTATGTGTTTGTCTGTATGTAGCAGAGTTGTGTGTGTTTGTCTGTATGTAGCAGAGTTGTATGTGTTTGTATGTAGCAGAGTTGTATGTGTTTGTATGTAGCAGAGTTGTATGTGTTTGTCTGTATGTAGCAAAGTTGTGTTTGTCTGTATGTAGCAGAGTTGTATGTGTTTGTCTGTATGTAGCAGAGTTGTATGTGTTTGTCTGTATGTAGCAGAGTTGTATGTGTTTGTCTGTATGTAGCAGAGTTGTATGTGTTTGTCTGTATGTAGCAAAGTTGTGTTTGTCTGTATGTAGCAGAGTTGTATGTGTTTGTCTGTATGTAGCAGAGTTGTATGTGTTTGTCTGTATGTAGCAGAGTTGTATGTGTTTGTCTGTATGTAGCAGAGTTGTATGTGTTTGTCTGTATGTAGCAAAGTTGTGTTTGTCTGTATGTAGCAGAGTTGTATGTGTTTGTCTGTATGTAGCAGAGTTGTATGTGTTTGTCTGTATGTAGCAGAGTTGTATGTGTTTGTCTGTATGTAGCAGAGTTGTATGTGTTTGTCTGTATGTAGCAGAGTTGTGTTTGTCTGAATGTAGCAGAGTTGTGTGCATTTGTCTGAATGTAGCAGAGTTGTATGCATTTGTCTGAATGTAGCAGAGTTGTATGTGTTTGTCTGTATGTAGCAGAGTTGTATGTGTTTGTCTGTATGTAGCAGAGTTGTATGTGTTTGTCTGTATGTAGCAGAGTTGTATGTGTTTGTCTGTATGTAGCAGAGTTGTATGTGTTTGTCTGTATGTAGCAGAGTTGTATGTGTTTGTCTGTATGTAGCAGAGTTGTATGTGTTTGTCTGTATGTAGCAGAGTTGTATGTGTTTGTCTGTATGTAGCAGAGTTGTATGTGTTTGTCTGTATGTAGCAGAGTTGTATGTGTTTGTCTGTATGTAGCAGAGTTTGTGTGTGTGTTTGTCTGTATGTAGCAGAGCTGTATGTGTTTGTATGTAGCAGAGTTGTATGTGTTTGTCTGTATGTAGCAGAGTTGTGTGTGTGTGTGTCTGTCTGTATGCAGCAGACTTGTGTGTGTGTGTGTGTGTGTGTCTGTAAGTGTATATGACTGTATATATTTGTCTGTTTATATGTATTTTTGTGAGTTTGTCTTTAAATATGTATATGTTCGTATCGGTGTCTGTGTGTGGATGGGGCCCACTGGGACTCTTCCGCCCGGGGCCCACAAAAACCTGGAGCCGGCCCTGCATTGAGGGAAGCCAGGGACCAGCAGTACGCTTGGTCAGGGGTCACCATCTGCCCCTTGCCTAGACACAGGGTCTCCCTTCCCTTTTGCTGTATTGCTGGGTACTTCCCTGTACCTAGCGTGACACCTAAACTGTATAAACTAAAATGGACGATATTGAAAATCCCATACTGTGAGCGCAAATAGTAACAGCCAGCTGTCCATCTATTCCTACATTTACAGGAGGAATAACAGTAAGGCAAAGTGTGTTCATCAACCTCTCTATAGGGTGCACCCTATATAATCACATAATATCAGCACTATTTAAAATTATATACAGTTAACTTAGGCAGTAAAGACATAACCCTTTGACGAGAGGAATAGTATCACCTAGTTAATAATTTACAAATTTCCAGGATGAATAACAGAGGTACAACATATATCCAGCACATCCATCAATAGGATATGCCCCTATGTAGTATACTACTATCAGCACTAACATGGCAGTACTAGGTAGCACATACCACAGGCATACACCCCTTTGACTAGAGGAAAGTAACTCCCCGTTGTCAATTTATTCATACATTTCCAATAAGAATAATAGAGGGGCGACATAGAGCATCTCTTGCTCATGGACAACTCCATCAGTAGGAAGTTCCCTTTTCAGTCTGAAACTATCAACACTTATTAAAAAGAACTAAATTGTGTAGACTGTAGGGAAACGCCATTTGTCCATTTATTCATACATTTCCAGGAGGAATAATAGAGGGACAATACAACAGCATATTAGGAAAAGTTCCTGAGAATTGTTATTTCTTGGATAATATAAATATGTCCGGAGAGTCGACTGTTCATGGGGATGTGGAGCTCCTTCTGACCTGGACGGTCGTACTTCGCCGCAGCGTCGTTCTCATGATGAGCTGAAATTTAACGCAATCAGCAAATTATCAGCCCGGAAAAAAAAATGGAAATGAAAAGGGATTTAAGAGCTCAGGAAACAAGAGATTAAATATGATTTAGTAGCAATAAGAGGGAGAATATGCAAACAGCGGGCTGTAATGGGCTCCTCTCCGGGCCCGCTGCCAGCGCTCACAAGACGTCTTCAGATGATTCTCATTGTTTAGCGTCTTATCAGATGACGTGCCGCTGACAGATGTTCTTTTAATGGCTGCTACTTGAAATTAATGATGTGTATGTGGTGACAGTGCCCGGGACACACACGCTCATTCGTCACACAGGGCAGGCGGGCACCATGCTCAGCCTGGACGTGATACTACCTGCGAAACTACAACTCCCAGCAAGACAGGCGGAGAGTTCAGGGGTCGGCCCACCATTACAACATACCACCTAGCCACCGGTCAGGGGAATTGAGGTGTCGAATCCCCATCTTAAATTAAACCGTGGTCGTGCATGGGACCGATGAGAGTTGGGCGCGGTGCCCACTTATCTCTGTCAGTCCTATAGACAATGAATGGGGCAGCAGCACGACCGCACGACCCCTGACCCATTCAAAAAGGGAAACCCCGATTTTTTGATCAATTAGGGTCCCAGTGGTAGGACCACCCAATAACCAGACAATTATCAACCAACATTTAACCGTATGAGTGCACAGTGTGTTTATTTAATGTATGTGTATGTATGTATAAGTATGTGTAGGCAGGGCCGTATTTACCATTAGGCACCCGTGGTCCCGTGCCTGGGGCGGCAGGATGCAGGGGAGAGGCACCTTCTAGCAGTAAAAAAAAAAATTTTTTTTTTTACATATCCATTAAATCCGCTGTATTTTCGGAGGGGGGAGGGGGGAGAGGTGCACCTCCATTTATTTGTATCCGCATAAATTAAGACGCGAATGCAGACAAACTGCGGCGGCCGGGCACAGAGAGCTGATTGACCCCGGAACTACCGGTGCCTGCACTTCCGGGGTCACAGGCATGCCAATCAGCTCCTTCCTCTGTGCTGCGTCCAATGCTGTGTGAATTTCACATGCAGAGCTCACAGCAGGACGCCGCAGAGGACACCGCGATGGAAGCCGGTATCAGAAGAGGATACTCACGTGAGCCAGGAAGATGACAGCGGACCCTGTTGAACTAAAGTAAATCATAGTTTCAATTTCAATGGATAGCAAACACACAAAACCATCAGATATTTGATTGTAAGTAAATCATAAGGTTTCTGTTACAATGGTATATTGTCTGTATATTCAAGACAAACACAGAAATCCTTAAGTATATACAAGATTTTGTAACCATGTACACTTTGTCTGTCTGACTAATCAATGTTATAGTATAACATAATTTATAAACTCAAAAATAGCCATTTTTATATTTGCAATACACCCTGGAGCAGGTAAGTGCTCGCAGAGCTGAAGATTCATAAGGAGCGTGGGGGTGTCTCTAATGCAGACTGGACGTCTGCGCATGTGGTGGGGGGAGAGAGGCTGATATTGGGGGAGACTTGGGGGAAGAGAAGCTGTTACTGGGGGAGGCTGGGAGGAGAGAGTCTGATGCTGGGGGAGGCTGATGCTGGGGGAGGCTAGGAGGGGGGAGGCTGATGCTGGGGGAGGCTGACGCTGGTGGAGGCTGGGAGGAGGGAGGCTGAGGCTGATGCTGGGGGAGGCTGGGAGGAGAGAGGCTGATGCTGGGGGAGGCTGGGAGGAGGGAGGCTGATGCTGGGGGAGGCTGATGCTGGGGGAGGCTAGGAGAAGGGAGGCTGATGCTGGGGGAGGCTGGGAGGGGGGAAGCTGATGCAGGGGGAGGCTGGGAGGAGGGAGGCTGATGCTGAGGGAGGCTGATGCTGGGGGAGGCTGGGAGGAAAGAGGCTGATGCTGGGGGAGGCTGATGCTGAGGGAGGCTGATGCTGGGGGAGGCTGGGAGGAAAGAGGCTGATGCTGGGGGAGGCTGATGCTGGGGGAGGCTGGGAGGAGGGAGGCTGATGCTGGGGGAGGCTGGGAGGAGGGAGGCTGATGCTGGGGGAGGCTGGGAGGAGGGAGGCTGATGCTGAGGGAGGCTGATGCTGGGGGAGGCTGGGAGGAGAGAGGCTGATGCTGGGGGAGGCTGGGAGGAGAGAGGCTGATGCTGGGGGAGGATGGGAGGAGAGAGGCTGATGCTGGGGGAGGCTGGGAGGAGAGAGGCTGATGCTGGGGGAGGCTGGGAGGAAAGAGGCTGATGCTGGGGGAGGCTGGGAGGAGGGAGGCTGATGCTAAGGGAGGCTGATGCTGGGGGAGGCTGGGAGGAGAGAGGCTGATGCTGGGGGAGGCTGATGCTGGGAGAGGCTGGGAGGAGAGAGGCTGATACTGGGGGAGGCTGAGAGGAGAGAGGCTGATGCTGGGGGAGGCTGGGAGGAAAGAGGCTGATGCTGGGGGAGGCTGGGAGGAAAGAGGCTGACGCTGGTGGAGGCTGGGAGGAGGGAGGCTGAGGCTGATGCTGGGGGAGGCTGGGAGGAGAGAGGCTGATGCTGGGGGAGGCTGGGAGGAGGGAGGCTGATGCTGGGGGAGGCTGATGCTGGGGGAGGCTAGGAGAAGGGAGGCTGATGCTGGGGGAGGCTGGGAGGGGGGAAGCTGATGCAGGGGGAGGCCGGGAGGAGGGAGGCTGATGCTGAGGGAGGCTGATGCTGGGGGAGGCTGGGAGGAAAGAGGCTGATGCTGGGGGAGGCTGATGCTGAGGGAGGCTGATGCTGGGGGAGGCTGGGAGGAAAGAGGCTGATGCTGGGGGAGGCTGATGCTGGGGGAGGCTGGGAGGAGGGAGGTTGATGCTGGGGGAGGCTGGGAGGAGGGAGGCTGATGCTGGGGGAGGCTGGGAGGAGAGAGGCTGATGCTGGGGGAGGCTGGGAGGAGGGAGGCTGATGCTGGGGGAGGCTGATGCTGAGGGAGGCTGATGCTGGGGGAGGCTGGGAGGAAAGAGGCTGATGCTGGGGGAGGCTGATGCTGGGGGAGGCTGGGAGGAGGGAGGTTGATGCTGGGGGAGGCTGGGAGGAGGGAGGCTGATGCTGGGGGAGGCTGGGAGGAGGGAGGCTGATGCTGAGGGAGGCTGATGCTGGGGGAGGCTGGGAGGAGAGAGGCTGATGCTGGGGGAGGCTGGAAGGAGAGAGGCTGATGCTGGGGGAGGCTGGGAGGAGAGAGGCTGATGCTGGGGGAGGCTGGGAGGAGAGAGGCTGATGCTGGGGGAGGCTGGGAGGAAAGAGGCTGATGCTGGGGGAGGCTGGGAGGAGGGAGGCTGATGCTAAGGGAGGCTGATGCTGGGGGAGGCTGGGAGGAGAGAGGCTGATGCTGGGGGAGGCTGATGCTGGGAGAGGCTGGGAGGAGAGAGGCTGATACTGGGGGAGGCTGAGAGGAGAGAGGCTGATGCTGGGGGAGGCTGGGAGGAAAGAGGCTGATGCTGGGGGAGGCTGGGAGGAAAGAGGCTGATGCTGGGGGAGGCTGGGAGGAGAGACGCTGATGCTAGGGGAGGCTGGGAGGAGAGAGGCTGATGCTGGGGGAGGCTGGGAGGAAAGAGGCTGATGCTGAGGGAGGCTGATGCTGGGAGAGGCTGATGCTGCGGGAGGCTTGGAGGAGGAGAGAGGCTGATGCTGAGGGAGGCTGATGCTGGGGGAGGCTGGGAGGAGAGAGGCTGATGCTGGGGGAGGCTAGGAGGGGGGAGGCTGATGCTGGGGGAGGCTGGGAGTTGGGAGGTGGAATGCTGGGGGAGGCTGGGAGGAGGGAGGCTGATGCTGGGGGAGGCTGATGCTGGGGGAAGCTGGGAGGGGGGGGCTGATGCTGAGGGAGGCTGGGAGGAGAGAGGCTGATGCTGGGGGAGGCTGGGAGGAGAGAGGCTGATGCTGGGGGAGGCTGGGAGAAGAGAGACTGATGCTGGGGGCAGAGAGGCTGATGCTGGGGGCAAGGAGGCTGATGCTGGGGAAGCTGGGGGAGAGAGGCTGATGCTGGGAGAAGCTGCGGGAGAGAGGCTGATGCTGGGGGAAGCTGGGGGAATGAGGCTGATGCTGGGTAATGCTGGGGGAGAGAGGCTGAAACTGGGGGAGGCTGGGGGGAGAGAGGATGATGCTGGGGGACGCTGGGGGGAGAGAGGTTGATGCTGGGTGGGCTGAGGAAGAGAGGCTGATGCTGAGGGAGAGGCTGCTGCTGAAGGCGGGGGAGAGAGGCTGCTGCTGGGGGAATGGGAGAGAGGGGCCAATGCTAGAGACAGAGGACAAGGGTTGAGGGATAGTGCAATGACAAAATCGATGGGGGGAGTGTAAGGACTCAGAATGAGAGGGGGGCAGCATTGGGAGCTCATTATGGAGAAGGGGCAGCATGTGTGGGCTCAGTATGGAGTGGAACAATGTAGGGGAGTCAATATCAAGAGTGGGGTAGTGTGTGTGTGTGTGGGGGGTGTCTCAGCATAAGCGTTAGTGTGGTGGTCTTAGTATGATGAATGGGGCAGCATGGAGGTGTCATTATGGAAAAGGGGAAGGCAGCATTAGGAGCTCATGGAGAGGGGCAGCATGCATGGGACATTGTGAGGAGGGGGCAGCATGCATGGGACATTGTGAGGAGGGGGCAGCATGCATGGGACACTGTGAGGAGGGGGCAGCATGCATGGGACATTGTGAGAAGGGGGCAGCATGCATGGGACATTGTGAGGAGGGAGCAGCATGCATGGGACATTGTGAGGAGGGGGCAGCATGCATGGGACACTGAGGAGGGAGCAGCATGCATGGGACACTGTGAGGAGGGAGCAGCATGCATGGGACACTGTGAGGAGGGAGCAGCATGCATGGGACACTGTGAGGAGGGGGCAGCATGCACGGGAAACTGTGAGGAGGGGGCAGCATTCATGGGACATTGTGAGGAGGGGGCAGCCTGCATGGGACATTGTGAGGAGGGAGCAGCATGCATGGGACACTGTGAGGATGGGGCAGCATGCATGGGACATTATGAGGAGGGAGCAGCATGCATGGGACACTTTAAGGAGGGGGAAGCATGCATGGGACATTGTGAGGAAGGGGAAGCATGCATGGGACATTGTGAGGAAGGGGCAGCATGCATAGGACATTGGGAGGAGGGGGCAGCATGCATGGGACATTATGAGGAGGGGGCAGCATGCATGGGACATTGTGAGGAGGGGGCAGCATGCATGGGACATTGTGAGGAGCGGCCAGTATGCATGGGACATTGTGAGGAGGGGGAAGCATGCATGGGACATTGTGAGGAGGGGGCAGCATGCATGGGACATTGTGAGGAGGGGGCAGCATGCGTGGGACATTGTGAGGAGGGTGCAGCATGCATGGGACATTGTGAGGAGGGGGCAGCATGATGTGAGGTCAATGTGCAGATCATATTTCATAATTGAGGAAGGTGTGGTGGGTATAATTTATAAGGGAGGGCAGTGTGTAGTTTATTAGGGGCAGTGTGACAGTCACAGTATATAAGTGGGGACGGTGTGGTGGGAATATTTTATACTCATGCTATGTTTTGATGTGCCTGTGGTGATCCCCATTGGGGGGGGGGGGGGTTAGTGCCCTTCGTTTCTCATTGATACTTTTTCAAGTGTTTTACAGAGTAGATCTGCCTTAAACAGATGTCATGTGCGAAAACTCAGTATTACGTTGTCACTAAGGGGCGCGACCACTTAAAGTGCCTAGGGCAGCACGAAGGCAAAATACAGCCCTGTGTGTAGGTATATATATGTGTGCATGCAGGTGAATATATATACTGTATATATATATATATATATATATATATATATACAGTATATATATGTACATAAGTACAGTATGTGTATGTACAGTACAGACCAAAAGTTTGGACACACCTTCTCATTCAAAGAGTTCTCTTTATTTTCATGACTCTGAAAATTGTAGATTCACATTGAAGGCATCAAAACTATGAAGTAACACATGTGGAATGAAATACTTAACAAAAAAGTGTGAAACAACTGAAAATATGTCTTATATTCTAGGTTCTTCAAAGTAGCCACCTTTTGCTTTGATTACTGCTTTGCACGCTCTTGGCATTCTCTTGATGAGCTTCAAGAGGTAGTCACCGGAAATGGTCTTCACTTCACAGGTGTGCCCTGTCAGGTTTAATAAGTGGGATTTCTTGCCTTATAAATGGGGTTGGGACCATCAGTTGTGTTGTGCAGAAGTCTGGTGGATACACAGCTGATAGTCCTACTGAATAGACTGTTAGATTTTGTATTATGGCAAGAAAAAAGCAGCTAAGTAAAGAAAAACGAGTGGCAATCAATACTTTAAGAAATGAAGGTCAGTCAGTCCGAAAAATTGGGAAAACTTTGAAAGTGTCCCCAAGTGCAGTGGCAAAAACCATCAAACGCTACAAAGAAACTGTCTCACATGAGGACCGCCCCAGGAAAGGAAGAGCAAGAGTCACCTCTGCTGCGGAGGATAAGTTTATTCGAGTCACCAGCCTCAGAAATTGCAGGTTAACAGCAGCTCAGATTAGAGACCAGGTCAATGCCACACAGAGTTCTAGCAGCAGACACATCTCTAGAACAACTGTTAAGAGGACACTTTGTGCAGCAGCCTTCATGGTAAAATAGCTGCTAGGAAACCACTGCTAAGGACAGGCGTGAAGCCCACCAGCTGCTGTCGCCCCAGGGACATCACTCCACCGGGTCTTCTTTTGGGTATATCAGGCAACAGGTAGGTTGATTTTGTGCATATATATATATATATATATACATTGTATATATATATATATATATATATATATATATGCATATATACTGTATATAAATATATATATATATATATATATATAGGAGTCGTGACGACACTCACGGTTTGCGGTCAGGATATGGGTGACCGCCACTGCAGATTTAACGAGCGTCTGGGGCTGATGGAGTCTGTAGTTGGGTGGTATGGCCTCCCGTGAGTGAAGCTGGGCCCAGGGGCTCAGGTATGTGGAACAACAGGTCCCAGAATAACTCAGTCTCAGTCCGGAAAGTCTTTCAACTGCTCTTTACTCACTTCTAGTTGTTTCTGTGAGCTAACCCGGGCGATGCTGAGACTAATCAGATGGAACTAGGAACTCCTTCAGGCCGATCTGCGGGTAACCATTAACTCGCCTTCCTAGCACTGCTTGTTTCGGATAACCCCTGACTTGATGTACCATGGGGTCTATCCAGGGAAGTCGCTACTGCCTTTTCTCCCCTTTTTGGCCTGTTTGCCGGCAGCATGGAGCAGGTGAGATGGCTTCTGGCTCTGTCTCCCTATGGGTCCCTGCATTGCTGCTGAGGCTTGGACTCTGTTTGGTTGGTGAGGTACCTCTAGTACCCTCGCCGGCAGGTTTAGCAGATCAATAAATGGACGTCTACTCTAGGGACCTGTGCCCCGTGCGTGCCTAGTCACCAGCAGTCCCCGTACTCGACCACCTCTCTTCAGGTGTCTTTCAGACTGACTATCCGGTAACCATTCTCCCCCGCTAACAGCTACCACACGTGCAGGGTCTCACTAGTCTCAGCGCGCTCTTGCGTCTCCTAGCAACTACTGCGCTTCACTAGCAGACTGGCTCGCTCCTCCTACTTTTCTGACAGCCTCTGCAACCTAGCTTCCAGGCCCTCCACTACACCCCTTGATAAGAATTGAAGGCCAGACCCCTCTAGGGACTGCCCAAGGGTCCCATATAATGGTGTTGGAGACCTGGTTGCTATGTGTCTGTGCGTACACATCCCATTCTGGCCTTTGGAATTACCTGGCAGCACTGTCCCAGCATGGGTACAGTACTCAGTGGCACCTGACCAGGTCAGGGGCGCCACACAGGCAACAAGCAGAAGAGACTTGTTTGGGCTAAAGAACACAAGGAATGGACATTAGACCAGTGGAAATCGTGTCTTTGTGCGACTCAGAAAAGGTGAACGGATGGACTCTACATGGCTGGTTCCCACCGTGAAGCATGGAGGAGGAGGTGTGATGGTGTGGGGTGCTTTGCTGGTTACACTGTTGGGGATTTATTCAAAATTGAAGGCATACTGAACCAGCATGGCTACCACAGCATCTTGCAGCGGCATGCTATTCTATCTAGTTTGCGTTTAGTTGGACCATCATTAATTTTTCAACAGGACAATGACCCCAAACACACCTCCAGGCTGTGTAAGGGCTATTTGACTAAGAAGGAGAGTGATGGGGTGCTACACCAGATGACCTGGCCTCCACAGTCACCAGACCTGAACCCAATCGAGATGGTTTGGGGTGAGCTGGACCGCAGAGTGAAGGCAAAAGGGACAACAAGTGCTAAGCATCTCTGGGAACTCCTTTAAGACCATTTCCGGTGACTACCTCTTGAAGCTCATCAAGAGAATGCCAAGAGTGTGCAAAGCAGTAATCAAAGCAAAAGGTGGCTACTTTGAAGAATCTAGAATATAAGACATATTTTCAGTTGTTTCACACTTTTTTGTTAAGTATTTCATTCCACATGTGTTAATTCATAGTTTTGATGCCTGCAATGTGAATCTACAATTTTCAGACTCATGAAATTAAAGAAAACTCTTTGAATGAGATGATGTGTCCAAACCTTTGGTCTGTACTGTATATATATATATATATATATATATATATATATACACACTGTATATGTATGTACAGTATATATATGTACACCCCTCCTTACATTTTATATCTTTTCATGGGACAACACTGCAGATCTGACCCTGTGATACAATGTGCAGTGTCAGTGTGCAGCTTGTATAACAGTGTAAATTTGGTGCCCTCTAAATAACTCAACATACAGCCGTTAATGTTTACACCGATGGCAACAAAAGTGAGTACACCCCATAAGTGAAATGACCAAATTGTGCCCAAAGTGTCAATATTTTGTGTGGTCACCATTATTTTACAGCACTGCATTAACTCTTGGGCATAGAGCTCACTGGATCCTCTTCCATCCTCCATGCTGACATCATGCAGCTGATGGATGCTACAGACTTTGTGCTCCTCCTCCTGCGGCTTGATTTATACATACTTCGCAAAGTTTAATCTGCCCAATTCAAGCCTTCCTGAAGCATCCCCAGATCATCACCGATCCTCACCAAATTTCACAGAGGGTGCAAGACACTGTGGCTTGTACGCCTCTCCAGGTCTCCGTCTAAGCATTAGACGACCAGGTGTTGGGCAAAGCTGAAAATTAGACTCATCAGAGAAGATTACTTTACTCTGGAATTGGGCAGATTAAACTTACAAAGGAAGTATTAATCAAGCCGCATACAAGGTTATCCTGGAAAACCAGTTACTTCCTTCTGCTCAGGCAATGTTCCCCAACTCTGAGGACTGTTTTTTCCAGCAGGACAATGCACCATGCCACACAGCTAGGTCAATCAATGTGTGGATGAAGGACCACTGCATCAAAACCCTGTCATGGCCAGCCCAATCTCCAGACCTGAACCCCATTGAAAACTTCTGGAATGTAATCAAGAGGAAGATGGATAGTCCCAAGCCATCAAACAAAGAACTGCTTACATTTTTGCACCAGGAGAAGCATAAGGTCACCCAAAAGCAGTGTGACAGACTGGTGGAAAGCAGCCAAGACGTATGAAAGCTGGGATCAAAAATCATGGTTATTCCACAAAATATTGATTTCTGAATCTTCCTGAGGTAAAACATTATTAGTATTGTTGTTTCTAAATAATTATGAACTTGTTTTCTTTGCATTATTTGAGGTGTGAAACCAATGCATTGTTCTGTTATTTTGACCATTTCTCGATTTCAGAAAATAAATAAAAATTTATTACTTGGAAATTCGGAGACGTTGTCAGTAGTTTATAGAACACTTTACATTTTACTCAAAATATACTTATAAAGAGAAAAATCTGAAACACTGACAATTTTGCAGTGGTCTCTTAATTTTTGCCAGAGCTGTATATGTATGTAAAGTGGCATGCAAAAGTTTGGGCACCCCTGGTCATAATTACTGTTATTGTGAACACTTAAAGGGAACCTGTCAAGTGCAATATGCACCCAGAACCACAAGCAGTTCTGGGTGCATATTGCACCAGACGTCTTCCAGTTCTGTGAGATTCCTGATTTGTCTTCCAGTTCTGTGAGATTCCTGGCTCGTCTTCCAGCTCGGTGAGATTCCTGGCTCGTCTTCCAGCTCGGTGAGATTCCTGGCTCGTCTTCCTGTTCTGTGAAATTCCAGAATCGTCATTCAGTTCTATGAGATTCCTGGCTCATCTTCCAGTTCTGTGAGATTCCTGGCTCATCTTCCAGTTCTGTGAGATTCCTGGCTCATCTTCCAGTTCTGTGAGATTCCTGACTCATCTTTCAGGTCTGTGAGATTCCTGGCTCATCTTTCAGGTCTGTGAGATTCCTGACTTGTCATTCAGTTCTATGAGATGCCTGGCTCGTCTTCCAGTTCTGTGAGATTCCTGGCTCATCTTCCAGTTCTGTGAGATTCCTGGCTCGTCTTTCAGGTCTGTGAGATTCCTGGCTCGTCTTCAAGTTCTGTGAGATTCCTGTCTGGTCGCCCAGCTCTGTGAGATTACTGGTTCGTCTTCCATTCTGTGAGATTCCTGGCTCGTCTTCCAGCTTGATGAGATTCCTGGCTCGTCTTTCTGTTTTGTGAGATTCCTGGCTCGTCTTTCTGTTTTGTGAGATTCCTGACTCGTCTTCCAGTTCTGTGAGATTCCTGGCTCGTCTTCCAGTTCTGTGAGATTCCTGGCTCGTCTTCCAGTTCTGTGAGATTCCTGGCTCGTCTTCCAGTCCTGTGAGATTCCTGGGCCATCTTCCAGTTCTGTGAAATTCCTGATTCGTCTTCCATTCTGTGAGATTCCTGGCTCGTATTCTATCTTGGTGAGTTTCCTGACTCGTCTTCCAGTTCTGCGAGGTTCCTGGCTCGTCTTCCAGTTCTGTGAGATTCCTGGCTCGTCTTCCAGTTCTGTGAAATTCCTGGCTCGTCTTCCAGTTCTGTGAGATTCCTGGCTAGTCTTTCAGTTCTGTGAGATTCCTGGCTCGTCTTCCAGTTCTGTGAGATTCCTGGCTAGTCTTTCAGATCTGTGAGATTCCTGGCTCGTCTTCCAGCGCTGTGAGATTCCTTGCTCGTCCTGCATGCTCTGCTCTTTTGAGGTTTTGCCACAGATTTTCAATGATTTTCAGAGCAGGAGACTGTGAGGGCCATTGTAAAACCTTAGGCTTGCACATTTTGACGACGTCGTCTATTGTGCATTTTGATGTGTGTTTAGGATCATTATCCATTTGCAGATGGCAAAAAAGATTCCCGAAGCCATAGTTAACAGAAAAGACCCTAAAGGACATCGAAGAAAGACGAATGGCAAAAGCAGAAGGTAACAAACAAGATTTAGGACAACATCAGTAAAAGACATTCAAGCAAAGAACTTTATTACCAAAAGATATGTATAGAGAAAGAAAATGAACATCTGAAGGGCAAGACTAGGAAGGCACCAAAAGATCAAAGAGATACAACGAAAGATTCAACCAAGAGTGGGAATGTTGAAAGACGCCAAAGAGAACAAACTATCTGAGCCAGAACAGATCAAGGAAAGATGCAAAGCGTACACGGAGCCCCTCTACAAGACTGAAGAAACTGAGATTGGAAAGTATAGTGAACCTAAAATCTTGAAAGACGAAGTCATTTCTGCGATAAAGCTTCTGTCAAAAAGCAAAGCACCTGGATGTGACAATATTCCAATAGCGCTAATAAAGTCTTTTAAAGCTGCAGTTGATGTCATCATACGCGTGGGTCAACAGATATGTGCAACTGGTAAATGGCCAAAGGACTGGACAAGAATAATGTTGTTTCCTATTCCGAAGAAAGGAGATGCTACCACCAACTGTGGAAACTCTCGGACTATTGCGCTTATACCTCATGCCAGCAAAATACTACTGAAGATCCTACAGAGACAGCTACAGCTTTATTTTGACAAAGAGCTGCCAGAGGAACAAGCAGGATCCAGAAAAGGCAGAAGAACAAGAGATGTAACTGATAATGGAAAATGACAAAGAATATAACAAGGAGATCTATTTCTGCTTCATCTATTTCAGCAAAGTGTTTCACTGTGTTGATCACCAGAAACTTTGGAATACCATGAGGGATACGGGTGTGCCGAACCATCTCATCAGCCTCATCAGGAACCTTTCCATCGACCAAGAAGCAACAGCCAGAATGGAACATGGTGACACAATATGGATCAAAGTAGAGCGAGGCGTCAGACAAGGCAGCAACCTGTCACCATTTCTCTTCAATTTATATGCAGAAGCTATTCTCAGGAAGGCTGGACTTGCTGAAAAAAAAGGAACCAAAATTGCTAGAAGTATCATCAATAATCTTAAATACGCAGATGACACAACAGGAAATGGAATAAAGCTCGAACCTACTTAGTACAAAGAGATCAAAGAAATTTACTACTGTCAAGTACAACCGGGAAACATTTGGGATGGACGGCAACAAACTGGAAGATGTAAAGGACTTTAACCTCCTTGGATCAATGATCACTCAAGATGCAGCAACGACACCAGAAGTCAATAGGAAAATAGCTATGGGCAATTCAACAATGAAGACACTAGACAAGGTCCTCAAATCGAGGAACACTTCACTGGTGACGAAGACACGGTTCATACATAGTCTGATCTTTTCTGTAACGTCTAGATTGGAAACTTGGACAATAGAGAAACAAGACAGAAGAATTAAAAGGGTTGTCCACTACTAGAACAATCCCTTTTGATTCCACGCTTCCCCCAGGGAAAATAATAAAGAATATACTCACATATTGTACAGGTATTGGGGCTCACATGGGGTTGTGACTAGAGATGAGCGAACCGGCCGCGGTTCGGCTCGAGTTCGGTTCGTCGAATGGAGGTCCCGTTCGAGTTCGGTTCATCGAACGTTCGACGAACCGAACTCGAACCGCATAGGAAACAATGGCAGGCAATCACAAACACATAAAAACACCTAGAAAACACCCTCAAAGGTGTCCAAAACGTGACAAACAACTCACAACACAACACAAACACATGGGAAAGTGACAAGGACATATACTCATGCGAAAACAAAAGAGCTGGACAAGGAAAAAGAGGAGGACACACAGATATAGGCATGGCACGCCCTTCTAAAATCATGTAAAACACCGCAAGGTGACTCCAAGCGGAGTTCTCCCTTTTTCCAAAAATTGGGCCCCACACACACCCACCCATTCAGTGGCAGCACTTGTGCCCCAGTTGTACACTTCACAGCTAGATTTGCATCAAGCACATTCAAAAATACGCCATTCTTAACCGTCCCAAGGATGACCCCGGGGTAGGTAGCAAAGTCTTTCCTGATCCCAGATCTGTTCATCTTGGATCATTTTAAAAAACACAGCAAGCAAGGGTTACTCCAAGCGGAGTCTCCCTTTTTTCCAAAAATTGGGCCCCACACACACCCACCCATTCAGTGGCAGCACTTGTGTCCCAGTTGTACACTTCACAGCTAGATTTGCATCAAGCACATTCAAAAATACGCCATAATTAACCGTCCCCAGGATGACACCAGGGTAGGTAGCAAAGTCTTTGCTGAACCATGACTTGTTCATCTTGGCTCCTTTTAAAAAACACAGCAAGCAAGGGTTACTCCAAGCGGAGTCTCCCTTTTTTCAAAAAATTGGGCCACACAGACACCCCATCAGTGGCAGCACTTGTGCCCTAGTTGCAAACAGGATGTTTTGATTTGCATCGAGCACATTCCAAATCCACAAGCATTTACTCTCCCCAGGATGACACAGGGGTAGTAAATTCCTTCTGGATCCATGACTTGTTCATTTTGATGAACGTTAGTCTGTCCACATTGTCACTGGACAGACGCGTGCGCTTATCTGTCAGCACACACCCAGCAGCACTGAAGACACGTTCAGAGACAACGCTGGCAGCTGGACACGACAAAATCTCCAAGGCGTAAGTTGAGAGCTCTGGCCATTTTTCAAGATTTGAAGCCCAAAATGAGCAAGGCTCCATTTGCAAAGTCATGGCATCGATGTTCATTTGGAGATACTCCTGTATCATCCTCTCCATCCATTGACTATGTGTCAGACTTGTTGTCTCTGGTGGCCTTGCAAAGGACGGTCTAAAAAAATTATGAAAAGATTCAATAAAATTGCTGTTACCAGCACCAGATACGGTCCTACTGGTACGGGTAGACTGTTGAAGATGACGAGACCGTCCCATGTTTGTCAAGTTACAACTGGGAGATTCACTCCCTGCACCTGCACGGTTGTTTGGTGGAAAAGCGGATCTAAGATCGAGTAACAGCTTCTGCTGATACTCCTGCATACGTGCGTCCCTTTCTATGGCTGGAATTATGTCACAAAATTTGGACTTGTACCGGGGATCTAATAGTGTGGCAAGCCAGTAGTCATCATCACTTCTAATTTTGACAATACGAGGGTCATGTTGGAGGTAGTGCAGCAAGAAGGCGCTCATGTGTCTTGCGCAGCCATGCGGACCAAGTCCACGCTGTGTCTGTGGCATAGAGGTGCTAACCGTTCTTGCTTCCTCTGACATCTCCCCCCAACCTCTTTCAACTGAAATTTGACGAAGGTCTCCCTCATCCGCTGAGTCTTCCATGTCCATGGACAGTTCGTCCTCCATTTCTTCATGTTCTCCTGCACCTTCCTCAACATTTCGCCTGCTACCATGCGCCCTTGTTGATCCCTGTCCCCCATGGTCCCATGCCTGCCGCGTTGGTGATGATGAACGTCTGGACCTTGGTGATGTTGTTGTCTCTTGCGCATATGAATCCTCCTGTAGTTCCTCCCCTTCCTGTTGTCTCACCCCCTGACTCCGAATAGTGTTTAGCGTGTGCTCCAGCATGTAAATGACTGGAATCGTCATGCTGATAATGGCATTGTCAGCGCTAAACATATTCGTCGCCATGTCGAAACTGTGCAGAAGGGTGCATAGGTCCTTGATCTGAGACCACTCCATCAGGGTGATCTGCCCCACCTCTGCATCTCGTTGGCCCAGGCTATACGTCATGACGTATTGCACCAGGGCTCGGCGGTGCTGCCACAGTCGCTGTAACATGTGGAGAGTCGAATTCCAGCGTGTCGGCACATCGCATTTCAGGCGATGAACCGGCAGGCCGAAAGACTTCTGGAGCGATGCAAGTCGCTCAGCTGCGGCGGTTGAACGGCGGAAGTGAGCAGACAGTTTTCGTGCCCTGGTCAAAAGGCATCTAGGCCGGGATAGTGTGTTAAAAATTGCTGGACAACAAGGTTCAACACGTGAGCCATACAAGGCACGTGTGTCACCTTGCCCAGGCGAAGGGCCGCACCCAGGTTTGCAGCATTGTCGCACACGGCCTTACCAGGCTGCAGGTTGAGTGGAGACAACCATTTATTAAACTCAGTCTCCAGAGCTGCCCACAACTCAGCCGCTGTGTGACTCCTATTTCCAAGACATGTCAAGCTAAAGACCGCCTGATGCCGTTGCGCTCTGCTGCCAGCATAGTAATGAGGGGTGCGAGATTCCTTCTGCATAGTGAGAACGCTGGTGGCCTGACCAGGCAGGCCTGGGGCGGAGGTGGAGGACCCAGATGAGGTGGAGGAGGCAGAAGCAGTGGCGGAACTTGGACAGACAGAGGATTGACACACAAGTCGTGGGGACGGCAAGACTTGTGCAGCAGACCCTTCACCATCTATCACCATAGTTACCCAGTGCCCAGTCAGCGACATGTAACGTCCCTGTCCATGCTTACTGGTCCAAGTATCGGTGGTGAAATGCACCCGTTCACACACAGAGTTTCTCAAGGAATCGGTGATGTTGTGTGCGACATGCTGGTGTAGCGCGGGCACACCTTTCTTAGAGAAGTAGTGGCGACTGGGCATCTGGTACAGGGGCACAGCAACAGACATAAGGTCTCTAAAATCCTGTGTGTCCACCAGGCGGAAAGGCAGCATTTCGGTAGCCAAGAGCTTACAGAGGGATAAAGTCAACCTCTTAGCTTTTTCATGGGTTGGAGGAAATGGCCTTTTATTTGTCCACATCTGAGGGACAGAGATCTGGCTGCTGTGTGTAGACGGTGTTGATTAGGGTGTCCCTGGAAAAATGCAGCTTTGTGAGGAAAGTGCAGGCGTAGACATGATGTCGCCTTCATCAAACGTTGGTGCTATCGATGTCTGAGAGAGCTGTACACACGTACTTGTTTCCCCTTCCAAACCAACTGACGACCTACCAAGCAAACTGCCTGTTGCGGTTACAGTGGTGGACGTTGTGCGTGGAAAACCAGGTGTGACAGCTGTCCCCACAGTCCTAGAAGATGAAGAGCGCGCGGATGCACTAGAAGGGGCAGGCGGTGGATGGTTCGCTCCGCTAGGCCGCATTGCAGCACGGTGAGCTTCCCACTGGGACATATGATATTTATTCATGTGACGATTCATGGAAGAAGTTGTCAAACTGCTGAGGTTTTGCCCTCTACTAACAGAATCATGACAAATTTTACAGATCACATAATTTGGGCGATCTTTTGCTATGTAAAAAAAGGACCAGGCTAGGCAAGGCTTAGAGGGCATGCGACCTGCTGATCCACCCCGACTAGTGCTCAGAGGCACAGTGGTGGCTGAGGATGCAGTTGTAGACGTGCTACCAGTACTCCTACTCTGTCCAGGAAGGCGCAAGGTAACTTCGTCGTCAGTTGCATCCTCCTCCACCATCTCTGTTGACCTCCTCGAGGGCCTGACTGTGGGTTGACAGTAGGTGGGATCTAGAACTTCCTCATCAATTGTTGTGTTTGCACTCCCCTCACCCTCAGACCGAGCCTCTTCTTGCCCTGACCGAATATTTAAGTTGTCATCCCAATCTGGTATCTGCGTCTCATCGTCATCAGTATGTTCCGCATTGTCTATAACAACAGGTGTTACAGTTTGTGAAAAAGGGTCAACATTATGCTCAGAAACTTGGTCCTCACGGCCTGAATCAGAGTGACAAAGGTTCTGGGCATCACTGCAGACCATTTCCTGGTCTGTACTCACTGTAGCTTGGGAGCAGACCTCTGATTCCCAGGCTATAGTGTGACTGAACAGCTCTGCAGACTCAGCCATCTCAGTTCCACCATACTGTGCAGGGCGGATGGAGACTTCAGAGCTGGGAGAAAGCAAGTTTGATTGGGATGACAACTCAGAGGACTGGTGTTTTTTGGATGCGGTAGTTGAGGTGGCGGAGAGGGCACTTGTTGGACCACTTGAGATCCATTCAAGCATTTTCCTTTTTTGGCCATCATCTACCTTTGTTCCAGTTGTCCGTGTCCGTAAAAAAGGGAGCACATCGGATTGTCCATGGTAAGTAGTAGACATCTTACTTTTGCTGGTAGATGGTCTATCTTCAGCAGATGTTAATGGAGCTTTGCCACCTTCCCCACGGACAAACCCTTTTTTTCCTTTTCCAACACGCCTCTTCCCCTTTCCACCAGCATCTGTCATTTTGCCACTCATTTTGATTGCGACAAGATTGTGCACTTAAAATGTGGTAGTAAAAATTGAGAGGTGGTGTAGATTGCAGCGGTGGTCTAGCTTTATTAACAGGAGAATAAACAACAATTATTATTCCTGACAATGCAACTACGGCCCTTAAACTGGCAGCAGTGTTTGCTAGTATAATGGCTTAGTAACTATCAGATTGAGTGTACAATGCAGGCAGACGTGCTGCAAATATCTTTGCACTAGTGGGACAATACAGAAGTCCAAGAGCCACATTTAGGATGCCACTAAGTTCACTGAGTGTTTGCTAGTATAATGGCTTAGTAACAATGAGTTGGAGTGTGCAAAGGGCAGGAGGGTACAGTGGCAGGATTGTGGGTCTCTGGGTAGAGGAAAGGAAGCCTGCCTTTCTATCCCTCCTAATGGGGAAATGCAGCGAGGAAATCCCTGACCTTAGCTACACAGACGCTGTCATCTTGTGTAGCTGTTAAACTCTGTTTTAAACTCTGTCACCTATGGCTCTGACCCTGCCGGTATGAGCCCTTAAAAGGACTGATAGAAAGTGCTATCCCTAAGCTGTCCAGCGCTGTGTATGTAGCGCATACAGCAATATCGGCGATAGGAGCTGCGCCGTGATGTCTGACACCAAGGACGCAGAAGGCAGATAATGGCGTGCTGGAGGAAAATGTCCGGTTTTATAATGCAGGGACTTGTGACATGGACATCCTATCACACATGCCGTTGCTTCTCTGGCTAAAAGTCCACTTAGCTGTGTGTGTGTCTGGGATTGGCTGACATGCTGGCCCTCCCCACTACACGCGCGCGCTTAGGGAAGGAAGACAAGGAAAAAAAAAAAAAAATGGCGATCGCCATTATCCATACAGCAGTGATCTGAATGCGCTGTTCCCACACACTATACACTGAAATTTCATAATAGTGTGAGTCACAGAGTGACTTACACTATTACAGCGGAAAGCCAGCTACTAATTAGCTGGTCTTTTTGCTGCTAGAACCGTTCTCGAACGTATCTAGAACTATCGAGCTTTAGCAAAAAGCTCGAGTTCTAGTGCTATCTAGAACAGCCCCAAAATCACTCGAGCCGCGAACTGGAGAACCTCGAACCTCGAACCGCGCTCAACTCTAGTTGTGACGTCACACGAGCCCCAATCAGCGCCTTCTTCCCTCTTCAGACCAAACAAAATAATTAACAGAAAGTGATCTCTGCGGCTGAGCTCACCTCCTGTTGAATGTTCTTTTGGTCCGAAGGTGCGGAGAAGGAAGACAGCGCTGATTGGATGTGGGACACAACCCCATGCAAGCCTCAATACCGCAATACCAGACAAGGTGTCGGAGATGTGTATAGTCTTTATTATTTTACCTGGGGGAAACACACAAAATCAGAATAGGTTGCCCTAGTAGTGTCCTTTGAAATGTGGCGCTGGAGAAGGGTGTCATCAATACCATTGATGACAAGAAGAACAAACATCCATTTTGTAACAAATCAAGCCATCAGGCTGCGACTTGCCTATTTTGTACACAGCACACGAAGACTGGAGAAGGACATCATGGTCAGAAGAATAGAAGAAACAAGACGAAGAGGAAGATCAGCAACCCAATGGCTTGATACAATCAAGATAACTGTAGAGAAGACCTTGGTGGACCTATCTACACAGAGAAGACCCTGGTGGACCTATCTACGCAGAGAAGACCCTGGTAGACCTATCTACGCAAAGAAGACCCTGGTGGACCTTGGTAGGCTGCACAAGATGTATGTTCCTACAGAGCATTTGTCTATCAAGTCACTATGGCTCAAGTAGTCGAGGGCAAGAGATTGACTCCATACTCCGCTGCACACTACATTAAATACCTGGTCCTGGCTGGGTGTCTGGACGTTGGTCATCTTGGCTAGAAACGCATGTAGGCCTCATACTACTGCTGACATTAGCTGGCCAGGATGGGATGGTGACTCACGCTCATAAGGAGATCAACAGTTCACTTTAAACCATAACTCTTTAGTGTGGTTCAGTCTCATTCACAGCTCTACGTTCCAGATAGCGGTCACCATATTTTCCTGCACGTTACAGTTTTGCACAACATTATCAGACACAGTTCAACTTCCCTCTGGCCGACGTCCAATCTAACTCGGTCAGTGAGTCTCAACGCAACTCCAGTGTTACTGAACACACTGCAATGGTCACCTTCCTTTCCTATAGTCTTATGTCCAGGCTCCATCAGGGTCCCATCATGACCGGAGTAAAGCATTGCTCACCTGAACATCTATCGGGAAACCACTCAGTCAGCTGCCTATGTTTACACGCCAGTTGAGATTAACCTGGTACCTTGATGGTTTACGATCTGGCCACTAGAGTTCTTCACCAATAGAACTCACCCGGTACCTTGACAGTTTAGGGACCTGGATGTTACGGGTCTATCCTCCAGTTCCGTATAGTCTAGGGCCAGTCTGTCCGAGGATAGGTCTGTAGTAACCTGTGATGCTAATTAGTGGACACATCTTGATTTAACATGTCCCTTTTGTCACATTATTTTCTGGGGTACCATAATTTCTGTCCAGGCTTAATTCATGAGTTTTATTTTTTAAAAATTCGGTGGAAGCTGAAAAGCAGCAATGTCTGAGTTTCATTTGTTCATTTTCATAGATTTTTTATTTATTATTACTTTTGTCAGATTTAAGTTATTACTGTGGCCATTGTGGGTTTTTCTGTAATTAAATGAGGGGAATGAGGGGTACCAACAATTTTGACTGTGTATTGTCTTTACCTCCATGAGTGACTCCTGAGAGTATGAGTTTTAGTTTCCCTCATCTGTCTATTTGTGTGGGGATTTATCACTCCAGTCCTGGGGTGGAGGTGAGGGGGTATAACATCAGGGTGTCTCAGGAGTTAGGGTCACGCTGGGGGTCCACACCTCGCCACCATCAAGCGTACCTCTGCGTTGAGGGACAGTTAGGGGCTCCCCTAGCCTGAGGGCCAGTTTAGGAGTCCCGATTCCCAGTCACTCTGTTACTATCATGACACTGGGCCAGTGCTGGTCTAATACATGCTGTGTCCACATGGCCTCACAACGTTGGTTTTCTCCACAAAACACGAAAACAAGAGTATTACTCCAAATATAATGCCAAAGATGATCATTGTGGACAACACACTTATCAAGCCGCTTGTGCAGTTTTTGGGTAGAAAAAACAGTGAGTCTAAAAAGAAAAAAAACTGTGCTCCAGGGTGTGGGTATATATACAATAATGAGAGTCTCTCATGACACACACCATATGCAGAATTATAAGGCAAGTTGTATTTTAGAGGGTTTTTTTTTTATTATTGATCAACAGCTATGTTTTCAATCAACCCAAAAGACTCAAATATCAAGGCTTAATATTTTTGGAAGTTGGAGTGGGTTTTTTTAGTTTTGGCTATCTTAGGAGGAGATCTGTTTGTGCAGGTAACTATTACTGTGCAGAATTATTAGGCAACTTAATAAAAACCAAATATATTCCCATCTCACTTGTTTATTTTCACGAGGTAAACCAATATAACTACACAAAATGTAGAAATAAACATTTCTGACATGCAAAAACAAAACCCCTAAAAATTAGTGACCAATAAAGCCCCCTTTCATTATGATGACACTCAGCAGCCGACCATCCATAGATTCTGTCAGTTGCTTGATCTGTTTACAATCAACATTGCGTGCAGCAGCCACCACAGCCTCCAGACACTGCTCCGAGAGGTGTACTGCTTTCCCTCCCTGTAGATCTCACATTTTATGAGGGACCACAGGTTCTCTATGGGGTTCGGATCAGGTGAACAAGGGAGCCATGTCATTATTTTTTCATCTTTTAGACCTTTACTGGCCAGCCACTCTGTGGAGTAGTTGGATGCATGTGATGGAGCATTGTCCTGCATGAAAATCATGTTTTTTTTGAACGATACCGACTTCTTCCTGTACCACTGCTTGAAGAAGTTGTCTTCCAGAAACTGGCAGTAGGTCTGGGAGTTGAGCTTCACTCCATCCTCAACTCGAAAAGGTCCCACAAGTTGATCTTTGATGATACCAGCCCATACCAGTGCCCACCTCCACCTTGCTGGCGTCTGAGTCGGAGTGGAGCTCTCTGCCCTTTACTGATCCAGCCTCTGGCCCATCCATCTGGCCCATCAAGAGTCACTCTCATTTCATCAGTCCATAAAACCTTTGAAAAATCAGTCTTAAGATATTTCTTGGCCCAGCTTGACGTTTTATCTTATGTTTCTTGTTCAAAGGTGGTGGTTTTTCAGCCTTCCTTACCTTGGCCATCTCCCTGAGTATGGCACACCTTGTGCTTTTTGATACTCCAGTAACGTTGCAGCTCTGAAATATGGCCAAACTGGTGGCAAATGGCATCTTGGCAGCTTCATGCTTGATTTCCTCATTTCATGGGCAGTTATTTTGGGCCTTTTTTGCCCAACACGCTTCTTGTGATCCTGTTGGCTATTTGCCATGAAACGTTTGATTGTTCGGTGATCACGCTTCAAAGGTTTGGCAATTTCAAGACTGATGCATCCCTCTGCTAAACATCTCACAATTTCAGACTTTTCAGAGCCCGTCAAATTTCTCTTCTGTCCCATATTGCGAAAGGAAAGGAAGTTGCCTAATAATTAAGCACACCTTATATAGGGTGTTGCTGTCATTACACCGCACCCCTCCTCATTACAGACATGCACATCACCTGATTTACTTAATTGGTAGTTGGCTCTCAGCCTATACAGCTTGGAGTAGGACGACATGTATAATAAGTATCATGTGATCAAAATACTCATTTGCCTAATAATTCTGCACACAGTGTAGAAGAGTTGTGTGGGCAGAGCCTGTATGTCAACACATGTTCGGAATTACAAAATGTGCCGCCATATGATTCTTCGCTTCACCACCATAGGAATTGCTTCTAAGGAATAATAATTCCATATTATAATAAAGAAAAGGTGCAGAAGTCCAGTAAAGACTCATAAATGGTCATGGATTCCATATTACAGGTCCATTCAACCTGGTGGTTTTCCAAAGCCGTAATGGACTCGTAAGCTCTTAGGCGCACTTCTGCATTCCGACATAAGTTGTGTTTTTTTTTCCTTCCGTAAATGTATAACAGAAATAGTTCCTACACGGTGTAAATAATGGATACGCCGTAGAGACCAAACAATCTGGGAAGTGGAGCTGGAGGAACAGATAGAAGATAAGGAACGGGCACGAGGCAGCACAGCGCTGCTATCCATGGGGATTTGGCAGAACAGTCACCGTCTCAGGATCCTTCACCAACAAGATTTCCAAACGTTATAAAACACTTCATGAAACCTTAGAAGACGGCAGGAAATTATGGCATTAAAAATTTACACTCAAATCTTAATCCAGGAACGTCTGACTTTGGCAATGTCATTTCACAGCTGAGACATGTCCAGATAGAAGCAGGCCGCCCTGTCAGCCATTGTCATCTAATTCAATAGATGTGATTGAAAATTACCCTAATTATAGGGGGCAGAATCATCAATTTCATAAGCCCGGCAGCAAAATGTCAAAAGGTCTGCTCAGCAAAAACAACTCAAGTTTGGGGTTAGTCTTGGGCTGGCATCAGGCGGGCATTCTTCACAGTCCATATGTGTATCACAATGCCTAGACACTTATGAGGCATTGGGGTACGTACATGGCCATAAAATACACGTCTGAACCCTCTTGTCATGTCTCGGATTTGATCTGGCAGTCTCCTGTACTGTGATCTGTTTCCCTCACCAATTAGCCACAGTCATGATCAGTTGTTGTCCTGGTTCTGAACACTTTGTTTGTGTTCATTGTCTTTCTGCTAACAGGTGTTTCCAATCCTATACTTCAGTCTGACCTATCACCTGGTGGATGTTACAATTTAAATCTTCCCCGGACTTGCAATTCCCACTGATGACATTTCTGAAGTGGGCCCTGCTTGGAAATACAACCTCTCTGCTAAGTGATTTCCTGGCAGACTATTATTTTTGGTTTACCTTATTTATTACTCTGCACTTTCCCCCAGATTCTTAAGAAGGTTCATGATACCCTTGATGGGCGCTTGGGAAGTAAAGGTCCGAGTAGTCATCATAGACATCCAGGTATGGTTGTTTTAGTCTGCACAGGGACCTTTAGTGACTTTGCAGCTGGGACCTCTAATCTGTACAAAAATCGGGTGGGTCAGGTGCAGCAGTTTTGAGTTGGACCTTAGTTAACGTTATTTGCAATGTGTTCAGTATAGTGCGTATAACATCAACCTTATAGTTTCTACATAGGAATCCCTATAGTAGAAGGGGAAAGAGAGGGACAGGCAGTAAATGTGGCCCAAATGCTTGGTTTGAGGCTATACCAGAATATTTAGATACTAGACCAAGGCAGCAAACTAACTCTTTTTCCCAGGTTGATAATGTCTAGGCATGTATCACAAGGGTGCCATACAATGTCACATTAGTTGCAATACAAAAGTGCCATATGTGTCATGTGAAAAATGACTGGTACATTTGTGACGCCCTGGCAAAACCAGGTAGTCACAGAAGCAGTCTACCCTCCTTGATACCACCAACACCCCACACCCAGGTACAACACAGAGCCATTAAAGCCTAGCCACCCCCTCATGACAATAGGGACACACCAGTGAGCGGGATCAGGCAGATGAGAACGCCCACCTAGGGGTCCTGAGGTGTCAGGCGCGGGAACAGAACAGTCTGAGTTTTGACTGTCGAGTAGAGAGGAGCGAAGTGTGCAGTGGAGTCAGGGGTAGGGGCCCCTGGACTACCTGGCTAGGTGGCAGACAGTAAACAGGGCCACAGGCGACGGAGATACGGTCGCGGGAGACCTAAAGTGGACCGGGGCAGGGTTGTAGCCTGTCGGTGCCGACAGCGGGAATCCGGTCCAGAGACCGTGCACAGACTGGGTGCCTGGACCCTAGAATGAGGAAGGTTGCATGCCCCTTGTTAATCAGCCAGCAGAGGACAAGGTTTCAGGCCTTCTTCTCCAGAAGCCCAGAGAGCAAAACGGAAGCCCAACGCGGGGGATAGGGTGTCCGTCAGAACCCACAGAAATCCCAAGGGTCAGATTTCACGGGCACAGCTCCCAAACATACACTGTATGTGGACTTCCCCGTTCCATGCGGAGTCGTCCCACAGAAGACACAAACACAGAGTGCAGGAGGAAGGAACCCCTGTTTTCTACACCTGGGTGGGGAACCCGAATACATCCACCAATGGCGACCCGTCACTGGCAACTTGGTTTACTACTGGACTTGTGTGTGTGATTCTTGAACTGTGAGTACAACATTAATCCCCGGTCCAACCCGACACGCCACCTCCCGCAGTCATTACTCCCATGTACAAGAGGGCCCCGGGACTACACCTTCCCCTACCCGTGAAAGGGATTCCATCTTGCTGCTCCGCTCCATCAACCCCGGGCGCCCCATCACCAGGCAGCGGCGTTGTTACCATCCCTCATCACAACCCACGGGTGGCATCACCGACACACCAATCCCTGTAAATATCCCCTTCTGACGGTTGTGAGGACGGACGGCCGTGCGAGCCCAGGTCCGGTCACCACTCGAGGCGCAGCAGCGAACCCGGATTCGAGCGTCCCTAGAAGCAGCAGCGGCCCCCGCCCGCAACTCATACACTAAGCTGTAAAATACTGCAACGGTAAGGATTACATGCTAGACTAGGGCAGCAAATCAAATCTTTGGCCTGGGTGAAAGGAAGCCTACTCAGAACTTTCCCTAAATCATACCACCATACCATAATAGTGCCATATGCATATATGCCAACTGTCTTAAATTTGCTGAGACTGTCATAATGTTTTGGAAACAATCCAAATATGTGACATCAAAAGAGGTGGATGGTTTCCACACATGGGCAGTTCCTCAGGAATGGGCTGAGTCGGTAGCAGGCCTGGAAAGAGGTACGTCCTACTCAGGGGCAGACACTGACTATGAGGACCTCCTGTGCAAGACATATAATAAAAAATATAATAAAATATGCACATACTAATATAACATACATGCGCATTCACACATTACACATATAGATAGTAAACAAATGCACACAAGAAAATATAAAATACATAAATATGCACAGTGCTATACTTGCGATGCATGTTTCCATGACCAATGTTCATTCATTTACAGTTGTCACAGCCAAGCCATTTTTAGCTTTTTTTTTACATGAACTTTGTTATATAAGGTCTTTTTTGCGAGATGAGCTATAATTTTATGTGCCATTTTGCTAAACATATAAGTAAGTGTTCGATTTTTTTTAAGGGATTTTTGCAGGAAAAAAACAATTTTACCAACTTATTACACTATTTACCAATCACTATAAATATACTGTTCACTGAATTACTCAGGTTTTTGCAATAAAAGAGATATCAAATAACTTTATTTACTGAAAAAAGTGCATTAAAATGTAATTGTTTTTCATTATTTTTTGTAAATTTGCAGAAAAACAACCTTCTTCAGCTTTGTTTTACCCTTTACGCATAGATGTACTGATATATATAGATCTATATCTATGTTCCAGCACAATGTGCCTGTAAGGAAGAAGAATACCACAGAGTTCTTCAGACAGAACAAATCTCCTATTAACAGAGCAGATTACAGATAAAGCTCCTGCCTGCCAAGCTACAGGTTGAGAATTAAATAAAAAAAACAACTAATTAACTATGTATTAAATTATCTACTGGGCACACATGCCAGACACGTCAATCAAAATAAGGATCACCAAGCTATGACTTGCCTACTTTGGACTCATCATACGAAGTGAGCAATCCCTGGAGGACATCATGGTGGGAAGAAAAGAAAGAAGAAGGCGAAGAGGAAGACCAGCAACCTGATGGCTTGGTACTATTAAAATAACGGCGGAGAAGATCCTGGTGTACCTATCTAGGAGAAGAAGACCCTGGTGGACCTATCTAGCTGGAGAAGACCCTGGTGGACCTATCTAGGAGGAAAAGACCCTGGTGTACCTATCTAGGTGGAGAAGACCCTGGTAGACCTATCTAGGAGAAGACGACCCTGGTGGACCTATCTAGGCTACATAAGATCAATCTTCCTACAGAGCGTTCATCCATCAAGTTGCCTTGGCTCTAGATCAAGCTGAAGGATGTTAAAAGACATGATGTCTACTCATACAGAGATGCAGGGGGCCTTTCCCCCAATGTTTTCAGTTCACAAAGGAGAGTCTACCCAGGTATAAAGGGCAGATGATCCTTATGCACATGCACTATGTCCGGTACTGATCGAAAGCGTTATTCCCAACTAGGTAAGTTGCTGCCTATCCACAGGATATTGCTATGGGTCAGACTACTTTGACATCCACCTATCACATGGATTGGTGACAACTTGCCCGGCTGGGAATAACCTTTTACATGGGATGTCGAGGGTTTGCACAGCTTCTGTCTTCAGTAAGCGGTCAGGTCTCCTTGGCTTGTGTGCACGACTTTTTTTTATAGCAGGTGCAATTGGTCTTAGAGCCTTCGGGAAAAGGCAAATGATCCCTTTGGTCCATGTGAGATGACCAATACCATTAAAAACCCATTTCGGCCCTTGAGTTTTCAGTTACTCTACTTTTAAATCTTATGACAGTACATCCTTATATGCCTAGGAATACGATTTCTACATCACCCACCCCTGTCTTCAGCTCCTCTATGGAGCGCTTAATATTCCCTGCAGTATCCTTGCCACTTCCACGTTACTCGCAGCAATGTGATGAGGTTGCAGCATGATTACCTCATCATGCTGCTGCATGGTGGGCCACAGAATGATGCGCTCTGCTCTACCCCACCCCCACTGGCTCCACCACATGGCTAATTTGCATGCGATGTGCCTGAAGCTCTTCACATGCAAATTAGCCATGTGTACTGCACCCGAAACGACACGGCTGGCCCCCTCTGCTGCGGCCATATTTTTTGCAGGCTGCGGCTGTAACTAGAGCCTGACCCGGGGATTAATAAAGTGAAGTAAGTATCCCAGGCCAGGCACCCCTCTTTATCTGGCCCCATACACCAGTAAAGCAGTAACACTTGTTACTTCTGTGCCCAGTGGTGGTCAGACTCAGCCTCCTCAACTCGGCCATGTCTCTCAGCACTCAACACCTTGTACTCTTGTGTCTTGCTCAGTGGTGGTCAGGTTCACCTTCCTCACCTCAGCCGAGTCTCTGAGCACTGAATACCTTGTACTCCTGTGTCTTGCTCAGTGGTGGTCGGGCTCAGCCTCCTCACCTTGGCTGTGTCTCTGACCACTGAACATCTTGCATTTCTGTGTCTTGCTCAGTGGTGGTTGGGTTAAGCCTCCTCACCTCGGCTGTATCTCTGAGCACTGAACACCTTGTACTCCTGTGTCTTGCTCAGTGGTGGTCGGGCTCACCCTCCTCACCTCGGCTGTATCTCTGAGCACTGAACACCTTGTACTCCTGTGTCTTGCTCAGTGGTGGTTGGGTTAAGCCTCCTCACCTCGGTTGTATCTCTGAGCACTGAACACCTTGTACTTCTGTGTCTTGCTCAGTGGTGGTCGGGCTCACCCTCCTCACCTCGGCTGTATCTCTGGGCACTGAATACCTTGTATGTCTTGCCTCCAGGGAGGCTGCAGTTCTGGAATATGACAGCACTGGAGGATAATATCCTCTGTACACCTTGAGAAAGAGTCAATTTTCTTAGTCCGCATTCGCATCACCTGATCTGCTTCATCCAATCAGCATTCACATTTATACAACGCGGAGCTGGAAAATCTGCACAAAAATAGTGATCTGGTTTCATTGCCTAATAATTCTGCACACGGGGTACAATGTCCCCATCTTCCAGCAGATGCGTCATCACATATAGGGGCTGTCACCACCGTAGCTTTATGAGCAAATATCGATAAGACTGTGGGACCATAGAAATCAATGCATCAAAGGCAAAAAAAAAAAGAAACACCATCCCACAATCTGATTACAGGAAGCGCATGCAAAATAAAATAATACACCGCCATTATAATAAATTAATTACAATCTATGAATTTTAGACACAAAGGAAATGGAATGGAAATATTTAATCACCATGGCTCTCCGGTGACTGAGCCCTTTGACCTCCGAGTCACAACCTTTGACCCTATATGCTGCAACCCCCTGTCCGGGGCTATATATAGCCACATTGTTATAGAAACAATAGCTTCATAAATCTTTTTGTTAATGTTATGTTGGTTAACTGCATTATAGGCGGCCAGCTGCGTTTCCTTAAGTATGTTGTAAAATGCATTGGAAGATAATGCAGCCTATAAGACATTATTGCAGACAAGGGCGGGTAACTAATCGCAATTTTTGGGGTGCTAAAATTGGTGGGAGTTCTGTGCTAATATAAAAATGACAAAAAAAAAAATCGGAAAACTTTTCCACAAATTTTGGAGAAGATTTGTGTTTGAAGAGGATCCGTCACTTGCCGGAATTATGAGAAATAAATAAATCTTTTGAAATTCGAACATTCCAGGTTCGTCAAAAATGTCCAAAAATTCCAATTGCGCTGAAAAGACGTGTGTAACACTCTGAGGGCTCCTAGGACTGCGTCCGACTCATTACAAGCCCTTCAACTCAAACTCAGCTATGGGTAATGAATTTTTTTACTTTTATGTTGTCACACAATATCTGTAATATTTAGTCTGTGTTTTATGGCTTTCTATCCCTATATCTATTGCTTACCTGGGAGTTTTGACGTCCTCTCCCTATCCAGATTCACCTTAGAATGGTTGCTGCATTCCCTGTTTCAGCTTTTATACAGGCTATGATAAATGATTGACTGCACTATATATCATGTGTTGTGAGAACTGCTGGGCTTTATGGGTTTAGTCGGCCTAATTGAGTCCTGTGAGCCTTCTGTGGCAGATGCAATCCTCTGCAATGTGTAAAATGGTGTGTGCATCTTTGTTGGTGATTTGAGTGTCAAGCGAGTGACTGGGAAGCATGGCGTACGACACGACAGGCAACAAACAAACGCGTGCACCGGGGGCACAATAACAATGGTGGGCCCTAGCACTAGTGAGGGAGAAGATGGGACACCTCCTTCACTCATCTGCAGCTGTACCCTACACTCCTGACCAGTCCCTATACAGGTTCTGTACCTGTCGCCGAACAGGATACCTTACACCCTGGCAAACCATGTAATAGCACTAACTGGCTAGTGAGCTGGCAGGTGAGAGACAATAGCCCCACCGCTGCAGTACTAAAACACCAGGGGAAGGAAAGACAGACAGGGGGAAGCAACGAAAGACTACGTCCAACAGACAGCAGTCAGAACCTGGACTGCAGCATAAACAGCAACTTGTGATCAGGGCTCCAACAGCTCCTTCCATCTCCAGGCCAAGCATTCAAATGAATCAGAATAATCGGCACCCGCTACTGGGAGAAGAGAGTATATATGGGGACTGGGAGTGGTCCCAAACCAGAAACACCTGAGGCCAGGAGTCAGAAGCTGTTGGAAATCAAAACTGACAATTACCCTTAGGGGTACTTTGCACACTACGACATCGCAAGCCGATTCTAGCGATACCGAGCGCGATAGTCCCCGCCCCCACAATATCTTGTGATAGCTGCCGTAGCAAACATTATCGCTACGGCAGCTTCACATGCACTTACCTGCCCTGTGACGTTGCTCTGGGGGGCGACCCACCTCCTTCCTAAAGGGGCGGGTCGCGCGGCGTCACAGCGATGTCACACGGCAGGCGGCCAATAGAAGCGGAGGGGCGGAGATAAACATCCCGCCCACCTTCATCCCTCCGCATAGCTGGCGTGAGCTGCGGTGATGCAGGTAGGAGATGATCCTCGCTCCTGCGGCTTCACACACAGCGATGTGTGGTGCCGCAGGAACGAGGAACAACATCGTACCGTCGCTGCACCGGCATTATGAAAATGTCGGACACTACACCGATGATATGATTACGACGCTTTTGCGCTCGTTAATCGTATCAAAAAGGCTTTACACACTACGATATCGACAGCGACGCCGGATGTGCGTCACTTTCAATTTGACCCCACCGACATCGCAGCTGCGATATCGTAGTGTGCAAAGTACCCCTTAGACCGCTGAGAATAAGGAAATACATTTAATACTTAAAGTATTCCATGGAAATGACTTGCTAGCCCTGAATCTGTCACGAGTCTCATAATGCAGAGAGACAGCCGTGACATTGAGCTAATTGAATTTCAAACTCAAATTTTCCAGATTTAGCAAATTTCCTAAAATTTAACACGGGAGAACACTATTCTCCTTAAGGAGACTTTGCAAGCCAGTCTGGCTGCCAGTAAGGGGACTTATAGCTGCAATGCCCCTCTACGAAATATTCAAATTGTCTCTCCAGGAAAGGAGACAAACTCTAGTGCAGCGCCACCTATTGGAAGTGGCGATCCTAAAAGTCACAAGTGGATTTTTAACAATCCTTACTGGCAGCCAGACTGGCTTGCAAAGTCTCCTTAAGGAGAATAGTGTTCCCCCCGTGGTCCCCACATAGCTTTTCATGAGCCAGATCAGACACCCCATACTTTGCACTGATGAGGAGCAAATGTGGCGCCCCTGACCTGGTCAGGCACCACTGAGTACTGCACCCATGCTGGGGACAGTACAATACAGGTAATCCAGAAGGCTGACCGAGGTGTGACTACACAGGCGCATAGTGATCAGGTCTCACACATGTACCTTTGAGAGGACCCCTGGGGATCCCAGGAGGGGGCAAAGCCTTCACCTCCACTGGAATAGTGGAGGGGGCCAAAAGCCTCCATCTCCACTCAAGGGGTGTGGTAAGAGAGCCTGGTTGCTAGGTGGCGTAGGCAAGAACAGGAGAGGAGGAGCAGTGAGCCGGTTTAGTGCAGAGTCCAGGGAGCTCAGAGAGGAGCAGACCCCTGGGGCTGTTGCAGTCTAACAGCGCCCGCGCAGTGGCTACCGACGGGGGAGAACGGTCACCTAGGAGTGCTACCCGAAATCCATCTTCAGCTAAAGAGAGAGCACGGAGTGGGAAGTAAGGAGACTGCTAGGGAGTACCAGGCCCAAACGGGCGGCAGATCCCGGAGCGGGGATAGATCCACCTTTCCTTGCTAAACCTGCCGGTGTGGGGCCCTCAAAGCCCACACCACAACACCCAAAAGCCGCAGCCACGTAGCCACAGTTAGGGCCCATAGTTCACAGGAGGCAAGCAGCTGGAGTGATCTGGTCCAGGCGACAAGCAAACGGCAACCGAAGGGGAGAGAGGCTTCAGCAACTTCCCTGGGTGACCCCCATAGGGACTAAAAGTCGGGGTTACCCCAAACCACCAAGGGCTAAGGAAGGCGAGTCGGTAGTCACCCTCACCAGTCAGCCTGAAGGACACCTGGTTCCAGCCTGGTTCATCCCAGCTACGCCGGGTTAGTCACCCTGCCATCAACTGTGAGTAAAACCCCTGAAAGACATCCTGCTTGTGTGGAGTTATTCTGCGCCTTGTGGTTCTACACACCTACACAGGGCCCTGGGGCTTGCCTCACTCTCAGGAGGCTACTACACCCGACTGCACCCACCATCAGCCCCAGGCATCCCTTAATCTGCAGTGGCGGTCCCCACTGACCGCAATTCTGAGAGTGGCGTCACGACAAATAGAAGATTTCCTACCAGTGACAAGATCCAGCCGAGTGGAGTCCCTGAAGGTAATGCACCGACACAACACCTGTGGGGCTTCACACAAGCACCCCGAAACACAGTGTCTGCAAATTGGGATGCTGATCTGGCATAAATCCTAAGTCATATGCAAAGGATTGTTAAAAATCCACTTTTGACTTTTAGGATCGCCACTTCCCATAGGTGGCGCTGCTCTAGAGTTTGTCTCCTTTCCTGGAGAGACAATCTAAAATTTAACAAACAATTAATTTGCATGGAATTGTTCATATTTAATAAATATATATTTTTAACCTGGTGTAATCGCTGCTGTTCTCCCAAATCTGGTGAGATTTCTCTTTTGTTCCTGCACCTCTCTGTTCCTGAGCTATGATGTTCTCTGTCCTATATATATATATATATATATATAAATCTTATCTATATAATCGAAGGGGCTCACGAATATGTCAAAAAAGATTGAGGACAACGCCCACTTGGCTAAAAACAACTGGATAAAATGAAGCCAAATGGAGAAGTGCAGAAATTTAGAACAATGGCTTTTACACCAGACAACATTACATAATCCTGGCAAGTGACAGCTTCTCATTAAAAGGAACCTGTCACCAGATTTGGGGCCTATAAGCTGCGGCCACCACCAGCCGGCTCTTATATACAGCATTCTAACATGCTGTATATAAGAGCCCAGGCCGCTGGGTAGAACATAGAAATCACTTTATAATACTCACCTAAAGGGCCGGTGCGGTGCAGACTGGTCAAATGGGTCTCCGTTCTCTGGTAGTGGCGCCTCCTCTTTCGGCCATCTTTGTCCTCCTTCTTCTGACGCATCCAATGTCATCCACACTAGCCGGCATTGAGGTCCCGTGCAGGTGCACTTTGATCTGCCCTGAGCAGCTATCCCATCTACCTCTCCCATACACAGGAGTGTTGGCTCGGACGAGTTCTCCCCTGATCTTTATGAGAAAGCCATTGCCAAACTCTTTTGGCACCTACTTACTTATCTTGTCGCGGGCGGGGAGGACGCCGCTGCCGCGCTCGCTAACGCTCGGGTCCGACGCTGCTGCGGCTGCTGCTCGGTGGCTCGAGCGGTGGGCCGGATCCGGGGACTCGAGCGGCACTCCTCGCCCGTGAGTGAAAAGGGTGGTTGGTTTGGGGGATTTAGTCCGTAAAGATGGGCACCACCACTGCTGGTGACGGGGGTCCCGGGAGCGATGGTGGGGAGCAGCTGGGATGTTGTTTTCCCCCTCCATGGGTAGGGGTCGGTGGTCCCGGGGCCCGGTGGTGGGACGGGGAGGCAGGGTTGGTGTGGTGCAGGGTTGCAGCGACAGCGCGGCGCGGTGCCGGATGGCACGGGTGTACTCACTCAGTAAGAGATGCACAAAATCCTCGGTAAACCAAACGGCTGGATGGACGGGTCCCGCAGCCGGCTGCAGTGTCTCTCCCCGGACAGGTGATGGCGGCTGTCTTTCCCTGCACCTTTGTGTACTGTTTTGACTACGATGGATCCCCAACGGTAGTCCGCTCCCCGGTGTATGGATGCCGGAGGAGCCCGTTTGCCCGCAGGCGCTGGCCCTTGGGTCTCTAGCCTTAGGCGGTAGCTGTGTACCCTCGCGGTGTGGACGGTTGCCTTCTAACGGGTCTTTGGCTGTTAGGAAACCTCTGGGGTTCCTGTCACACTCGGATTTGACTGTTGACGGCGACTCCAAGCCTAGTCGGGGTCCGATGGCCCTGCCTGTGTGTGCTGGCTTCACTTCGCTCCCCGGTCGGTACCGGCGGGCCACTGCCCGACCCCGGTCCTACGGTTCCACGTTGATTCACCACTCCTGCAGACAGCCACCACCGTCTGCCAACCTTGCTGTCAGTGCCTGGGCCACAAACCCAGACACCCTCCTCTCACTTCAACCTCCTCCACTGAACTCCAACTTCTCACTGACACTTTTCCCGCCTCCAGGCCTGTGAACTCCTCAGTGGGTGCGGCCAACCGCTTGGCTCCGTCCCACCTGGTATGGACATCAGGCCCTGGAGAGAGGCAACAAGGATTTTGTGTTTGGCTAATGTTACTGTCTAGTGGGGGTGGGGGTGTGTGTGTGTTACCTGTGACGACCTGGCTAGTCCAGGGCGCCACAATCTCCCGGAGAACAAAAGGATCAGCAGTCCAAAATTGGACATAAACCATTCTTATCTCCTCCAACAATCATTGTCGGCAACCCCCATACATGTTAAACTGTAGGCTGAATTCATCAATATCAGAAAAAATGCTGGAAATTTTGTAAAAGACTTATATATTACGGATATTTTTTCATATAGACACACTGAATAAACATCTCCAGACAGAGTACCACCATTATTTTTTAAAGTTGGTTATCTCGCACCATTCATCTCATGACATCTCAAGCCAAGGGGAAAGGTAAGGGCCATCACCCAGGTACTGAAAATAGTCCAGAGAGGATGGCACAATATATATTACAGTTTGTCATATTTCCTTTCAACCCAAATAATTTTTCACCATCTTAAAAGTGTAGAATGTAAAGGAAGCCCACAAGATTACCAAAGGATCCTCTGGTGGGCCTAGCCTCTGGCACAACAGTTGCCAAAGGTCCAGAAGAAGACACCATTTGAAGGTGACTTTTGGGTCTTGGCCACAAGAGAGACTTTCTCTGTAGATAGGGGGTCGGCCCAATTAACCACTATGGTGGACCAAGCAGTCCCAGACCATCATTGCCCAACTTCAGTATAACATGATGGCAGTAGTGGTAGCTATATTGATGGTTCCATGGGTAGAAATCTGAAATGCCTCAATTTTTAATGTTTTCTTCCTTTCACTATAAACAGCCTTAGGGGCCAAACAGCTGGTTTAGAGCTTCATCACCTTCTTTTTCATACACAAGCAAAAAGTGAAGGGGGTGCAACATTGAAGAATTACTATGGCCTCTTTTTATTTAAGGTTGTGGAGTCCGAGAGGTCAGATGGTCACCAAAATTGACCAAGCCACTAAACTGGTGTTCTCTACATGACAGATCAGAGGATAGATTTCCTCCTTTATAGTGTTTTTTTGCTTTACTGTAGGCGTAATCTTTACCTAGAAGAAGGAGCTGTATGAGGAAAGCAGGTGCTGAGGACATGACGTCTGCCATTAATGTGTAAGGAACCGTCCTCACTGCGGGTGTGACAAGGAGGACACCAACTGTCAGGAGATCTAGGAACAACATGGCTCAGAGCTTCGCACTGCTCCACAACATATACAGTGCCTACAAGTAGTATTCAACCCCCTGCAGATTTAGCTGGTTTACACATTTGGAATTAACTTGGCATTGTGACATTTGGACTGTAGATCAGCCTGGAAGTGTGAAATGCACTGCAGCAAAAAAGAATGTTATTTCTTTTTTTATTTTTTTTTTTTAAATTGTGAAAAGTTTATTCAGAGGGTCATTTATTATTCAACCCCTCAAACCACAAGAATTCTGTTTAGTTCCCCTAAAGTATTAAGAAGAAATTCAGGCACAAAGAACAATGAGCTTCACATGTTTGGATTAATTATCTCTTTTTCCAGCCTTTTCTGACTAATTAAGACCCTCCCCAAACTTGTGAACAGCACTCATACTTGGTCAACATGGGAAAGACAAAAGAGCATTCCAAGGCCATCAGAGACAAGATCGTGGAGGGTCACAAGGCTGGCAAGGGGTACAAAACCCTTTCCAAGGAGTTGGGCCTACCTGTCTCCACTGTTGGGAGCATCATCCGGAAGTGGAAGGCTTATGGAACTACTGTTAGCCTTCCACGGCCTGGACAGCCTTTGAAAGTATCCACCCGTGCCGAGGCCAGGCTTGTCCGAAGAGTCAAGGCTAACCCAAGGACAACAAGGAAGGAGCTCGGGAAGATCTCATGGCAGTGGGGACATTGGTTTCAGTGAATACCATAAGTAACGTACTCCACCGCAATGGTCTCCGTTCCAGATGAGCCCGTAAGGTACCTTTACTTTCAAAGCGTCATGTCAAGGCTCGTCTACAGTTTGCTCATGATCACTTGGAGGACTCTGAGACAGACTGGTTCAAGGTTCTCTGGTCTGATGAGACCAAGATCGAGATCTTTGGTGTCAACCACACACGTGACGTTTGGAGACTGGATGGCACTGCATACGACCCCAAGAATACCATCCCTACAGTCAAGCATGGTGGTGGCAGCATCATGCTGTGGGGCTGTTTCTCAGCCAAGGGGCCTGGCCATCTGGTCCGCATCCATGGGAAGATGGATAGCATGGCCTACCTGGAGATTTTGGCCAAGAACCTGCGCTCCTCCATCAAGGATCTTAAGATGGGTCGTCATTTCATCTTCCAACAAGACAACGACCCAAAGCACACAGCCAAGAAAACCAAGGCCTGGTTCAAGAGAGAAAAAATCAAGGTGTTGCAGTGGCCTAGTCAGTATCCTGACCTTAACCCAATTGAAAACTTGTGGAAGGAGCTCAAGATTAAAGTCCACATGAGACACCCAAAGAACCTAGATAACTTGGAGAAGATCTGCATGGAGGAGTGGGCCAAGATAACTCCAGAGACCTGTGCCGGCCTGATCAGGTCTTATAAAAGACGATTATTAGCTGTAATTGCAAACAAGGGTTATTCCACAAAATATTAAACCTAGAGGTTGAATAATAATTGACCCACACTTTTATGTTGAAAATTTATTAAAATTTAACTGAGCAACATAACTTGTTGGTTTGTAAGATTTATGCATCTGTTAATAAATCCTGCTCTTGTTTGAAGTTTGCAGGCTCTAACTTATTTGCATCTTATCAAACCTGCTAAATCTGCAGGGGGTTGAATACTACTTGTAGGCACTGTAAATAGATAGATTTCCTTTGTGTGTATAGGAACAACACAAAAAAACTAAGGAAAAATGAAAATTGGACATAATTTCATACAAACCCCCAAAAATGAGGCAGACAAAATTGTTGACACCTTTCCAAAATTGTGGGTAAACAACTTTGTTTCAAGAAAGTGATGCTCTTTTACACTCAGCTGTGGTAAGTAACAAGTGTGGGCAGGGCCAGATTAAGGTTGGTGGGGGCCCCTGGGCAGAAAACCTGGTGGGGGCCCAATAACGTTAACATTTTTAGCCATAACAGTAGAGCACGAACTGTAGCATTTAGATATAAATACTGTACCTCAGTCTCACATTCCCCCTTCTCAGCATACTGTGCCCTCCATACTGTGCCCTCACACTGGCCACCATGCCGCCCCTTCTCTATACTGCCTACCTCCTTCATTATCCAGTCACTATACTGTACCTCAGTCTCACATTCCCCCTCCTAAGCCTACTGTGCCCTCCATACTGTGCCCTCACACTGGCCACCATGCTGCTACTTCTCTATACTGCTTATCTCCCCTCCCCCACTACAAAGGCTCTATACTATGCCCCTCACACTTTTCTTTCCCAATATTGTCCACTTACAATTGTCTCCCACCATACTGCTGCCTCACACTTTCCAATGGTGCCCCCCTGATTGCTGTGCAGGGGCAGATATGCCACATGCCTTCCAAAGGTACGCCCCTGTACAGTGTACAGGAGAATACATGACTGGTACACCCAGGGCCGGCTCCAGGTTTTTGTAGGCCCTGGGCGAAAGAGTCCTAGTGGGCCCCATCCACACATAGACATGCACAGATACATACACATACAGGCATATGTACACATATATATTTAAAGAGAAATTCACAAAAACACATATAAACAGACATAAATCTAGACACAGTCATATACACTGACATACACAGATACACATCATACATGCACACACAGACACATTTTTAAATGTTTATATATATTTCTAATATTGTGAAGCCGGCAACAGCCTCATTCACCTCCCCGCTTGTCTCCATCCAGCTCCTCCTGGGCACGTGTCTGTGCCACGCTGATTGGTGGCCGACACTAACAGACATGGCCGCATATAGAGAACACTAACACTGCTGTATATACATCACAAGAGAGGCTGGGGACATACACATTACTGGGGGGCATACATATTACTGAGGAAAGGGGTGTATATCAATGGGGGCATACAGCTCTAGAGGGGGACAGTGGCTCTGAAGTGGGGGGACAAACAGCTCTGAGGTGGGCGGGTGACATGCAGCTCTGGGGGTATACAGCTCTGGGGTGGAGGGGACATACAACTCTGGGGAATAGTTGTATGAAGCTCCCATAGTCCTCCATATAGTATTATGTAGCCTCCATGTAGCATTATGCAGCCCCCATATGGCACTATGCAGCCCCCATATGGCACTATGCAGCCCCCATATGGCACTATGCAGCCCCCATATGGCACTATGCAACCCCCATATGGCACTATGCAGCCCCCATATGGCACTATGCAGCCCCCATATGGCACTATTCAGCCCCCATATGGCACTATTCAGCCCCCATATGGCACTATGCAGCCCCCATATGTAACTATGCAACCCCCATATTACATTAAGCAGCCCCTATATAGTACAATGCAGACCTATATAGCAGTAGGAACCCTCATGTCTTATACAGCCCCCATATAACACAATGCAGGCCCATATAGCATTAGGCACCCTTATGTAGTACACAGCCCCTATATAGCACAGTGCAGACCCAGAAAGCATTAGGCATCCTCACATAGTACACAGCCCCTATACAGCACAGAGCAGACCAGATAATATTAAGCACCTTCACGTAGTACACAGCCCCTATATAGCACTGTGCAGAGCCAGATAGCATTAGGCATCCTCACATAGTACACAGCCCCTATACAGCACAGAGCAGACCAGATAATATTAAGCACCTTCACGTAGTACACAGCCCCTATATAGCACAGTGCAGAGCCAGAGATTATTAGGCATCCTCATGTAGTATACTGCCAGTATATAGCACAGTACAGACCCAGATAGTGTTAGGCATCCTCACGTAGTACACAGCCCCTATATAGCACAGTGCAGAGCCAGATAGTATTAGACATCCTCATGTAGTATACAGCCAGTATATAGCACAGTACAGACCCAGATAGTGTTAGGCATCCTCACGTAGTACACAGCCCCTATATAGCACAGTGCAGAGCCAGATAGTATTAGACATCCCCATGTAGTATACAGCCAGTATATAGCACAGTACAGACCCAGATAGTGTTAGGCATCCTCTCATAGTACCGGGTTTACTGTGATACAGACACCAGATGTTATACAATATACACATTATATACCATCTGATGTGTGTACACAGTATATCACACTACTCTGTACACTGGATGTGGTATCCCATGTACACAGTATATCACACTGCTCTGTACACTGGATGTGGTATACCATGTACACAGTATATCACACTGCTCTGTACACTGGATGTGGTATACAATGTACACAGTATATCACACTGCTCTGTACACTGGATGTGGTATACCATGTACACAGTATATCACACTGCTCTGTACACTGGATGTGGTATACAATGTACACAGTATATCACACTGCTCTGTACACTGGATGTGGTATACCATGTGCACAGATATACAATGTCCTGCACTGATCACACCTGGGCCTACAGCACCTCACATATTCTATATGTAATATGGGCCATATAGTATAATGTGTGCTGCAGGCTCAGATGTGATCAGTGCAGGATCTGTGTAGTGATGTCTCTGCTGAAGATCAGTGTGAGTTATTGCAGGGGAGGAATGAGGCTGAAGACCCGGCACTGACAGCCCGACCTGATGACCCGGCACTGACAGCCCGACCTGGTCTGCAGCAGGTCACACTCCTGCAATAACTCACACTGGTCCTGCCGGCAGAGCTGCCGCTGACACTATGGAATCCCGTCCTGCTCCCTCCTCACTGCAACCTCCTGCCCGGCACCATGATGGATGACGTCACACTCACCATCATCCACCGAGGCCTCTGCTCCGGTCCTCCCACAAGCTCCTCTACAGCACGAAGAAGCAGCAACAGAAGGCGCGCGGTGACGTCATCCATGCAGACGCAGTCCACACAGCGTGCAGTGGGCGTGTCTGCAGCACAGTGCCGGCCAGGATTGAAAATCTTCAAAGGTACAGTGCGGTCCTGAACACTGCGGCGTTAATAAAATGGCGGCCACTCAGATGGTCGTGGGGGCCCCCTCAGAAGCTCTTGTGGTGGGGGCCCCTGGGCTGAAGCCCCGTCTGCCCCGCCTATAATCCGGCCCTGAGTGTGGGCAATATGAAAATCACACCTGAAACCAGATAAAAAGGGGAGAAGTGGATTCTATCTTTGAATTGTGTGTCTGTGTGTCCTACACTAAGCATGGAGAACAGAAAGAGGAGAAGAGAACGTTCTGAGGACTTGACATCAAAAATGATTGAAAAATATCAACAATCTTAAATTTATAAGTCCATCTCCAGAAATCTTGATGCTCCTTTGTCCACGATGCGTAATGTAATCAAGAAGTTTACAACCCATGGCACTGTAGCTAATCTCCCTGGACGTGGACTGCACAGAAAAATTGATAAAAGGTTGCAACATAGGATAGTACGGATGGTGGATAAGCCGCCCCAATCAAGATCCAAAGAAATTCAAGCTGTCCTGGAGGTTCAAGGTGTATCAGTGTCAGTACGAACTATCTGTCCACATCTGAATGAAATGAAAAGCCATGGAGGAGACCCAGGAGGACTCCACTACTAACACAGAGACATAAAAAAAGATAGACTGTGGTTTGCCAAAATGTACGTGACTAACCAAAATCTTTCTGTGAAAGCATCTTGTGGACATATGAGACCAATATAGAGCTTTTTGGTAAAACACATAATTCTACTGTTTTCCAAAAAGGTTTACAAAGAAAAGTGCACAGTACCTACAATGAAATATGGTGGAGGCTCAAAAATGTTTTGGGGCTGTTTTGCTGCCTCTGGCACTGAGGGCCTTGACAGTGTGCAAGGCATCATGAAATCTGAAGATTACCAAAGGATTTTGAGTGGCAATGTAGAGCCCAGTGTCAGAAAGTTGAGTTTGTGTCCTATGTCATGGGTCTTCCAGCAGGACAATGACCCCAAACACTTCAAGAAGCCTCCAGAAATGGATGGAAACAAAATGTTGAAGAGTTCTGAAGTGGCAGCAATGAGTCCAGAACTAAATCCCATTGACACTTGTGGAGAATTCTTAAATTTGTTGTTCGGAGAAGACACCTCAAATATGAGAGACCTGGAGCAGGTTATAAAGAACAGTCCAAAATTCCATGGGAGATGAGTAAGAAGCTTGTGGGCGGTTATAGGAAGCGACTGATTGCAGTTATTTATTCCAAAGGGTAAAGAGTGCAACCAAATATTAAGTTGAGGGGGACAACAATTTTGTCCTACCAATTTTGGAGCTTTGTGTGAAATTATGGCCAATTTGCTTTTTTTCTTTATTTTTTTTGTGTTCTTCCAATACACACAAAGGAAATAAACATTTGTATGACAAAACGTGTATTTCTAATAATTATATGAAAGAAATAATTCATTTTCTGGAAAAATTTCAATGGTGCCAAAACTGTTGACCATGAATGTAGATATATTAGATAAACAAATAGATAGATAGATGGCTAGATAAATAGGTGAAAGATGGATAGATAGATAGATAGATAGATAGAGGGATAGATAGACAGATAGAGAGATAGAAAGATAGATAGATAGATAGATGGAAGGATAGATAGATAGATAGATAGAGGGATAGATAGATAGATAGATAGATAGAGGGATAGATAGATAGAGGGATAGATAGATAGGTGAAAGATGAATGGATGGATGGATAGATAGATAGATAGATAGGTAAATAGAAGGATAGATGGATAGATAGATAGGTAGATAGAGGGATAGATAGATAGGTGAAAGATGAATGGATGGATGATAGATAGATAGATAGGTAGATAGAAGGATAGAAGGATAGATGGATGGATAGATAGATAGATAGATAGATGGAAGGATAGATAGATGTGTGGCGCCCTGGACAAGCCAGGACGTCACAGGTACTGCAACAACACACCCTACACCCCGGTTAGGAACATCGAGGTCAGACACAAATCCTTGTTGCCTTCCTCCAGGGGCTGATGTCCACACCAGGTGGGGTGGAGCCAGGTGGTTGGCACCACCCACCAAGGAGTTCACAGTCCTGGAGGCGGGAAAAGGAAGACAGTTGAGTTGAGGAGTTGTAGATTGAGGAAGTAGTAGTGGAGGAACTGACTGGCCGTGTCCGGGTACGTGGCCCGGGCACCTGACAGCAAGGTTGGCAGACGGTGGTGACCGTCTGCAGGAGAGGCCGATTGACGCACAACCGTGAGGACCAGGGACGGGCGGTGGCCCGCCGGTACTGAACCGGGGAGCGAAGAGAAGCCAGCACCATCCGGCAGGGCCTACGGACCCCGACCAGGCTAGGAGTCGCCGTAAAACCGGTCAAATCCGTCAGCGACGGGAACCTCCGGGGTTTCCCAGCAGTAAAGACCCGACTGAAGGCAACCGTCCAAACCGTGAGGGAGATAAAGCTACCGCCAGAGCTAGAGCTCCCAGGGCCAGAGCCTGCGGGCAAAGGAAGGGCTCCCTTAGCCAACATACCGCTGGGGAGCGGGCTATCAGTGGGAAGCCATTGGGGCCGAGAACAGAACTCCGATGCAGGGAGAGACAGTTACCGCCAACCTACCGGGAGTGACCGCCGCAGCCGTCTGTGGGACTCGTCCATCCAGCCGTTTGTTTTACCAGAGACTCCGTGTGCGTTACTGGCTGAGTAAGTACCACCGTGCCGTCTGGCACTGCGCTGCCCCGCGACCCTGCACCCGGCCAGGCCCCGCAACCCACCTTCCGACCTCCACCACCGGGCCCCGGGACCACCAAAAACCCCCTACCCACGGAGGGGAGAAAACATCTCAGCTGCTCCCTGTCAACGCTCCCAGGATCCCCGTACAGAGAAGCGGTGGTGTCCCAACCTCACCACAAACCGTGGGTGGCGTCATGGATAATATCCCTAAACCAAACCACCCCTTTCACTCACGGGCGAGGAGCGCCGCTCGAGTCCCCGGGATACGGCCCACCGCTCGAGCCACCGACCGAGTGAGCAGCAGCAGCAGCCGGACCCCAGGCAGTGGGTGAGCGCAGCGTCCCCTCCCCGCCCGCGACAACTTGGCATCACGAACAGGATCTTACCGCTCTGCCGTCTGGTAGAGGTGCGCCTTGTGTCCCGCCGGAGGTGTCTAGCCGAAAATTTTCGGAAGCCGCCATATTGGGCGCGAAAAATCCCCGCTCGAGCGTCTTCCCGAGCAGTGGAGGCGCGAAAGCTGAAGCTCCGCCCCTGAAGAGGAGGTGCCGGAAAGACACCAAGGGGGGACGGAAACAAGATGTCGGCGCCCGACGAAGCCGCTGTTGGAGCGGTGGACGTAGCCGCAGATGTGCCGGCAGATGGAAATGGGCCCGGCCGTGCTCTTGCCGTAGGAGTGGGGGGGATCCGCGGCTCCCGCCCTTGCTCAGGTGATGCTGTAATACTTGCCCTATGTGCCCGGAGCTACCTGGCTGCCGCAGTACGACGGGAAATCTGATACCTTGCAGGTCTTCCGGAAAAAGCTTAGCCCGCTTTTAGAACTGTACCCCCTGACTGAGAAGCAGCATGCAGCGGTGATGCTGGGGCAGCTAACCGGCGCAGCTGAGCAGGAGACGGAGACCTGGGACGAGGGGGATCGGTCCTCTGTGGCCACTATCTTCAAGAAGCTACAGGTTGCCTTTGAAATCCGCACCGGGGCTAAGCTGCGATTGCAGTTTTACCAATGCCGACAGCGGCCTACCGACAGCATCAGAGATTATGCCCTGCGTCTGCAAACTTCTCTCCGGACGTTGAAGCGGGTGGACCCCATCAATGATGCTGATAGTAACAAAATGCTGGTGGAGCAATTCATGCAGGGGATGAGATCCCCGGAGGACCGCAAACAGCTGCGTCTGTGGGCCTTAGAGCACCCTGATGTGGACTTTGCTGTGTTGAAAGAACGGGCCATTCTGCAGCCCCTGGCATCTGAAGTCCCGGAAGCGGCCCCGTGGCCGGCTGAGATGGCTCCCATCGTGGTAGCTCCCTCTCCTCCAACGCCGGCAGCGCCTGTGAATTCTGGCGGAATGATGGAGGAGCTGGCTGCCCAGGTCCGTCGTATGGATGGAGACCTCGCCAAGATCCTCGCCGCACTACAGCCTCCAATGAGATCCAAGCCCCTGGGGGGGTTACAGCTCGCCGATCGTCCCGAAGATGTTCCCTGGATGCAGCGGAGAAGGGCTACTGACTTGCGGTATGGACCTCCGATCTGCTACAAGTGCAGCAAGCCCGGTCACTAGTCTCGACGGTGTCCGTTAAACGAACAACTCCTGGGGCCAAGGGCCAATCCTCAGGAGTAGAACCCAGTAGCCCCCCGACTGGCGGGACCGGTTCATCGGGCCCTGCCCCATCATCCCTCTGGCTGTGGACGGCGTCCCACTGATGGCGCTCCTGGACACTGGATCTCAGGTAACCACGATACTGTATACACTGTATCAACGTTATTGGGGGAAGGATGAACTTGCCCCTCCAGATAGCAGCATGACACTGATTGCCGCTGATGGCCTCCCTTTGACCCAAGTGGGGTACAAACATGTGGCTATGACCGTGGGGCGAACCGAGCTACAACACCAAGGGATGGTCGTGATAAGGAATAACCCCAGCGATCATGATCCAAAAGTGGTGCTAGGAACGAATGTAATGGAGCATTGCATGAGTGAGGTGCTGACCCTACTGCAACAGCTGGCCGCCACCGCAGCGGGAGGTCGACAAAGGGCGGTGCAGCAGGAGATTCGGGCCTTGATGTACCGGCAGCAAGTGAACTCGGCGGGAGGAGAGATTGGAGGAGTGAGAGTGATGGATGTTGCCCCTTTAACTGTGCCTCCCCGGAGCGAAATGATGATCTGGTGTAGGGCAGCGGTAGGTCCCCAGGGGCGTGATTACCCGGCCATGGTAGAGCCCATGCCCTCAGAACACTGGCCCACTGTAATGGCCGCCAGGGGGGTAGTGGACATTAAGAAGGGACGGGTGCCTGTGAGAGTGCTAAATTGTGGGGAGGAAGAGGTTAGGCTCCCACGGTACGCCACCCTCGCCAAACTACTAACCCTGGACCCCCACGCCATCCAAGAGACCAACCTCCTCGCCCTCCGCGACTCGCACCCTGCCCAGTTGAGTGAGTGGTGTCGAGAGCTGCATGTAGGCACTGACGATACCCCAACACATCACAGGGACGGGGTATACCGGGTAGTGCAGGAATACGAGCAGGTTTTCAGCAAACACCCGCTGGACTTTGGGCAGATTAAAGGGGTCCAACACTACATACCCACTGGCAGGCACCCCCCTATTAAAGAAAGGTATAGGCCTATTCCGCCCGCACATTACCAATGCGCCAAAGATATGTTGAAAAACATGAAAGAGGCAGGGGTTATTCGGGATAGCTGCAGTCCCTGGGCCGCTCCGTTGGTGCTGGTCAAGAAAAAGGATGGCACAATGAGGATGTGTGTGGATTACCGGAAGATCAACCAGATAACCCATAAAGATGCCTATCCTCTGCCCCGTATTGAAGAATCTCTAGCCGCGCTGAGGACCGCCAACTACTTCTCTACCCTCAACCTCACCAGCGGATACTGGCAGGTGGCCGTAGCCCTCGAAGACCGTGAAAAGACCGCCTTCGCTACCCCCATGGGACTCTGTGAGTTCAATAGCATGCCGTTTGGGCTGTGCAACGCCCCTGGAACCTTCCAACTGCTAATGGAATGCTGTTTGGGACTGAATTTTGAGACTGTCTTGCTGTACCTGGACGATGTAATCGTGTACTCACAGACATATGAAGCTCACCTGGAGCACCTAGCTGAGGTGTTCACGTCCCTTGCCAAGTATGGGATGAAACTGAAACCCTCCAAGTGTCACCTGTTGAAGCCCAGGGTACAGTACCTCGGACACGTGGTGGGCGCAGAAGGCGTCGCCCCAGACCCGGAAAAGATCACTGCCATACAGGACTGGCCGAGGCCGACTACGGTGAGGGAGGTGAGACAGTTCCTGGGCCTAGTGGGCTACTACCGCCGCTTCATAAAAGAGTACACGAAGATGACTGCCCCCATGCAAGACCTCCTCGTGGGACAGACCAAGGGTGGTAGGCCTACCGGGACTCCGCTAGTGTGGGAGGAAAAGCACGATGAGTCCTTCCGCCAGCTGAAGGCGGCGTTGACCGGGGAAGAGATCCTAGCGTACCCAGACTACGGCCTCCCCTTCATCCTTTACACTGATGCCAGCAATGTGGGCTTGGGAGCGGTATTGGCTCAGAATCAAGACGGAAGAGAAAGGGTGATCGCTTATGCCAGCCGAAAACTCCGACCCACCGAAAGGAACCCTGAGAATTACAGCTCCTTCAAGCTCGAGCTTCTAGCACTGGTGTGAGCTATCATTGGCCAAGTTCACCGCTTACACGGACAATAACCCACTAACCCATCTGGATACAGCCAAGCTGGGTGCATTGAAGCAGTGGTGGGTGGTCAGGCTGGCCAATTACGACTTCACTATCAAATACCGGACCGGCCGTACAAATGCCAACGACGATGCCCTCTCCCGGATGCCCCACCTGTCGGAAGAGGGTCTGGATGATGATGACCTCGAAGAGATCGAGCTGCCTGTGTTTCACCGGCCGCCAGTCGAGAAGTTGCGGGTCCATCAACAACAGGTGAGCCTGGACCCGCTGCCCAGTAAGGGGTGGCAAGAAGCCCAGGACCAAGCACCCGCTGTCCGCTTGGTCAAAACCCTGGTGGAACAGGGCTCGGCTGGAATGGACCCTACTGCCCCTACCTAGGCCCAACGCTTGTGGTGGGAATGAACCCGGTTATACCTGCATCAAATCAAGGGAAGCTGTATCGGTAGTTAATCAATCCGAAGACCCATGAGAAGGTTCGCCAGCTGGTGATTCCTCAAGCTAACGTGCCCACTGTCCTCCAGGCATACCATGACGGTGCCGGACACTTCGGGTGGAAAAAGCTGGAAATGCTGTTAAGAGAGCGGTTCTATTGGAGCGGGATGCGGGAATCTGTGGAGGCCTGGTGCCGAGAATGCGGTCCCTGCGCACTGAGAAGAAGGGATGAGGCCAGCCAGAAGGCCCCGCTACGCCCAATCGTTACACATCAACCGCTGGAGCTGGTGGCCCTCGACCATGTGAAGCTCACCCCTAGCCGAAGTGGGTATACTTATGCCCTGACCATTGTGGACCACTATTCAAGATTTATGGTGGTTGTCCCAGTCAAGGACCTGACCGGCCGTACCGCCGCTAGAGCATTCCAGGCCTATTTCTGTCGGCCACATGGATACCCGGAGAAGGTACTTACCGACCAGGGCCCGGCCTTTGAAGCGGAGGTGTTCCAAGAATTCTGCCAGCTGTACGGTTGCAAGAAAATTAGTACTACGCCTTACCACGCCCAAACCAATGGCATGTGCGAGAAGATGAACCACTTGGTCCTGAACCTCCTTAAGACGTTGCCGCTGGAGGAGCGGAACCTATGGCCAGAGAAACTACCTGACCTGGTCGATATGTACAACAATATTCCTTCTAGCTCTACAAAGTGCACACCGGCGTACCTGATGAGAGCTCGGCCCGGTCGACTGCCAGTGGACCTGGAGATGGGGTTGGAGGCCCCAGAAGCGCTCCCTTCGACCGCGGGATGGGACATTCAACGAAGAGCACAGTACCAACAGGTCCAGGACTATGTAGAAAAGAACTTGTGCCAGAGTCGGAAGCAACAAGAGCAGTGCTTCAACAAAAAGGCGGCTGCAGGTCCCTTCATGCCCGGAGATGTCGTCTTGAAGCGAAAGCGAAGGACCCACAAGCTAGACGACCAGTGGGAGGATGCCCCGTATGTAATACAACCCACCAATTGGGAGAATGGAAAGGCCTACCAGATCAGCCGTGACCAGGGGAAGACTTTGGCCATGGTTTCCCGAGATCACCTGAAGAGGTGTCCCCCACCATTGAGGACGGCAACTGAAGCCCCGGCCACCGAACCGGCTGAGGGGAAGGAGAAAGGGGTAATCCACACCATGATGGGCGATTTCCCGGCCGATTGACCAACACAGAACGGCGCAGTGATCCTTCCTGTAATACTGTTCCCACAACCCGTGGAGGAAAAAGAGATGGAAGTGGCCGTTGATGCCCCAGCGCCCAGGGATGTGCCTGCACCCAGCTCCCCTATGCCTCTGCCTGCCCCACATGATAGCCTAGGGGAGGGACTAGCTGTGCCCTCTACTCCACTGCCTACCACCACCAACCTTGGCCCCTGTAGGTCCACACGTCCCAACCTAGGTCGACCCCCACTTAGGTACAGGGAGACTAACATTTAGGGGGAGTGATGTACTTGTATGTTGTTAAATGTTGTTGAATGATAAGATAAATCAACTGAACTGTGACCAGATTGACACCGTGATTGAACCGGCCGTTGCCGGCAACTAGTCCCTGTAGGGACTTTCTGCAGCCGTTGCGTAAGGAACTTCTTACGGACAAGCCCGAGAACTTGCAGGGCAACCACAAACTTAGTGGAGTGTAAATACATCTGTTTGGCTTGATACCGTAACCGCCTCCGGAGAGGCTGATTTGGGAGGATGGGCCTGGAGGAAATGGATGGCCCAGGCCCGCCACTACCGTAACCGGTGGCGATCCTCCGGGGATTCAGGGGTCCCCCATGGACGTGGGTCCCCTGAAAGAGACCGTACCCGCTCGGGCAATTTGGTTCTGGACTGGGGCAAGGGGTGCTGCCCACTTCTTAGGGGCAGCATCAGGGCCAGGTTGTTTGGGCGGGGGGAGAGCGGAAGCCGTTACCGTTTAATAAAAATTGACTACCGTTTAGTAACGTTAAAAGAAAGTGCCTCCCGTAAAGGGAAGTTTATAAAGAATGCTTGTGTTTTATATGTGTTTTACCGTTTTCTATTTTTCTAGTTGTGAAAATAAAACCGGTGATGGACAAGCAGCCCGCAGACGGTCTGCGTTTAACCAAGGGGGAATGTGGCGCCCTGGACAAGCCAGGACGTCACAGGTACTGCAACAACACACCCTACACCCCGGTTAGGAACATCAAGGTCAGACACATATCCTTGCTGCCTTCCTCCAGGGGCTGATGTCCACACCAGGTGGGGCAGGGCTAGGTGGTTAGCTCCACCCACCGAGGAGTTCAAAGTCCTGGAGGCGGGAAAAGGAAGACAGTTGAGTTGAGGAGTTGTAGAGTGAGGAAGTAGTAGTAGAGGAACTGACTGGCCGTGTCCGGGTACGTGGCCCGGGCACCTGACAGCAAGGTTGGCAGACGGTGGTGACCGTCTGCAGGAGAGGACGATTGACGCACAACCGTGAGGACCGGGGACGGGCGGTGACCCGCCAGTACCAAACCGGGGAGCGGAGAGAAGCCAGCACCATCCGGCAGGGCCTACGGACCCCGACCAGGCTAGGAGTCGCCGTAAAACCAGTCAAATCCATCAGCGACGGGAACCTCCAGGGTTTCCCAGCAGTAAAGACCTGACTGAAGGCAACCGTCCAAACTGTGAGGGAGATAAAGCTACCGCCAGAGCTAGAGCTCCCAGGGCCAGAGCCTGCGGGCAAAGGAAGGGCTCCTTTAGCCAACATACCGCTGGGGAGCGGGCTATCAGTGGGAAGCCATTGGGGCCGAGAACAGAACACCGGTGCAGGGAGAGACAGTTACCGCCAACCTAACGGGAGTGACCGCCGCAGTCGTCTGTGGGACTCGTCCATTCAGCCGTTTGTTTTACCAGAGACTCCGTGTGCGTTACTGGCTGAGTAAGTACCACCGTGCCGTCTGGCACTGCGCTGCCCCGCGACCCTGCACCTGGCCAGGCCCCGCAACCCACATTCCGACCTCCACCACCGGGCACCGGGACCACCAAAAACCCCCTACCCACGGAGGGGAGAAAACATCTCAGCTGCTCCCTGTCAACGCTCCCAGGATCCCCGTACAGAGCAGCGGTGGTGTCCCAACCTCACCACAAACCGTGGGTGGCATCACAGACAATATCCCTAAACCAAACCACCCCTTTCACTCATGGGCGAGGAGCGCTGCTCGAGTCCCCGGGATCCGGCCCACCGCTCGAGCCACCGACCGTGTGAGCAGCAGCCGGACCCGAGCAGTGGGTGAGCGCAGCGTCCCCTCCCCACCCGCGACAGATGGATAGATGGATAGATAGATAGATAGATAGATAGATAGATAGAAAGATAGATGGAAGGATAGATAGATGGATAGGCAGATGGATATGTGACGCCCTGGGCAAGCCAGGGGTCACAGGTAATGACACCACCACACCCTACACCCCAGATAGGTACACCAAAGCTACACAAAAATCCTTGTTGCCTTCCTCCAGGGGCTGATGTTGTTCACACCAGGGGGTGGGCCAGGAGGTTGGCTCCGCCTACCGAGGAGTTCACAGCCCTGGAGGTGGGAAAACCAGGGAGATAAGCTAGGAGAGTTCAAAGTGAGAGGAAGGAGAAGGAGGACAGTGAGAGTAGTGACAGAGAAAGTGACAGTTGAGGAAGCCTGAAGTTGGTCCGGGTTTGTGCCCCGGACTGAGACAGCAAGGTTAGCAGACGGCGGTGACTGTCTGCAGGAGAGGCTGCTTGGAGGTTGCCGGAAGGACCGCGGACGGGTGGTGGCCCGGCGGTACCGGAGCGGTATACGAAGAGCAGTCAGCACCATTGGCAGGGGCCTTTCGGATCCCGGCAAGGCTAGGAGTCGCCGTGAATTTGCCAAATCCGTCAGTGAAGGGGACCTCTGGGTCTCCCAACAACCAAGTCCCGATTGAAGGCAACAGTCCGACCGTTAGAGAGAGACACCGCCACCGCCAGGGCACCAGTTTCTCAGGGCCAGCGCCTGCGGGCAAAGTAGGGCTCCTCCGGCCCATAACCAAGTCGGGGAGCGGGTTACCGGTGGGAACCCATCGCTACCATCATCATCTCAGGTGCAGGAAAAGGGACCGTCACCGTCAACTACTGGGGAAAAGCAACTGCAGTCGTCCGTGGGAACCGTCTTTCCAGCCGTGTGTTTTACCGAGAACTGTGTCACCGTCTCAGGCTGAGTGAGTACCACAGTGCCATGAGGCACAGCGCTGCCCCCGCGTCCCTGCACCCCACCAAGCCCTGCACCGGCCCCGCCATCCCTCATCACCCACCTCATCACTGGGCCCCGGGACAACTACCCCCTACCCACGTAGGGGAGAACCAACAACTTTGCTGCTCCCTGTCATCGCTCCCGGGATCCCCATACAGAGCAGCGGTGGTGTCCACATAATCACCACAACCGTGGGTGGCGTCACGGACAATAAACCATCCCAAAAACCAATCCCCTTTTCACTCACGGGCGAGGAGCGCCGCTCGAGTCCCCGGGATCGGGCCCATCGCTCGAGCCACCGAGCAGCAGCAGGCCGCGGCAGTAGCGGCAGCCGGACCCGAGCAGTGGGAGAGCGCAGCGTCCCCTCCTCCGCCCGCGACAGATAGATAGATAGATAGATAGATGGATAGATGGATAGATGGATGGATGGATGGATGGATAGATAGATAGATAACGGGTAATAGATAGATAGATGGAAGGATAGATAGATGGATGGATGGATAGATAGACAGATAGATAGATAGATAACGGGTGATAGATCATTGAGCTTATGTTTTTTCTACATATCGGAATGAACCTTCTAGAAAATTACTTTGTAATCTCATCATTTTGTAAGATGGGTTCCTCAGTCGTTGAAATTGCTGGTTTTCTCCTGGGTCATGTATGCAGCTTACCCCCAAATTCTTCTATTTTCCAAACCAATGCATTTGATAGTCATCCGTCACTCCGTCCTGTAATTACCTTCTCTTATTATACGTCACTGCACGATTATTCTGCCATATTAGTCTCTTCTATCATCTCCGGTGACTTCACATATCTTACTCTATCGGTTCTCCGAATAAATCATGTTATAGAGCATGGACGTTCATCAGACAGATGACTATCCACCCCATCTGTATGCTCGCTGAATACTCATGAATGATCAGTGGAGCCGGTGGGGAGATCTCCCAGGACTTTGTGTGACACGCCGGGGGCCAAAACAATTTAAATGATGAAAATAAAGTTTCGGAAGGTTCGCCTCCAGTGACTCCTATTGTACCAAATTCATTTTAGAGAGCTGAGAAATGTCTTCTTATAAGGACGTCCAGAGCATAGAAGATCAATATTCTGCCTCGTGTCCCTGAAGATTCCTATAGGACAAGGAGAATCGGAATTCTTGTAACAATTAATCCTACAGCACGAAACATAACAACGGTATAATCCAGTGTTATAATCTAACACTACACGATAACATGTTGGAAAATTAATTATATATTAAAAGGGAAAAGTAAAAAAGGATAAAACAAGGATATAAAATATGGGTTTGTGAAAATTGTTTGAAATCCAATGGCTGATTCTTGTTTTTCTTATGTCCTGATTTTAAAAAAAACTTCTATTTTTACCCATCGCGTATGGATTTTGCATAAAACGTACGTGAAATTACATGAAAACGAGATGAGCAAGACAAATCTCTACTGTGGCCAAAAATGTGTAAAATATTATATATAGATTTATTGGACATTCATTCTACGAATTAATTGGAAATTACCGTATTTTTTGGATTATAAGATGCACTTTTCCTCCCAAAAATGTGGGAGGAAAATGAGGGGTGCGTCTTATAAGCCGAATGTAGCTCACCGGGGGATGATGGACAGGGGTAGTAGGAGACAGGGAAATGCTGCATGCTAGGCTGTGGGCAGTGAGGCAGGGGCCATGTTGGCGGTGCTGGCTTCAAATAATGGTGCGCGGAGTCGCCGCGTGTGCAGATTCAGCTCTCGTCTCAAGATCTCATTTGTGGACATGCCTCCACCGACCCACTGATCTCCCAGCAGTGGACTTAAGGAAAATGGAGCCCAGAGGTGGCGCATGCGCAGATGAGAGCTGATAGCTCAATCTGCGCATGCGCCGACTACAGGCACCATTTCTTTGAAGCCCACACTGCCAACAGTTTCTGGATGTTCCTGCCTCACAGCGCCCGCAGCGAGCATCCGGGACACCTGCCGAATCACCCAATTCCACCAACGCCCCTGCCTCCTGTGATCCCACTGCATAACTGTTGCCACCCCCCCCCCCTTTCTCCCCCCGGTAAGACACTATCGAATTATAAGACGGACCCCATATTTTTTTCTACCTTTTTTTCCTCTAAATGTGGGATGCATTCTATAATCCAGTGCGTCCTATAAAGCGAAAAATTTGGTAATGCTTGCGCCTTTTCCTTTACTCTTGATACCTTTTCTCTTATAGAAGGCTGCGGATCATCTTTGTGAACCCTCCAGAAGTCATCCACCATAGTTTTCACGTTCCATCTACCTTGGTATTATTGTTTCATCTCCTTAATATCTTGATGAAATCTTTCTCTTTGCTCTTCGCTACCAGCACCGAGGTTTTCAGGAAAGTCATCCAAATGGGAATGTAAGAAATGGAACTTCAGATTCATCGGACAACCCAAGGCTTTGAAACATTTCACAATGGACTTAAAGTTTGGATCTTTGTAGTCACCTAGATATTTCTTCATGACTTATTTAATAGAATCTCAAGGCTTTTTCTCAACAGGTTTAGTTTCTCTTCAAACATGACGTCCTTCATGAATTTCCGAATCTCTGTTATATACTGTATATGTAGGTATACCAACACACGAACAGGGAAACACAACTCTCTACGGCCGCACCTACACCCTACTGGTTCCTGTACAGACTAACTGTGTAGTCCCTAAAGGCTCCTTCACAGAGTGGAATATCTTAACCACAGAATTTGGAGATGACAGCTCGGGCCTTGCCTCCTACTTGGCTATCGAGTGTTTCACAAGCTGTCAAGATGACTATGGGATAGCGAGGAACTGGGGTTCCTCAAGCTAGGGGCCCTATGCTATCCCTAACCTCAGAGATACTCCTGATGGCGGAGAGGCCTGAATCTCCTTTCTGGCCCTGCTCCTGACCAGTTCTGATCTGATTCCCCTCCCTCCAGGGAGGGAAGAGACAGGAATGTGATGAAATCCACAGATGAAGACAGACAAGGGAAAACCAAAACTCAGCACACACACACACACACACACACACACACACACACACAAAGGTTAAGACAAAAGGAAATTCTGGAGGAAAAACAAGAGGACAAAGGAAGCTACAAAATAACAGGGGTAAACTCCACAACTGCACCAAGCTATAAGCACAACTTTCACCAGAAAATGTGGAACACCACACTTCACAGACCATCAAAGACAAACTATAGCTGGCATGGGTGGAAGGATTCAACCAGCATAAATAGAAGGGGGTTGGCCTCGCCCACCATATGTGACCAAAGGAGCAAACAGCCCAGCAGAGATTAACTCTTGCTAGCCTTCCTATGAATCAGAACACAGTAGGTTGACTAGCTGGAGAAGGAGAGTATATATAGCGACACCCAGAATATGATTGGATAGAGACAATGAGTAATAGAACATAGGTGATAATCGCACACCAAAAGAAAAGAAGCAAATATAAAGGTAAATAAGAATTCAGTCCATGGACAGGGTTTGACCAAGCTGTGGCTATATAGCAAGGGAAACAGTCATTGAAACGTAAGGCCACTGGATCAAACCCTGAGGCATGACAATATCCGGACCCACAAAAATGCCTTCCTTTGGTTTTGCTTCGGGCAGCACTTGAAACCTGGTACTTAAAGGTCTCATCTTCTTTCAGTAGAGCTTTCACAAACTGCTTCATCAGTCCAAGCTTAATGTGGAATGGTGGCAGGAGAACTTTATTGGGATCAACTAAGTTGACCAACTTTTTATTTAGCTCTGGGGACAAGTTCTATCTCAGGCTGTCCCATTCACACAAATATCATGGATACTTTGCGTGTCCTCCCTGATGCCCAATGACTAACCTCTACATACCATAGATAACATAGGAGCCACCATTCACATAAGGTGATATCACAGCTCACCTCCTCCTCCTGTACAATGACTGATAACACCTCTATATACAGTAGATAACAAAAGATCCACCATTCACAATAGGTGATGTCACAGCTCACCTCCTCATCCCCCTCCTGTACAATGACTAATAATACCTCTATACACAGTAGATAACACAGAATCCTTAATTCCTAATAGGTGATATCAGAACTCACCTTCTCCCCCTCCTGTGTAATGACTGATAACACCTCTATATATAGTAGATAACACTGGATCCACCATTCACAATAGGTGGTGTCACAGCTCACCTTCTCCTCCTGTACAATGAATGATAACACCTCTATATACAATAGATAATTAAGGATCCACCTTTCACAATGGGTGATGTCACAGCTCATCTACTCCTGTACAATGACAGATAACACCACTATATAGAGTAGATAATAAAGGATCCACTATTCATAATAGGTGATATCACAGGCAACTCCTCCTCCTCCTGTACAATGACTGATAACACCTCTGTATACAGTAGATAACACAGGATCTACCATTCACAGTAGGTGAAGTCACAGCTCCCCTTCTCCTCCTGTACAATGACTGATAACATCTCAATATGCAGTAGATATCACAAGATCCATCATTCACAATAGATGTCACAGCTCACCTTCTCCTCCTCCTGTACAATGACTGATAACACCTCTATATACAGTAGATAACACAAAATCTACCATTCCTAGTAGATGCATTGCATTATGGTCATCTAATATATAAAGCTCAGTGTATGTGTGTATGTCCGCTAAAGGAATCCGCACCGTCGCATTTACAATCACGATATTTTGCACAGAGACTCCATGTGACTCAGGGAACGTCATAGACTATGTTTGGGTGGGAAAATTTAACCCCGTGCTTTCCAACTCTATAAAAATCCTGCAGCCATTAAACTGAAGGGAGCTGGGAACTCCAGGCTATAAATAGCAACTGTCAGTGGTTGCCATAGGAACAAAATAAACTGTTAGTATAACAAGCTTATGTGTGAGGTAAAAAGATGTCGGTGGTGAGATGAATAGAGACAGACAGAAAAAGACAGAGACAGACGGGGAAAGAGACAGACGCCCAAAGAGACAGATGCCCAAAGAGACAGACCTGGAAAGAGACAGACCTGGAAAGAGACAGACCTGGAAAGAGACAGCCCTGGAGAGAGACAGCCCTGGAGAGAGACAGCCCTGGAGAGAGACAGACCTGGAAAGAGACAGCCCTGGAAAGTGACAGCCCTGGAGAGAGACTGACCTGGAAAGAGACAGACCTGGAGAGAGACAGACCTGGAAAGAGACAGAGTGAGAAGGAGACAGCCCTGGAAAGAGACAGCCCTGGAAAGAGACAGCCGGGCAAAGATACAGACCGGGCAAAGAGACAGACCGGGCAAAGAGACAGACCGGGCAAAGAGACAGACCGGGCAAAGAGACAGATGGGCAAAGAGACAGATGGGCAAAGTGTTGCACCCCAGGGTTGCCACAGTAACAACACAAAGGGTTAACTCCCCACACACAACACCAAGACCTCCTGGCCAGAAGGGGGAGACCAAGCTGCTTCCCTGTATATTCTGGTGGGGGGGAGGAAATGGTCAGTAGTTTCAGTTTGGAAGTTCAGTGCAGAGCACTGAGGAGAAAGGATCTCTGCAGGTTGGAAGCTGGCTTTAGCTCACCTCAGGATCCACTGACCAATTCCAGGCCTAAGCCGAGGGTCTGAGGGAAGGAGACAGAGTACACAGAGGAACATTCCTGGGAGGCAGAGCATTGCAGAGCTCACCCCAGTGGAGCACACAGAACGGATGCTGGATCCGAGACTGCAGGTTACATACTGTACAGTTACCACCAGATAAGTGAAGATTCCAGATCTTTCACCTGTACCACAGACACAAGCAACATAGGAGAGTTCAGGAACATACTAGGAAGGACTCCAGTTCCCTGTCGGGTCAGGTCGGTACCTAGGAGCAGAGCAGAGCCGGCTGCCTAGTTCACACAGCAGCAGGGCCACAGACACACAGTGCAGGCAAGGAAGCCAAAACGGCCCGGCTGGGTGGGAGAAACCCTGAACCCCTCACAGACTCCGTGGACAGTACTCTGCTGAATACCATCATCAGTAAAAGACAAAGAAACTGCAAAACCGTGAGTCTGCCTGTTTATTGTGCTCGTGTCCTGCACTCCCCCCATAAACTAACACACTGCCCCGGGGAAAAGGCTCTACCCGTGGGGAGCCGTCCCATCTCAAGCTGCCTTCCATCACCCCCGGAGGTTCTGCAGCAGCGGTGGTCATCTCTGATCACATTCCACGGGTGGCGTCACGAACATAACCCCCCCTTTTTTATTGTGGAACCAGGGAGCACAGACCGGGTCACGACACCGTGATCCCCTTTCCAGAAGCAACCCCTTGGCCCGGTTCTGGGTATCCCCTTAACCCCTGGCGACACAAAAGAGACAGACCTGGAAAGAGACAGACCTGGAAAGAGACAGCCCTGGAGAGAGACAGACCTGGAAAGAGACAGACCTGGAAAGAGACAGCCCTGGAAAGAAACAGCCCTGGAAAGAGACAGCCCTGGAAAGAGACAGCCCTGGAAAGAGACAGCCCTGGAAAGAGACAGTCCTAGAAAGAGACAGACCTAGAAAGAGACAGACCTAGAAAGAGACAGACCTAGAAAGAGACAGACCTGGAAAGAGGCAGACAGGGAAAGAGACAGCCCTGGAAAGAGACAGATGGGCAAAGAGACACACTGGCAAGGAGACAGACGGGCAAATAGACAAACCTGGAAAGAGACAGTCCAGGAAAGAGACAGTCCAGGAAAGAGACAGACCAGGAAAGAGACAGACCAGGAAAGAGACAGATCTGGAAAGAGACAGATCTGGAAAGAGACACAGCGGGAAAGAGACAGAGCGGGAAAGAGACAGAGCGGGAAAGAGACAGATGGGGAAAGAGACAGCCCTGGAAAGAGACAGACCGGGAAAGAGACAGACCGGGAAACAGACAGAGCGGGAAAGAGACAGACGGGGAAAGAGACAGACGAGGAAAGACAGCCCTGCAAAGAGACAGACGGGCAAAGAGAAAGATGAGCAAAGAGACAGCCCGGCAAAGAGACAGCCCGCCAAGAGACAGACCGGGAAAGAGACAGACCGGGAAAGAGACAGACCGGGAAAGAGACAGACCGGGAAAGAGACAGACCGGGAAAGAGACAGACCAGGAAAGAGACAGACCAGGAAAGAGACAGACCAGGAAAGCGACAGACCTAAAAACAGACAGCCGGGCAAAGAGACAGCCGGGCAAAAAGACAGCCGGGCAAAAAGACAGACGGGCAAAGAGACAGCCAGGCAAAGAGACAGACGAGCAAAGAGACAGAAGGGCAAAGATACAGAAAGAGAGAGAGACAGACAGATACAAATAGACTGATGCAAATACAGACAGAGAGATAGAAACAGACAGACAAGGAAAGAGACAGACAACGAGACAGACGTGACACACAGACAGAGACTGGGAGAGAGACAGAGAGACAGTTACTATCCCGGGCAACATTCGGGTACTACAGCTAGTAGACAATAAATGTAAATTGGCCAAACCTACCAACTGGTTAACCATAATAATTTATAATAATAATTTTATTCATTTATATAGCGCTATTTATTCCACAGCGCTTTACATACAATGGCAACACTGTCCCCATTGGGGCTCACAATCTAGAGTCCCTATTTGTATGTCTTTGGAGTGTGGGAGGAAACCGGAGACCCCGGAGGAAACCCACGCAAACACGGGGAGAACATACAAACTCCTTGCAGATAGTGTCCTTGATGGGATATGAACCCAGGACCCCAGCGCTGCAAGACTGTAGTGCTAACCACTGAGCCACCGAACCATCAAAAGCTTTTGGTTCAATCAAACTTTCCCAATGATGGCACATGTCGATGTCATGGGATATAGCCAGAAGCCAGAAGTGTCTTCCACCATGAACTCTTGGCCGACCCCAGCTTGCATGTGTATGTGGTGGCCGACTATGTATATATAGCAGGACTCACGTCAAGGTAAAAGTATCAAAATTATATTCCGACTTGTACCTGCTATAGTCATAGAAAAGATTACATCAAGCATTTGGAACCATGCTTTCATCAAATTTTCCATTTTTGGGCATGTCATATCTCCCAAAGTGCTGCTCCTCTCCCCTCCATGTTGCAGTCTTTCTTCACATATGGTTCTTACACCATGGAAGGTAAATCAGGGTCGGCTGGATCAATTTGGGTGTGGGAGTACAAAATGGATACAGCCGCACACTAAATGCCATCAATGTATAAGGGAACTCTGGTACTGCATTACTGCTATATGAAAAAATGAGATTTTTAGTTTATGAATTGGCCAATGCATGTAAGCCCGGAAACCAAACGGCAAGGTAAATCTCAATATTACGGGTCCCTAACTAAAATGCCACTATCTAGGTTAAAAACATCCATGCCTGGGCAGCTAGACTAAAAATCTAACTTGAAATGCCACTATCTGGACTAACCTCCATGTCTGGGCAGCTAGGACTCCTGGTATAAGGACCATGAACACAGCCTGGTTTATAGGGCGGAGTGCTCAGTCAGCACATGCTTACATGCATTGGCCAATTCATAAACTAAAAACCTCATTTTTTCATATAGCAGTAATGCAGTACCAGAGTTCACTTATACATTGATGGCATTTAGTGTGCGGCTGTATCCATTTTGTATTTGCTAGGTTTTTTCAGCTGGCACCTATACACACTTGTAGGATGTGCAGGTCAGTCTTTTGAAATATTTGCAGTGAGTTTTTTTCTGACTGAGCACTCCGCCCTATAAACCAGGCTGTGTTCACAATCCTTATACCAGGAGTCCTAGCTGCCCAGACATGGAGGTTAGTCCAGATAGTGGCATTTCAAGTTAGATTTTTAGTCTAGCTGCCCAGGCAAGGATGTTTTTAACTTAGATAGTGACATTTTAGTTAGGTACCCGGAATATTGAGATTTTCCTTGCCGTTTGGTTTCCGGGCTTACATGCATTGGCCAATTCATAAACTAAAAATCTCATTTTTTCATATAGCAGTAATGCAGTACCAGAGTTCCCTTATACATTGATGGCATTTAGTGTGCGGCTGTATCCATTTTGTATTTGCTAGGTTTTTTCAGCTGGCACCTATACACACTTGTAGGATGTGCAAGTCAGTCTTTTGAAATATTTGGGTGTGGGAGTAGACCATTTGTGTGGGAGTATTTTTGGAAGTGGTCCATTTGTTTTGGAGTTGGTCTTTTGGGGGTAGTCCTTTTCTTTGGTAGAAACTTTGGGGGTAGTCCTTTTCTTTGGTAGAACCTTTGGGAGTAGTCCTTTCTTTGGAAGAACCTTTGAGAGTAGTCCTTTTCTTTGATAGAACGTTTGGAAGTAGTCCTTTCTTTGGTAGAACCTTTGGGAGTAGCCCGTTTCTTTGGTAGAACCTTTGGGAGTAGTCCTTTCTTTGGTAGAAACTTTTGGAGTAGTCTTTTTCTTTGTAGAACATTTGGGAGTAGTCCTTTATTTGGTAGAGCCTTTGGGAGTGGTCCTTTCTTTGGTAGAAACTTTGGGAGTAGTCCTTTTCTTTGATAGAACCTTTGGGAGTAGTCCTTTCTTTGGTAGAAACTTTGGGAGTAGTCCTTTTCTTTGGTAGAACCTTTGGGAGTAGTCCTTTTCTTTGGTAGAACCTTTGGGAGAAGTCCTTTTCTTTGGTAGAACCTTTGGGAGAAGTCCTTTTCTTTGGTAGAACCTTTGGGAGTAGTCCTTTTTTTGGTAGAACCTTTGGGAGTATCCCTTTTTTTTGATAGAACCTTTGGGAGTAGTCCTTTCTTTGGTAGAAACTTTGGGAGTAGTCTTTTTCTTTGGTAGACCCTTTGGGAGTAGTCCTTTATTTGGTAGAGCCTTTGGGAGTAGTCCTTTTCTTTGGTAGAAACTTTGGGAGTAGTTCTTTCTTTGGTAGACCCTTTGGGAGTAGTCCTTGTCTTTGGTAGAACCTTTGGGAGTAGTCCTAGCATGAACCGGGTGGTGTTGAACATAGGATTCAATCAGGTGGGCAGGGGACAAGCAGCAGCACTTTTGTCAACGAGAATTAATGTTAAGGCCCCGTCACACTAAGCAACATCGCTAGCAACATCGCTGCTAACGAACAACTTTTGTGACGTTGCTAGCGATGTTGCTGTGTGTGACATCCAGCAACAACCTGGCCCCTGCTGTGAGGTCGTTGGTTGTTGCTGAATGTCCTGGGCCATTTTTTAGTTGTTGCTGTCCCGCTGTGAAGCACAGATCGCTGTGTGTGACAGCGAGACAGCAACAACTAAATGTGCAGGCAGCAGGAGCCGGCTTCTGCGGAGGCTGGTAACCACAGTAAACATCGGGTAACCAAGAAGCACTGTCCTTGGTTACCCGATATTTACCTTTGTTACCAGCCTCCGCCGCTCTCACTGTCAGTGCCGGCTCCTGCTCTGTGCACATGTAGCTGCAGCACACATCGGGTTAATTAACCCGATGTGTGCTGTAACTAGGAGAGCAGGGAGCCAGCGCTAAGCGGTGTGCGCTGCTCCCTGCTCTGTGCACATTTAGCTGCAGCACACATCGGGTAATTAACCCGATGTGTGCTGTAGCTAGGAGAGCAGGGAGCCAGCACTCAGTGTGCGCTGCTCCCTGCTCTCTGCACGTGTAGCTCCGTGCGCTGGTAACCAAGGTAAATATCGGGTTGGTTACCCGATATTTACCTTAGTTACCAAGCGCAGCATCTTCCACGCGGCGCTGGGGGCTGGTCACTGGTTGCTGGTGAGCTCACCAGCAACTCGTGTAGCGACGCTCCAGCGATCCCTGCCAGGTCAGGTTGCTGGTGGGATCGCTGGAGCGTCGCAGTGTGACATCTCACCAGCAACCTCCTAGCAACTTACCAGCGATCCCTATCGTTGTTGGGATCGCTGGTAAGTTGCTTAGTGTGACTGGACCTTTAGACACCATCCTGTCTCAGAATGTGAACAGAATCTGATAAAGAGGGAGGTCCCCTTTAATATGTTACTATAGTAGAGTAAATGCCTTTTTCTTTATCTTTACAGAAGCCCAGCCGGAGCCGGTCGCCCCCATGGCCGTGCATCGTGTACGCGGTGACAGAGCTCATATGAATCACTGTTTTGGTTTTGAAGATCATTTTATTACGTTGACAAGAAATCCATCCCATCACCCGACCTGCGGCTTTTAATTTCGGTATTTAACTTTGAAAGAGAGCGTCTCGCTCAGAAGTGTCCGCGTGTGGGGGATGGGGGGGGGGGGTTCTTTATTTATTTATTTTTCCCCAATCTTAATCAATAAAATCAATGGATAATGTTTCGCTGGCTGTTAAATGGCCAGGATTTCTAAGTGAGTGACCATATGATGAATGGCCAGTAATACCGCACTACACAAAGGTCAAGGGTCTCCACCACCTTGAGGAGCAGCTGTCTTTCTTCTTACTCCATGGCATCAGCCTGGTGGATCCGCGCCTTCAGCCACTTCTGGCAGGATGTAGAGGCGGCCTCCACAGTTGGTGCTGACCAGGTACCCTCTTTGTGGTGGAGAGCCAGGCCCCATAAACAGGCATGCTCTCTGGTCGCAGGTGAGCCAAGGCCCTATATACGGACGGGCTCCTCCTGGTTGCAGACGAGCCAAGCCCCTAAACAGGCTGACTCTGGTGGTGGTGGTGCCCTTTTGGTGTAACTATTTACACTGCGAGAGTTTGTGGCTATAGCCAGTTCATAGCCTTAAGGTTTATTTTCTCACAATAGTTTTTGTGGGCACATTCTTGAACTTTAAAACGTTGCAAAACAAACTTTCCAAACTGGTCAAAACTTGCTGTACTTTACTTAAACTTAGGCAGATTCCTCTTCACCAGGGCTTGGGCCTGTAGGGCTGAGGCACCTGTTGGTTTCTTGACCTTTTTCCTCATCTGTAGTGGTCTCATCATTAGGTCTTTGGTCTTTTCTTTCTTTATGGCTGTCTTTCCTTTCTTCTTTGGGACATGGCACTACATCTAGGGCATACCAGCCTCTTTCTCCTTGATGCAGGGTAAACTGTACGGAGTCTCCTGTACGCAGGTTCCTTCCAGGATGTCCTCTGGGCAGATTAGCTCTGACGTCTCTTCTGTTGACGAAGATACCTTCCTTTATGCCAGGTGCTACGATGAACCCGTATCCTGACTTGAGGCTGAAGTCCTCCACTACTCCTCTGCAAAGGGGTCCTCGGACCTGTGCTTTGGCTCTTCTCAGGAACCTTTTTTCTTGTAGGTCTCTGGCCGTGATGTCATCTCTCTGCTCTGGGGATGGCGGTGCAGGGGAAAACTGAGTTCTGCTGCGGCGCTGTGTCTTGCGGGCTGGATTCTGCGAAGTGCAGCTTACAAGCTCCCAGGTGGGGCGGTTGGGCAGGTCTTCTTCAGCAGGAGGTGTCAGGTCTTCCTCGTCCCAGCGGGAATATGGCAGCATCTCCGGCTCTGGGACTAGCACTGCTGCTGGCTCCGGGGGCAACTCCTCAGCTTCTTGCCCTCCTCTCCCCCTTAGTTCTTCGCTGCACTCTGGTCGTGGCAGCACTGGGGATGAGTGTTCCTCAGCTGGCCCAGGCGGTGGACTCTTCAGCGTGGTTGCTGCAGGGGTTGCCTTAGGGGTGTTCGGAGGGAGCATGTATCGGTCCACCATCTCCTGTGGGAACTTAGCCTCCAGGTCAGCCTTCAGCTGCCAGTATGCGGAGTCTTCACCTATCAGGGATTTCCTAGTAGGGACTTCCTTAGGCTGGGGAGCGGTGTCTGCTCTGGCCTTGCAGGCCGGGGTAAATGGTGATGCAATCTCTTGGCGGGCCGCGCCCTGTATGGCGGCGGCCTGGTCTTGGCGGGCCGCGCCCTGTATGGCAGCGGCCTGGTCTTGGCGGGCCGCGCCCTGTATGGCGGCGGCCTGGATCGGCGTCGCAGCTGCGATGGGATCTGTGCAGGCTGGGCTGGGCGTCGCTGCAGGGACCGGGTCTTGGTGGGCCGAGCAGGGCATCGCTGCGGCGGCCGGGGCTTGGCGGGCCGAGCAGGGCATCGCTGCGGCGGCCGGGGCTTGGCGGGCCGAGCAGGGCATCGCTGCGGCGGCCTGGGCTTGGCGGGCCGCACCTGGCATGGCTGCGGCCTGGCTCAGCGTCGCCGCGCCGGGCGCCTCTTCTGGGACCGCGGTCGTAGCAGCAGGGGTTGGAGCACTTGCGCTGGCCGGGGCAACTCTGGACTCACCCATCAGTGGCACCATCGGGATCTGAGTCGTCGCCGCTCGATCTGGCAGGCGTCGCGCGGCTCCCTCCTCGTAGGTCCGAACCGCCGCAGCCATCTCCAGAAGCTCCGTGCGTCCCTCACTGAGCTGTCGCATGATCCTGGCCTCCAGCTGATCGCAGAAGATAGCAAGCTCCCGGCACCACCAGGCAGCAGAGCCTGGTTCTGGGTATCCACGTCCGGACTCCATCTCTTCTCTCTGCAGCAGCAGGCTTGTGGCTCTCTTTCCTTCCCGCCGTCTCTGGACGCTTCCGCTCTCTTCACAAGCGAGGTCAGAACTCTGCAGGGGATCTCTGGGTAGCCACACCTCTTCGTGGGCGGTAACTTCTCCCAGCGCGGGCTGCTGTTTTTCAGCGCGCTTTTCATGGTGGCAATATGGCGGCGCTTCCAATTTTTCAAGCGGACCGCCCAGGCACATGGTCACCTGTCTGAACAGGTCTAGTCCTTATCCTGTTCGTGACGCCAGATGTGAAGCCCCGCAAGTATTGTGTCGGTGCATTACCTTCGGGGACTCCACGCAGCTGGATCCTGTCACAGGTAGGAGATCTTCTTCTTGTCGTGACGCCACTCTCAGTATTGCGGTCAGTGGGGACCGCCACTGCAGATTAAGGGACGCCTGGGGCGGATGATATGTGCAGTTAGTTGGAATAGCCTCCTGAGAGTGAGGCAAGCCCCAGGGCCCTGTGTAGGTGCGTAGTACCACAAGGCGCAGAATAACTCCACACAGGCAGAATGTCTTTCAGGGTTTTTACTCACTTCAGGTGGCAGGGTGAGTAACCCGGGCGTAGCTGGGATGAACCAGGCGGGAACCAGGTGTCCTTCAGGCTGACTTGTGAGGGTGACTACTAACTCGCCTTCCTTAGCCCTTGGTGGTTTGGGGTGACCCCGACTTTGAGTCCCTATGGGGGTCACCCAGGGAAGTTGCTGAAGCCTCACTCCCCTTCGTTTGCCGTGTGCTTGTTGCCTGGGCCAGATCACTCCAGCTTCTTGCCTCCTGTGAGCTATGGGCCCTAACTGTGGCTACGTGGCTGCGGCTTTTTGTGGTGTTGTGGCGTGGGCTTTGAGAGCCCCACACCGGCAGGTTTAGCAAAAGAAAGCTGGATCTATCTCCGCTTCGGGATCTGCCGCCCGTTTGGGCCTGGTACTCCCTAGCAGTCTCCTTACTTCCCACTCTGTGCTCTCTCTCTAGCTGGAGATGGGTTTCGGGTAGCCCTCCTAGTTGACCGTTCTCCCCCGTCGGTAGCCACTGCGCGGACGCTGTCAGACTACAGCAGCCCAGGGGAAGGGGTCAGCTCTCCTCGGAGCTCCCTGGACTCTGCTCTGAACCGGCTCACATCTGGGACCTTCACTGCTGCTCCTGTCTGAGCTTCACTTTCCTGCTCCTCACTCCTCCACACTCTGCTGCAGACTCTAGACTGTTTACTCCTCCTTCTCCTTTCCCTTTTGTGCCTGCCTACGCCACCTAGCAACCAGACTCTCTTACCACACCCCTTGAGAGGAGATGGAGGCTTTTGGCCCCCTCCACTATTCCAGTGAAGGTGAAGGCTTTTCCCCCTCCTGGGATCCCCAGGGGTCCTCTCATGGGTACATGTGTGAGGCCTGATCACTATGCGCCTGTGTTCCACACCCCGGTCAGCCTTCTGGATTACCTGTATTGTACTGTCCCCAGCATGGGTGCAGTACTCAGTGGTGCCTGACCAGGTCAGGGGCGCCACAGTAGGAAGAGAACACGAATGTATTCATAACAAAGGGAAATTCGGTGTCAGCGCCGCGGCGAAGGGTATAATAAGAAACACAATGCTCCCGAATATAATAGAGAGATCTGACAGGTTGTCGCTGACTATTGTCTTATAATCGCTCTTTGTGGTGTAAATTATAAGGTGTGTTCTTAAAGGGGCGGTCACTTCCTCGCCTACGCTCTTCTAACCAGGACGCCCCCTATAGACTAAAAGACGGCATGTAATCAGTGGTGTAACGGGAACCTGCCGGCACCACACTCTAGACCAGAAATCAGACCCCGGGCCTGAGAATAAGCCATTATCCAAATCACCCCCCGACATTCAAAAATTCACAGCCAAAATCACCGACTCCTCTGAGATCCTTGTGTCTCCAGCATCGGTCCCCGTCACCAAAATCAATGGCTAACAATCAGTGACTCCCGAAGGCTCCTAAACCAAAGCTGTCGTCAAACAGTTACCTATTGTTTGATATAGGTGTTTGTATTATATCTATTTAAAAAAAAAAAAAAAGACAAACTTTTTTTTAATACTATAATCTTATATTAGTCATCTTGCAAAACTCACTTTGGCAACTAGGCCTAAACTCACACTTCTTGTCCTTTTAGGAAAAGTTTTCAGCAAGCTCCTTATCATCAGAGACAGATTAGAATGACTGATTACAGCTCTACACACAGCTGATAACACACAATTCACCATTCACAATAGATGTCACAGCTCACCTTCTCCCCCCTCCTGTACAATGACTGATAACACGTCTATATACAGTAGAGCACACAGGATCCACCACTAACAATAGGTGATGTCACAGCTCACCTCCTCCTGTGCAATAACAGATAACACAGGATCCACCTTTCCCAGTAGGTGATGTCATAGGTCACCTCCTCCTGTACAATGACTAATAACACAGGATCTACCTTTCCCAATAGGTGATGTCACAGCTCACTTTCTCCTCCTGTACAATAACTGATAACACAGGATCCACCATTCACAAGAGGTGATGTCACAGCTCCCCTCCTCCTCCTGTACAATGACTGATAACACAGGAGCCACCATTCCCTATAGGTGATGTCACAGCTCCCCTCCTCTCCCTCCTGTAGAATAACTGATAATACCTTTATATACAGTAGATAACACAGGATCCACCATTCACAATAGCTGATGTCACAGCTCACCTCCTCCTGTACAGTGACTGATATCACCTTTATATACTGTAGGTAACACAGGATTAACCGTTCCCAATAGGTTATGTCACAGCTCACCTTCTCTTCAACCTGTACAATGACTCATAACACCTCTATATACCGTACAGTAGATAACACAGGATCCACCATTCACAATAGCTGATGTCACAGCTCACCTCCTCCTATACAGTGACTGATATCACCTTTATATACAGTAGGTAACAAGATTAACCATTCCCAATAGGTTATGTCGCAGCTCACCTCCTCTTCAACCTGTACAATGACTCATAACACCTCTATATACCATACAGTAGATAACACAGGATCCACCATTCACAATAGCTGATGTCACAGCTCACCTCCTTCTGTGCAGTGACTGATATCACCTTTATATACAGTAGGTAACACAGGATTAACCATTCCCCATAGGTTATGTCACAGCTCACCTCCTCTTCAACCTATACAATGACTCATAACACCTCTATATACAGTACAGTAGATAACACAGGATCCACCATTCACAATAAGTGATGTCATGACTTCCCCTCCATTCACAACGACTTTTCCACGTGCTCATTACATGCTTCAATACATGGGATAAGGTCAGAGTCTGTTCATTGCTCCTAATGTGCATGTGTTTTGTTCATTGCTCCTAATGTGCATGTGTATCTTTCTAAAACAATAGGAAAAAAAAAAATAACCAGAACATAGCTGGTGTAGGGCAATAATAAGCGCACGTTCACACTGTGGCCATTCCATGACCAAAACCCAAGAGAAAAACAGAAAATGAGCAAATACCCTATAATAAATTAAGTAAGTAAATAGTAATTGTACATGTAAATAACAATAAGGGCACTCTGTTATCATGGTTTAATCAAAGAGCGTAAAAGCCGTCCCACCGCGGCAAGGTGTGCCCAGTCTTATTCTCTTGCTATAGGGTATACGCTAATTTTTGTGTTTTTCTTGGGTTTTGTCTGTGAAACAGCAGGAAGTCTAAAAAAAAAAAAAAAAAAATCCTAGAGACCGGTGAGAAAATCTCAAAACACCTGGAAAACTTTGAGTTGCTGCTCCATTTTTAGTCCAAAAACTCAGCAAATGGCGACTTTTTGGGTGAATTTTTGGAATTTTAAAATTGAGCAGAAACTCACTTTTGCATTTTGAAGAGGATTTGGGAAGTTTCCACTCAGTTTCTGCTTTAAGAATTCCTCAGAAAACCTCAGTGTGCAACTGGAGACTTTTTTTTCGTGAGTTTCTGGAGAAAAAAACGGAGCAGAAACGCAGAGTTTTTGAAGAGTTTTGCGTTCTGAAGAGGATTTGGGACGTTTCTATTCAAAAAAATCCTCAAAAAACCTCAGCCTTCAGGTTGTGCGTGGAATTGGAGCTCGGCACCATTCATTGCATTGCAATACCAGACACGACCTGCAGATAGGGGTGGCACTGTTTTGGGAAAAGGCTGACGTGTTCTCCTAATTTTTCACATGCGATTCCCGACTAAATTCACATCCAAAAATGCCTAAAAAGTTGGAGTTTTATGTTAAAAAAAACCGAGCAAAAAGTTAAAGTAAAAAATATAATTTTTGCAGAATTTTAAAGAAAATCCTGCAAAATCACAGATGACCCAGAGAGGCACCACGGAGGACAAAAGAAACAGTTAAGTGTCACATTTGGCTCTGCTACATCTGCATCTCTCGGGGCTTGATTGATTTTGTTAAGCTGCAATCTTTCTAATTTCTCCACGGATTGTCTCAGCGAAGCTTGCCCTGACCGAGCTGCGAGCGCCGTACTCTCCGATTCATCCGCATGGCTGCCCAAAGTCAAAAGAAGAGGGTGACAGTGATAATGTTCACATTGAACCCAGGGAGTAAATGACGCTCTCATTACTGGCCATTTACAGAAGTTCAGTGACCGATGACCATTACAAAGGCAGCAAGCGTGCCGCCCCGTCCTCCGCCAACTCCGCAAGCTGCACCGATTCACAGGGCACAACCTGAAGATTGTATACATACAACAATAATAGAGTAATGTAAATCAATTCCAGAAAAAGAAATAAATCTGCCTTTTCTGCAGAAAATAATCAGGTGAGCAGCCCACTTCCTACGTGACTTAAGACACACATCAATATATATATATATACATACAGTGCCTACAAGTAGTATTCAACCCCCTGCAGATTTAGCAGGTTTACACATTCGGAAGTAACTTGGCATTGTGACATTTGGACTGTAGATCAGCCTGGAAGTGTGAAATGCAGCAAAAAAGAATGTTATTTCTTTATTTGTTTTTTTTTTTTTTTTTTTAAATGGTGAAAAGTTTATTCAGAGGGTCATTTATTATTCAACCCCTCAAACCACCAGAATTCTGTTTGGTTCCCCTAAAGTATTAAGAAGTATTTCAGGGAGTTGGGCCTACCTGTCTCCACTGTTGGGAGCATCATCCGGAAGTGGAAGGCTTATGGAACTACTGTTAGCCTTCCACGGCCTGGACAGCCTTTGAAAGTTTCCACCCGTGCCGAGGCCAGGCTTGTCCGAAGAGTCAAGGCTAACCCAAGGACAACAAGGAAGGAGCTCCGGGAAGATCTCATGGCAGTGGGGACATTGGTTTCAGTCAATACCATAAGTAACGTACTCCACCGCAATGGTCTCCGTTCCAGACGAGCCCGTAAGGTACCTTTACTTTCAAAGCGTCATGTCAAGGCTCGTCTACAGTTTGCTCATGATCACTTGGAGGACTCTGAGACAGACTGGTTCAAGGTTCTCTGGTCTGATGAGACCAAGATCGAGATCTTTGGTGCCAACCACACACGTGACGTTTGGAGGCTGGATGGCACTGCATACGACCCCAAGAATACCATCCCTACAGTCAAGCATGGTGGTGGCAGTATCATGCTGTGGGGCTGTTTCTCAGCCAAGGGGCCTGGCCATCTGGTCCGCATCCATGGGAAGATGGATAGCACGGCCTACCTGGAGATTTTGGCCAAGAACCTCCGCTCCTCCATCAAGGATCTTAAGATGGGTCGTCATTTCATCTTCCAACAAGACAACGACCCAAAGCACACAGCCAAGAAAACCAAGGCCTGGTTCAAGAGGGAAAAAATCAAGGTGTTGCAGTGGCCTAGTCAGTCTCCTGACCTTAACCCAATTGAAAACTTGTGGAAGGAGCTCAAGATTAAAGTCCACATGAGACACCCAAAGAACCTAGATAACTTGGAGAAGATCTGCATGGAGGAGTGGGCCAAGATAACTCCAGAGACCTGTGCCGGCCTGATCAGGTCTTATAAAAGACGATTATTAGCTGTAATTGCAAACAAGGGTTATTCCACAAAATATTAAACCTAGGGGTTGAATAATAATTGACCCACACTTTTATGTTGAAAATTTATTAAAATTTAACTGAGCAACATAACTTGTTGGTTTGTAAGATTTATGCATCTGTTAATAAATCCTGCTCTTGTTTGAAGTTTGCAGGCTCTAACTTATTTGCATCTTATCAAACCTGCTAAATCTGCAGGGGGTTGAATACTACTTGTAGGCACTGAATATATATATATATATATATATATATATATATATATATTCGGCTCTGGCAAAAAATAAGAGACCACTTCCAAATTTTCAGTTTTTCTGATTTCTCTCTATAAAGGTATACTTTTGAGTGAAACGTAAATATTTTTTTTTATTCTATAAACTACTGACAACGTCTCCGAATTTCCAAGCAATAAATTTAGTATTTATTTTCTGAAAAGGAGAAATGGTCAAAAAAACAAAAAAATGCATTGCTTTCAGACTTCAAAGAAAACAAGTTCATAATCATTTAGAAACAACAATACTAATAATGTTTTACCTCAGGAAGATTCAGAAATCAATATTTTGTGGAATAACCATGATTGTTAATCCCAGCTTTCATGCGTCTTGGCTGCTTTCCACCAGTCTTCACACTGCTTTTGGGTGACCTTATGCCACTCCTGGTGCAAAAATGTAAGCGGTTCTTCTTTGTTTGATGGCTTGTGACTATCCATCTTCTTCTTGATTACATTCCAGAGGTTTTCAATGGGGTTCAGGTCTGGAGATTGGGCTGGCCATGACAGGGTTTTGATGTGGTGGTCCTTCATCCACACATTGATTGACCTAGCTGTGTGGCATGGCGCATTTACCTGCTGGGAAAAACCAGTCCTCAGAGTTGGGGAACATTGCCTGAGCAGAAAGAAGCAACTGTCCTTCCAGGATAACCTTGTATGCAGCTTGATTCATACATCCTTCTCAAAGATGTCTGCTGAATTTTCATTACCTAATTTTCAGCTTTGCCCAAAACCTGCTCGTCTAATGCTTAGACAGAGACCTGTAGAGGCGTACAAGCCACAGTGTCTTGCACCCACTGTGAAATTTGGTGGAGGATCGGTGATGATTTGGGGATGCTTCAGCAAAGCTGGAATTGGGAAGATTAATCTTTGCGAAGGACGTATGAATCAAGCCGCATACAAGGTTATCCTGGAAAACCAGTTGCTTCCTTCTGCTCAGGCAATGTTCCCCAACTCTGAGGACTGGTTTTTCCAGCAGGACAATGCGCCATGCCACACAGCTAGGTCAATCAATGTGTGGATGAAGGACCACCACATCAACACCCTGTCATGGCCAATAAAACATCAAAATTAAGTAAAAATCTTGATCCCTTTAAGGACACAAACTTTGTTGTTTTTTGTAATATTCTTCCTTTTTGTATTTGTTTTGTTTTGATCAGAGTTACTCCATGTAGCTATGTGCTTGTTTTCTTTTGCATTGCATAAGGAAGCACGGTTACATTAACATTTAATTGATATTACAACGAGAAATACTAAATGGCTACACATTAAACTGGAGGAAAGTTTAGGCCTAAGCCACACAGCATGAAAATCGGACTGAGTGGAATGCGTTAAAACATCGCATTCCACTCGGACCAATATTAACCTATGTCCCAGCACCCATGAGCGATTATTTTCTCAGCCCCAATCGGACCGAGAAAATAATTGCAGCATGCTGCGGGTGCAATGCCAGACTCTTTCTCTCGCAACCATTCAGGTCTATGGGGCGAGAGAAAAATCACTCTGCACTCGCGGCACACCGGTGTACTGGGAGTACAGGGTGAGAATGGCAATAGCCGGCAACGGAGAGGGAGAGAAATCCCTCCTCTCCACAGCGTCGGCCACCGCCCTCCGCAGCACCAGCCCTCCCCTCCTCAGAGCCGGCCCGTCCCCCGCAGCTGAGGTCTGATCGCACGATCGGACCTCAGTCGCAGTGACACTCGCATGACACTCGGCTCCTGCTGTGCTGCCAGCGTCAGCCGAGTGTCAAGCGAGGATCGCATTAGTCCCCGTGTGGCCCTGGCCTAAAAGCGGGGGCCGCAAGGCTCTGTCCTGGGGCCAGTGCTGTTTAATATCTTTATAAATGATCTGGATAACGGAATTATGGGAAACTCATAATATTTGCAGATGGTACTAAGATAAGAGGAGTAGCCAACACTAGAGAGGAAAGAGAGCGTATTCAAAAGGATCTAGAGACTCTCGAATAACGGGCCGAGCAGAACAGTATGGTGTTTAACATGCACAAATGCAAAGTCCTACATCTGAGTAAAAGAAATGTAAAAAGCATCTATAGTATGGGAGGAATAGAACTAGGTGATAGCACCGGGGAAAGGTCTTGAGCATAATAGTAGATCCCAGATTCAACATGAGCCAACAATGCGGAGCTGCAGCTAAAATGGCCATCAAAATTCTGGGATGTATCAAGACAAGCATTGAATCTAGATCAAGAGAGGTAATTATTCCCCTATACTCTGCCCTGGTCAGACCCCACCTGGAATACTGTGTACAGTTCTGGGCACCACAATTCAAGAAAGACATCGATATATTGGAGTAAGTCCAGAGAAGAGCAACCAAGATGGTAGAAGGTCTGCAAACCATGTCATATGAAAAACGGCTAAAAGAACTAAAGAGAAGGCTGAGAGGAGACTTAATAGCGGTCAACAAATATCTGAAAGGAAGTCACAGTGCAGAGGGGACTACCCTATTCTCATTAGGACAAGGAAGTACAAGAAGCAACGGGAGGAAACTAAAAGGAAGGAGATTCAGATCAGACATTAGGAAAACATTTCTGACAGTGAGGGCAGTCAGGGAGTGGAACAGGCGACCATGGGAGGCAGTGAGGGCAGTCAGGGAGTGGAACAGGCGACCACAGGAGTTGGTGAGCGCTCCATCAATGGAAATCTTACAGCGGAAACTGGATAAACATATAGCTGGGATGATTTAGGAAAGCCTGCACTCACAGGGGGTTGGACCCGATGGCCCTTGAGGTCCCTTCCAACTCTACCATTCTATGATTCTATGATATGAAGTGCAGTTTTTAATATTTTTTGTTTGAGGTGGTATCATCATAAAAAAAATGAATGAGAAGTTGAAGTTGTGTGGAACATGAAATTTTCCAGTTATTTTTTTACTTTGTACTTACGGTAAATATAATTCAAACTTGATTTTTGTAATTATTCTGTTTATTGTTTGTTTTTTTACTTTTTACCTTTGTATTAGTTCATTTAGAAACAAAAAATTAGTAAGTTTTAGTTTGGATTTTTTCTTTAACTGTGATGTACTGGCATAGTGTTTTTCTGTATATACATATAATATGATGTATACTAATAGTATAAACCCAACAGTGGGTCCTCCCCTCTACTACTCACTTTTTTCTGAACAACTCGTAAGTAGTGATGAGCGGGCACTACCATGCTCCGATGCTCAGAACTCGTAACTAGTGATGAGCAAGGACTACCATGCTCGGGTGCTCAGTACTCGTAACTAGTGATGAGCGGGCACTACCATGCTCGGGTGCTCTGTACTCGTAACTAGTGATGAGCGAGCACTACCATGCTTGGGTGCTCAGTACTCGTAACCAGTGATGAATGAGCACTACCATGCTCGGGTGCTCAGTACTCGTAACTGGTGATGAGCGAGCACTACCATGCTTGGGTGCTCAGTACTGGTAACTAGTGATGAATGAGCACTACCATGTTCGGGTGCTCGGTACTCGTAACTAGTGATGAGTGGGCACTACCATGCTCGGGTGCTCGGTACTCGTAACCAGTGATGAATGAGCACTACCATGCTCGGGTGCTCAGTACTCGTAACTGGTGATGAGCGAGCACTACCATGCTTGGGTGCTCAGTACTGGTAACTAGTGATGAATGAGCACTACCATGCTCGGGTGCTCGGTACTCGTAACTAGTGATGAGTGGGCACTACCATGCTCGGGTGCTCGGTACTCGTAACTAGTGATGAGTGGGCACTACCATGCTCGGGTGCTCGGTACTCGTAACTAGTGATGAGTGGGCACTACCATGCTCGGGTGCTCGGTACTCGTAACTAGTGATGAGTGGGCACTACCATGCACTGATGCTTGGTACTTGTATCTGCTGATAAGTGGGCACTACCATGCTCGGGTGCTCTACCGCTCACCAACTGAATGTGTCCTCTTTTCCCAGATCATTTCAAGAATTTGATTTGCAAAAATCCTTGGTATTTTTACTGTTTTTGGTCCCTTTAAGAGTCCTCAATTTTACTGATAAATCCTGTTTTAGGTCCCTCGATCTTGCGATGCCAGAAATGACAGGTGAACCACTTAATGGTCGCTTGTAATTCCTGCAGTTGACTTGTACCTTTTAATTGAAAAAGCTGCACTTTTTTCAATCACTGCACTTGACGGTGTGAACAGAAAAACAGACAAGCAGCGGCTTTCCTCTGGGATCCATTACTCAGACTTCTACAGAATGGAATTATAGGTGCAAAGAATGAAACAATGATTGGACCGAGAAATGAAAAGTCATTTTTCCCATCCGGCATTCTCCTTCCTTCCCCCAAACATTCTGCATTCGGTATTTTATGTTACATTCCTTCCACACAATGATCTAAGGTGCAAAAATATCTGGGATAAAATATTCGCCGAATAAGTCGCCGCTATTCGACTATTCGCGAATATTCGATGCGCAATGTAAGTCTATGGGAGATTCGGGCTTCCCATAGATTTACATTGTACATCGAATATTCGCATAGCGGCGACCTATTCGTCGGATATTCGCAAAGCCAAATATTTTGGTATTCGATCATCCCTATTCATTATCCATTTTATTCACGTCTAATGGATGGAAACAATTCTCAGCTTTAGAAAATTCACTTTTTGAACCAAAACATTAATAATATTCCACAACACAAAACATGTTTTTTTGTGATACAAATGGCATTTTGTAATTTCCATTCAAAGAATTAGACATTTTGTATCCAAAAATTTCAATAATCAGCATATAATTTTTGGGCACAAATTGACCAAACGCTCAAAAATAATATTGGCCAAAACAGAATTCTACATCCCGAAATGGTGTATAATGGCAAAATGTCGGTGCAGATTATTTTGTAGCACATTTTATGCATTTGTTCGGTGAAAGGTGCAATCAATCAAGAAACAAGTCAATTCTGATCATTCAAATCTCATAGAGGAGGAATTAATGTATGATTTATGGTCCTGAAATGGGATCAGAATTGTAATGGTTTACATTCGTTGTCAAGTCTGGGGAAAATAAAAGAAACAATTAAATGTTCCATAGTTCCATAAGTTGTTCCATAAGTTGATTGTCTTTCAATTCACCCCCATGTCAAGACCTCTGCTTATTGATCCTGAATCCGCTCATGTAACTGTGCCGCCCCTGCAGCGGATCGAACCGCTCAGATCCAGGGGTGGTGATTACTCGTGGCTCAAGGGTCTCCGGACCCGGGGGTTTAGGGGCCACACTCAAATGTAGTATGGGGTTATTTACATTGGATTGGTGTAGTTTGTGATGCCACCCGTGGTGTACGGTAATTGGGAGTACCGTCACTGCCGTTGGGAGTACCCGGGGTGATGGAGTGATGTTACCCTCCACGGGTAGGGGTAGGCCCGGGACTCTAGATAGGGATGAGGGGTTGCAGTGCAGGGGTCAGTCGGGTACTCTCTCAGCAATGAAGCAGACGCTGACAACAGGGTAAACCAAGTCTCTGGCTGCCGTTGCCTCTCAAGGGGAGTTCGTCCTGGTCCCGTCCCCTGCGGCACTTCCTGGTGGTCCGTAACCTGCCTCCTGGCACAAAAGTTTAGATTGTCCGTTTTGGCCCGGTAGCTTGGAGCTTTCCGGGCCCCGCTCCCCACTGTGGCTAAGTGAAGGAGCCTGCTCTCAGGAGCTTATGCTTGGGATTTCAGTGGGCTGCTTGTTTGGAAAGCTATATCCCCCTCGTTGCGCTAGTGCCCCTGATCTCTGAGCTTGGTGGGAACAGTCCAGAAAGGCCCTGTCCTCCGCAGGTTAATTGCTGGGTCCCCGACCTAGGGTCCGTGTACCCCGACGTGCCTTCGGTCCCAGACTGGTGATAGGACCAGGCTGCTGTCCGTCCTCCTTGATGGTCTCCAGGCACCTAGCCTCAATCCCCTGCGACCAGGGGTCCGACTCCTCTAGTTCCAGACCACCGTCTGCGACCTAGTCTGCTTCACCCCTGGGAGCACCAACTCCCAGGTTCCTCAGAACTCCTCACAGCTCGAGGGCTACCACTCAACTGACTTGACACCTCCCACCTCCCTGCCTGACCCCTAGGTGGGCAGCCCTATTCCTACTTAAGCAGTCCACTGGTGTGCCTGACAGGTGTGGTGCAAAGTGTATCTAGGATTTGTGAATGCTGGTGGAGGCAGTGCTGCAGGTTGGGTTCCCAGAACCATGGGGGTCTTGAGTCCTGCACGGGAAGGGCAGATTGTGCAGAACCCTGTGACGACCTGAATAGTCCAGGGCATCACATAACACTGACAAATCTAATGCCGTAATATGGAGAAAAGTGTCTTCAAAATCACAAAACAAACCCAAATGATTGAAAAACTTTGCCATAAGGGACATCTGAAAGGGACAATTAAAGAGGACCTGTCACTTGCTCATAAAAGATTGAGCTATATGCCATGTAAAAACCCCAGGAATAGCCGGATTCTGTCGCTCTTTTCCATTTTGTGCTGTGAGGCTCCATTGCCATGATATTCACATTTTGTTGCTTTTGGAGCGCAGTATGTGAATTCTCTGCTGGTAGTTCAACTGGGCTTTTCTCCAGTATCGTCTGTGGGGCTGTGCAGGTTTATGCTTCCCTCCCAGATGCTGACAATCACAGATCAGCAGCGTGTGAGATTGATAAACTGCTTCATCAGTTGTTGAGCTATGGAAGAACACAGATGTTGGAGGAGGCCGGGCTCACTCTCTACATTACTGGTGTTGGATGAGGCTGAGGTCTGGGCTCTGTGCGACCATTCTTGATCTCCCTCATTCATGTCTGTATGGACCTTGTGCCGGGGCACAGTTATGGGGAACAGAAAAGGGTCTTCCCAAACTGTTCCCACAAACTGGAAGTTACAATTGTCCATAATATCTTGTGTTGAAGAATTAAGATTTACCTTCACTAGAACTAAGAGGCCGAGACCGACCCCTGATAATGGTCCAGAGCATGATCTTCTTCCACCAAACTGTACAGCGGGCACAATGCAGTCAGGGGGTAACGTTCTCCATTCACCAGACACAGATAGAGTAGTGTGGTCGGTCCCTGCACAGAACACGTCTCCTCCAGAGTCCAGTGGTGGTGGTTTTACACCGCTCCATCCGACGCTCGGCATTGTGCTTGGTGATGTACGGCTCGGTCTTGCGTTTGGTGGTGTATGACTGCATCTCCTCGGCCATGAAGCCCCCGGTAGCGCAGTGTTTGTGCTGTTACCAGAGGGGTCAGCAGAGCGGTGGGGACTTTTCTGCCCTCTGCTCCTCAGCACTCGGCCCCCCTGCTCTGTAACATTATGGGGCCTCCACTTTGTGGCCGAGTTGCTGTGGTTCCTTCCACTTCTCAATAATATCACTCACAGGTGATGGGGGAAGAGTCAGGAGGAAGAAATGTCATGAATGGACTTGTTACCCCGGTGGCTCTTATTACACTGCACTGGTATCAGTGAGCTCTGTACCACTGGCCATTCTGTCACGTTAGTAAAGGAAGACAGCATGGCGGGGGGGGTCGGATGTTATACACTGGCGGCAAGGGGGCTGTATGTATGTTATACGGTGGGGAAAGGGGCTGAATGTTGTACACCAGGGGCAAAAAGCCATATGCTATCCCCCAAGGGCGAGGAGCCAGACATTTCCCCCAGTGGGGGAGAGGCCAGATGTTATACACCAGGGGCAAGGGGACAGTTGTTATACATCGGGGGTGAGGGACTGGATCTTATACACTTGGGGGCGAAGGACCAGACGTTATACATCGGGGGTGAGGGGCTGGATGTTATACACTTGGGGGCGAGGGAACAGATGTTATACCCCGGGGGCGAGGGGCCGGATGTTATACACCTGGCGGAAGGGGCTGGGTGTTATACATCGGGGGCGAGGGGCCGGATGTTATACACCTGGGGGGAGGGGCTGGGTGTTATACATCGGGGGTGAGGGGCTGGATGTTATACACTTGGGGGCGAGGGAACAGATGTTATACCCCGGGGGCGAGGGGCCGGATGTTATACACCTGGCGGAAGGGGCTGGGTGTTATACATCGGGGGCGAAGGGCTGGATGTTATACACCTGGGGGGAGGGGCTGGGTGTTATACATCGGGGGTGAGGGGCTGGATGTTATACACTTGGGGGCGAGGGAACAGATGTTATACCCCGGGGGTGAGGGGTCGGATGTTATACACTTGGGGGTGAGGGGCCGGATGTTATACACTTGGGGGAGAGGGGCCAGATGTTCCCCCAGTGGGTGAGGGGCTGGATGTTATACACAGGGGAAGAAGGGCCAGATGTAATACACCAGGGGCAAGGGGCCAGTTGTTATACATCGGGGGCGAGGGACCAGACGTCATATATCGGGGGTGAGGGGCTGGATCTTACACACTTGGGGGCGAGGGAACAGATGTTATACACTGGGGATGAGGGGCTGGATGTTATACAATTGGGGGCGAGGGGCCAGATGTTATACACTGGGGGTGAGGGAACAGTTGTTATACCCCGGGGGTGATGGGCTGGATGTTATACAACTGGGGTGAGGGGCTGGATTTTATACACATGGGGCGAGTGATGAGATATTATGCATCGAGGCTGAGGGGCTGGATCTTATACAGTGGAGGCGAGGGGCCGGATGTTATACACCGTGGGTGAGGGGCAGAATGTTATACACTGAGGGCCGGACATTATACAGTGGGGGTGAGGAGTTGGATATTATACAGTGGGGGTGAGGGGCTGGACATTATACAGTGGGGGTGAGGAGCTGGACATTATACAGTGGGGGTGAGGGGCTGGACATTATACAGTGGGGGTGAGGGGCTGGATGTTATACAGTGGGGGTGAGGGGCTGGACATTATACAGTGGGGGTGAGGGGCTGGACATTATACAGTGGGGGTGAGGGGCTGGACATTATACAGTGGGGGTGAGGGGCTGGACATTATACAGTGGGGGTGAGGGGCTGGACATTATACAGTGGGGGTGAGGGGCTGGACATTATACAGTGGGGGTGAGGGGCTGGACATTTTACAGTGGGGGTGAGGAGCTGGATATTATACAGTGGGGGTGAGGGGCTGGATATTATACAGTGGGGGTGAGGGGCTGGATGTTATACAGTGGGGGTGAGGGGCTGGATGTTATACAGTGGGGGTGAGGAGCTGGATATTATACAGTGGGGGTGAGGAGCTGGATATTATACAGTGGGGGTGAGGGGCTGGATGTTATACAGTGGGGGTGAGGGGCTGGATGTTATACAGTGGGGGTGAGGGGCTGGATGTTATACAGTGGGGGTGAGGAGCTGGATATTATACAGTGGGGGTGAGGGGCTGGATGTTATACAGTGGGGGTGAGGGGCTGGATGTTATACAGTGGGGGTGAGGAGCTGGATATTATACAGTGGGGGTGATGGGCTGGATGTTATACAGTGGGGGTGAGGGGCTGGACATTATACAGTGGGGGTGAGGGGCTGGATGTTATACAGTGGGGGTGAGGAGTTGGAGATTATGCCGTGGGGGAATGGGACTAGCTGGAAAACATTAATTCAATGATTAACGTCCCCCCCACACTTTTGTCCATATTCACATTTAGCAAAATACCTCTAAAAAATAAATTCAAATTAATTCACTGGAATATAAAATAAACATTGAAACAAAATTGGAACAAAAAAAGCAAAGAAAGTAAATAATTAAATTGTGGGATACAGAAATATTTTTTTATTTTCTCTCCGGTGGAGCTCGTCGGCCCCCTCTACAGGTGCCGGTGCGGCTCGGACCCCCACCTCACAGCGGATGAGAGCAGTTGGGACATAATTGGAAATCCATATGAAATACATAACGTGATTGTATTCTTACAGCCTCAGTAGCAGGCGGGCAGGACGGGCACACCTACACCAGTAAGTGGGGGCCATGCTGGGCGCCGGCCATTGAACCTCCACTTTATTGTAAGATTAGCACTTTTCTGGCGCGGTGTATAATTTAGGCATTGGCTCTATTTAAAATAATGTCAAAGATTTGCTCATTAGCAGCTGAGGGGGGCGACGTGAGCAGAGGCAGGGGGCGGCCAACACAGATTTGTTACAAAAAAAAAAAAAATTGAGTCATTTTTGGCCGGATTTTCTGTGTAGAAGCCTCAAGCTGTCAGCGCCCAGGTGTCCGGCTCTCAATGCTGCGGACAATGACTCTGCCCCACGTCCGCTGCCCATCAATAGCTCCGTGTGCAGCACTTATTAAGCAGTTTCAGCCCCTCTCATGCCCCGCACTATGCAGGTGATTATTACACTGGAGGATTTCTATACAAGTATTGGAGTCAGTAGAGGAAGGCAGCTGCGCGGAAAGCTCAGGTCTTTTTGGTTTGTTTGGTTTTGGAGCCTTTTTATTTTTACTTTCACCAGTCATGTCATCAGAGTTCATCCTCAATATAAACAGCACACAGCAGAATAGTGAGTGCAGCTCTGGAGTATAATACAGGAGGTAACTCAGGATCAGTAATGTAATGTATATACACAGTGACGGCACCAGCAGAATAGTGAGTGCAGCTCTGGAGTATAATACAGGAGGTAACTCAGGATCAGTAATGTAATGTATATACACAGTGACGGCACCAGCAGAATAGTGAGTGCAGGTCTGGAGTATAATACAGGATGTAACTCAGGATCAGTACAGGATAAGTAATGTAATGTATGTACACAGTGACTGCACCAGCAGAATAGTGAGTGCAGCTCTGGAGTATAATACTGGATGTAACTCAGGATCAGTAATGTATGTACACAGTGACTCCACCAGCAGAATAGTGAGTGCAGCTCTGGAGTATAATACAGGAGGTAACTCAGGATCAGTACAGGATAAGTAATGTAAGGTATGTGCACAGTGACTGCACCAGCAGAATAGTGAGTGCAGCTCTGGAGTATAATACAGGATGTAACTCAGGATCAGTACAGGATCAGTAATGTAATGTATGTACACAGTGACTGCACCAGCAGAATAGTGAGTGCAGCTCTGGAGTATAATACAGGAGGTAACTCAGGATCAGTACAGGATCAGTAATGTAATGTATGTACACAGTGACTGCACCAGCAGAATAGTGAGTGCAGCTCTGTAGTATAATACAGGAGGTAACTCAGGATCAGTAATGTATGTACACAGTGACTGCACCAGCAGAATAGTGAGTGCAGCTCTGTAGTATAATACAGGAGGTAACTCAGGATCAGTACAGGATAAGTAATGTAATGTATATACACAGTGACTGCACCAGCAGAATAGTGAGTGCAGCTCTGTAGTATAATACAGGAGGTAACTCAGGATCAGTACAGGATCAGTAATGTAATGTATGTACACAGTGACTGCACCAGCAGAATAGTGAGTGCAGCTCTGGAGTATAATACAGGAGGTAACTCAGGATCAGTAATGTAATACACTATGTGCAGCATTATTAGGCAAGTTGTATTTTAGAGGATTTTTTTATTATTGATCAACAACTATGTTCTCAATCAGCCCAAAAGACTCATAAATATCAAAGCTTAATATTTTTGGAAGTTGGAGGGGGGCTTTTTAGATTTGGCTATCTTAGGAGGATATCCGTTTGTGCAGGTAACTATTACTGTGCAGAATTATTAGGCAACTTAAAAAACAAATATATCCCCCTCTCACTTGTTTATTTTCACCAGGTAAACCAATATAACTGCACAAAATTTAGAAATAAACATTTCTGACATGTAAAAACAAAACCCAAAAAAATGAGTGACCAATATAGCCACCTTTCTTTATGATGACACTCAACAGCCGACCAGCCATAGATTCTGTCATTGCTTGATCGGTTTACGATCAACATTGCATGCAGCAACGCAGGTATCTCCAGCCTCTGGTCCGGTGCAAGGAACAAGTGGTTTGGCTTCCTCAGCTGAGTAATCAGTACCATCAAGAGGAACAAGGGAGGAGAGATAATCCAGCACCGATGTAGTAAAAATAAAATAAAAAATCTGACCAAGTGCAGAGTATAAATACGCTTAACGCGTTTCACAGAAAAACAGACTCCTTATTCATAAGCAATAGGTTATGAATAAGGAGTCTGTTCTTCTCCGAAACGCGTTAAGCGTATTTATACTCTGCACTTGGTCAGATTTTTCATTTTATTTTTACTACATCGGTGCTGGATTATCTCTCCTCCCTTGTTCCTCTTGATGGTATTGCGTGTAGCAGCCATCACAGCCTCCAGACACTGTTCCGAGAGATGAACTGTTTTCCCTCCCTGTAGATCTTACATTTTATGAGGGACCACAGGTTCTCTATGGGGTTCAGATCAGGTGAACAAGGGGGCCATGTCATTATTTTTTCATCTTCTAGACCTTTACTGGCCAGCCACGCTGTGGAGTAGTTGGATGCATGTGATGGAGCATTGTCCTGTATGAAAATCATGTTTTTCTTGAACGATACCGACTTCTTCCTGTAACACTGCTTGAAGAAGTTGTCTTCCAGAAACTGGCAGTAGGTCTGGGAGTTGAGCTTCACTCCATCCTCAACCCGAAAAGGTCCCACAAGTTCATCTTTGATGATGCCAGCCCATACCAGTGCCCACCTCCACCTTGCTGGAGTCGGAGTGGAGCTCTCTACCCTTTACTGATCCAGCCTCTGGCCCATCCATCTGCCCATCAAGAGTCACTCTCATTTCATCAGTCCATAAAACCTTTGAAAAATCAGTCTTAAGATATTTCTTGGCCCAGTCTTGACGTTTTATCTTATGTTTCTTGTTCAGAGGTGGTGTTTTTCAGCCTTCCTTACCTTGGCCATGTCCCTGAGTATGGCACACCTTGTGCTTTTTGATACTCCAGTAACGTTGCAGCTCTGAAATATGGCCAAACTGGTGGCAAATGGCATCTTGGCAGCTTCACGCTTGATTTTCCTCCATTCATGGGCAGTTATTTTGTGCCTTTTTTGCCCTACACGCTTCTTGCGACCCTGTTGGCTATTTGCCATGAAATGCTTGATTGTTCAGTGATCACGCTTCAAATGGTGGCAATTTCAAGACTGCTGCATCCCTCTGCAAGACATCTCACAATTTTGGACTTTTCAGAGCCCGTCAAATCTCTCTTCTGACCCATTTTGCCAAAGGAAAGGAAGTTGCCTAATAATTAAGCACACCTTATATAGGGTGTTGATGTCATTACACCGCACCCCTCCTCATTACAGAGACGCACATCACCTGATTTACTTAATTGGGAGTTGGCTCTCAGCCTATACAGCTTGGAGTAGGACGACATGTATAACAAGTATCATGTGATCAAAATACTCATTTGCCTAATAATTCTGCACACAGTGTATATGTACACAGTGACTCCACCAGCAGAATAGTGAGTGCAGCTCTGGAGTATAATAGAATATAAGTAATGTAATGTATGTAAACCGTGACTGCACCAGCAGAATAGTGCGTGCAGCTCTGGAGTATAATAGAGAATAAGTAATGTAATGTATGTACACAGTGACTGCACCAGCAGAATAGTGAGTGCAGCTCTGCTCAGCTGCTGCTCACTGTGGTAATTGAGGTGTGGTCGCTTCTGATCCTGGTGTGTGCTCCTGAGCTCCTGAGAAGGAAGACCTCTCCACCAGGGACCTGCTCTCTCCTCCCCAGGGAGGGAGCGGGTTGCTGGGCATGGGCGATGGAGCCAAGACCCCTGCTTCTGTTCCCCGAACCAGGCCGGCGGGGATCAAGAAAAGCCAGCAACCGGCCTGCTCATCTGAGGACTCGGGGGTGAGGCCCTTCACCAGGAGTCGCAGTAATGTGGCTCCTACTCCCCCCGGGTCTGTGGAGACCCCGAGAAGCCGCAAGGCTTCCAGCATGGAGGAAATGCCTGCAAGTGTGCATGATAGCCGTCCTTCCGGAGGAGAGCCGAGTACTCACGGAGGTGAGGCCGACCTTGCTGAGGAGGGATGGGGTTCGCAGCGACCCCGGGAGTCTGTGTCCACCTATGGCTCCCGGGTCATGAATCATCTCCGTGAGTATGAAGAGGCTAGCAAGACCATCAGGAGACTCCGGGAGGAGCTGCGCTGCACAAGCGCCAAAGCTGCCACAGCCTCCAGGGCCCGGAAGACCAAGCTCCTGGCAGAAATTAACAGCTTAAAGCAGGAAATTAATGAATTGGAGGTGAGAAAAGCATTTATTAGAGAAAAAAGTGGACCGTTTAAAGAAAAACTAATGAGTGAGGACCGGTTCCGGCAGATGGCTGATAACAGAGAGCAGAGGCTGATGGGGCTGCAGCCTGAGAGCCAGGTAGATGATGATGATGATGATGACCAGCAGAAAGCCCCACCTGGCAGCCTGCAGAGCCACCCGCAGGCCACATGCAGCGAGCTTCCTGCGGGACAGGCGGCTGTGCCATCTAGTCGCGGTCCTGCTGGCTCTGGGGAGGACAGTGACCACAGCAGCCAGGGAGGGGCGCTAATGGCGGAGATCAAGCTGCTGGAGTCCCCAGTGTGCCTCCAGAACTTCCACCTTGGTGATGATCTACCAGAGGAGGCACCTGGGGGCAAGAGCAAGGCGAAAAAGAACAAGCCAAAGCCGCAAGAAACGGTAAGCTATGTGTATGCCCCCCTCCCTGTACCCCCAGAGCCGGCCGCAGGGTCAGCTTGCTGTATAAGCCCCGTTGCCCAGCCCAGCCCGGGTCCTGCTGTGGATTCGGTGCAAAGGCGCGGGGAGATCACAAAGCGAGGTAGCGAGGTGCAGAGCTGCGTTTCTGCTTGTAGTAGTGGGGACGTAGCAGGGGATGCATCAGCCGAGAGGCTGGACAGTGAGGGCGGCCCGGCGGCGGGCATTCGGTCAGGCCGCGATACTGTGGTGCGCTCCCCTGTGGGAGGGGGGAGCAGCCCAGTGTCGGGGGCAGCTGCGGAAGCCTCGGCGCCTCTAAATACTGTTGCTGCTGATCACTCAGTTGAGAAGCGGCGGCAGTGTGAGGGGGCTGCTGGGGCTGAGAATCCCAGTCCTCCCACGAAGCCTCTGTTCTGTGTTGGTGCCGCTGGTCAACCGGATACTGATAGTGAGGATCAGCGGCACCTCACAACAGCTAAGGATCAGCGGCGCCCTGCTCAGAAGTCACTAACTGATGACGCGGAGGGCACTCATAAGACCAGGGGTGAGGGCGCCTCCAGTTCTATGGAGGTGGCTGAGCCCCTTGTGCCCGATGATGCTGAGGTTAACATGTCACCCACTCAAGGTACTGGTTCAGCAGGTGTGAATGTGGTGGTGGGGGCAAGTGAGGAAAAGTCTGAGGGTGTGAATATTGGTGAGGGTGCTGGTATGATGGATGGTGAGATGGAGGTGGGTAATGATGAGGTAATTACTGGTCCAGTTGTCCCCCCGGTGGTGGCAGCACCTGTCAGGAGTTATGCCAGTGTCACCGCTGGGGGAACCAGGGCGTCCTCCTCGTCTCCGGCCTCTGTGGACGGCATATTGCAACGGCGCCTCCTGGAGGCTCTAAAGAGGGGTGAGAGATCACTAAATGTAGAGGGTCGAGAGGTTGATCTATCCTTTTGGATAGAGAGGCATGGCCTCGGGGCCTTCCGAGAGCAAAGAAAGGGGGATACTGTGTGGTCCCTCCCGACAGCCGGGCCGGCCCGTGTGCGTAGGAATGTGGTCCATCTTCAGTGGAGGGGCAGTGATGCGTGTCTTCCACGGAAAAAAGTTGTGGAGCTCCTGCTGGGGATGGGCTTCAAGGCGAATGACATCTACGCTTTCTTACATTTCTATGGCACGACCGAGTTTGATATCAGCTTTGTTCGGCCGGAGGGGCTTGAGCTCTTCTGGTCGAATTATGAGCTGGTAAAGAACGAGCCTGGCTGGCGAGACTTTGACGTTCAGGCAGTGTCTCGCCAAAACCAGGTCAAGAGAGTGACCGTGATGACTTGTAACGAGTCACTCTCTTGTTTTGACATCATGACGTGGCTTAGTCGGTACGGGGAGGTGGTGGAAATGCCGAAGAAAAACCGAGACGAGTTTGGTATCTGGTCAGGGGCCTGGACGTTTTTGGTAAAACTTAAGCGTTCAGGTGGTACGGTTGCCCACATCCCATCATCTGCCTTCCTGGGTAGGGATCGTATCCTGGTCCACTACCAGGGGCAACCGAAGCTCTGTCACAAGTGTGGCGACCCCACGCACTTTAGTGCAAATTGCACTGTGCAGAAATGTGCATTGTGTGGGGATGTCGGCCATCTCGCCGCATCTTGTAAGGAGATTAGGTGCCACCTGTGTGGTGAGTTAGGTCATCCGTTCAGCCGTTGTCCTCGCTCCTTTGCTAATACAGTCAGGACCCCGGTGGGAGAAAGTCGAGAGGCAGATTCTGCTGGGGAAGGGACTGGCAGAGGTGAAGGAGCTGAGGGGCCAGGGAGGAAAAGCAGGCAAAAGACGCCTGCCCAGCTGAGGCGTCTAGATAAGCGCAGACAGGAGAGGCAGGTGGGCGAGCCCCGGCCAACTAGGGTGACCCCTGCTCTGGATGCCAGGCCTGCTGCTGAGGCCCCGAGGGACAATGAGTTGGATGAGGAGGCCAGGAGGATCCACAGGGAGGAAAATGCCACTTCCTCAGAATCCTCCCATTATGAAAGTATGGATGAGGATAATAGGCAGTGGCTACAGGAAAAGCGTAAGCGCGGCACCAGGAAAAAGAAAAACAAGGGAGATGTAACATCTTCTCCTGCTCTGACTAAGGTACCCAAGGAAGGTAAAGCCGACTCCCCTCTGGTGGGTCTCTCTAACCAGTTCCAAGCCCTTGAGGACACCTCTTCCTCTGAAGAGGAAGACGAGGGTGAGGTTCCGGCCTCGGCGGTGCTTACAGGAGGCGCCGAGTCTCCTTCTCCTGGGGATGCCAGGTCCACGGGGGGAGGGACTGGCCCAGAGTCCGGAGACGAGGACGATAATAGAAGCAAGAGTGTGGGAATGGACGTATCTGTGTCCCTCAAGAGGGGGAAGGATTCCTCCTCGGAGGCAGAAGATAGGAAGGGGAGCGGGAAAAAGAAAGCCGTCTAACTCAATCACCAATGATGGCGGTACCCACTCCGTTGACGCTGGCGTCCATTAATGTCGCCAGCATTAAGTCAAATACGGCTAGATTTGCGGCCTTTGATTTTTTCAGCCGGGTTGAAGCTGACATTTTCTTTTTGCAAGAGACCAGGCTGTCAAACACAGCGGAGGTGTTTAAAGCCAAAAGGGAGTGGAGACTCGGGCCCTCTTATTGGTCTCTTGCAGCCGAGCCGTATAGCGGAGTGGCGGTCCTCTTTACCGCACCGGTAGAATGCCGACGGGTTATTGAGTTAGAAATGGGGAGGTGCCTGATCTTAGATGTCCTCCTGAAGGGACAGGAGCTCCGGCTCATTAATATCTATGGTCCCCAATCTAAGTGGGACCGGAAGTGTCTCTTTATGAGGATCAAGCCCTACCTTTTTACGAGTCGGCAGGTTGTCTTTGGAGGGGATTTCAACACTGTCACGAGACCCCGAGATAGAGGAGGTGCCAGAGGCAAGCTGACTTATGATAGCGTCGCTCTTAATAGTATAGCTAGTGAGGCTCGCCTGGTGGATGTCCACATCCGGCACACCCCGGGCCACGAGGGGTTCACCTATCATAGAGGTAATTGTAGGTCCAGAATAGACAGGTTTTATTTAAAGGAGGAAGCCGTCTCTTCAGCAGTATCTGTTGTTGAGGTGGAGTTCTCCGACCACTGTTTAATTTTGTTTTCTCTGAATGTTACAGAGACCCCCCGGATGGGAAGAGGCTTTTGGAGGCTGAATTCGTCTCTCTTGGAAGAAGCGGAGATAAGACAGTCCTTTGAGGATTTTCTTCAGAGCCAGGTACCCTTACTGGATCTTTGTAGTAGTAAGTCAGAGTGGTGGGAGATGTTCAAGGAAAGGGTGGCGAGATTCTTCCGCCAGCTCTCAAGCCTCAGGAGTCTGGACAGGTACCGCCTGTACCAGGGCCTGAGGAGGAAACTCGAGCATCTTGTCTCAGCTGGAGGTAGCCGTGAGGAGATCTCCAGAGTGAAATCTTTGCTGAGGAGGTGTCAGTATGATAGGCACGCATCTTTGGTTTTTGAGAGGGATTATGGGAAGTACCGCTCGCCCGACCCTTACAGGAACTGCAAGATGTCAGTGAATAGTAAAGTTGTCACAGGACTGATTGACAGTACAGGGTCCCTGAGGAGATCCAGATCAGGGATCCTGGAGGTCGTCAGATCCTTCTACTCGCACCTCTTGGGGAAGAGGGATCTAGACTGGGATGAGATGTCGGCTTTCCTGGCTGAAGCTGTCCCCGAACCAGGGGTAGACCCTTCTCTTGATGTTTTGACGGAGATGATCACGGAAGAGGAAGTTAGGTTGGCGATTGAAGGGCTAGCCCTAAAGAAATCGCCAGGTCCAGATGGCTTAACATCTGAGTTCTACAAGACCTTTAAGGACGCCTTGGTTCCCCTCTTGACTGAGGTATTCAATGAGTGTCTTTCCTTGGGCACTCTGCCGAAGTCAATGAGGAGGTCTGCCCTGATCATCTTGTCAAAGGGTAAGGATCCGTCTTGCATTGAGAATTGGCGTCCCATAGCGCTTCTCAATGCAGACAGGAAGGTTTTGGCAAAGGTGCTGTTTAATCGGCTGGTGAAGTTTGCACCCCAGCTCCTTTCAGGGGCCCAGCATTGCTCTGTTCCGGGCCGCAGTACATTTAGTGCTGTGCTCTGTGTCCGAGAGGCAGTGGAGCAGGGTAGGGCTGGCCACTGGAAGGGGTACATGCTGTCCCTGGATCAGGCAAAAGCGTTTGATCGGGTTAATCATGAGTACCTCTGGTCTGTCCTTCTGAGGTATGGCCTGCCGGGGAGGTTTGTTGATTGGCTTAAGACCTTGTACGCTGGGGCAGAGAGTTTCCCGCTTGTGAACGGTTGGATTGGCAGCTCTTTTGAGGTTGGTTCTGGTGTTCGCCAGGGTTGTCCCTTAAGCCCCCTGCTGTACATGTTTGCGATTGATCCTTTCCTTCGGAGGGTGGAGAGTGGACCGTTGGCAGGGGTCGAGATGGACCGGACGGCACCGGAATCCACTCTAAGGGTGGTGGCGTATGCTGATGACGTCACCATTTTTGTTTCCTCGGATGGGGAGGCAGAGTGGCTGATGTCAGAGGTAAATCGCTACTCTGAGGCATCTGGGTCCAAGATCAACCGGGATAAGTGTGAGAGTCTCTGGCTGGGAGGAGGAGATCCTGGTTTTGATCTCCCGGACACCCTTCCAGGACCCAAAGTTTCTGCAAAAGTTCTTGGCATCGAATTTGGCCAGGGGGATTACCCCAAACAAAATTGGGAAAGCAGGCTAGAGATCGCCACTCAGAAGGTCAACCAATGGAAGGGTTGGTCTTTGACCCTAAGGGAAAGGGTAAACCTGATCAAAACTTACCTGCTCCCTTTACTCATCTATCTGGGCAGCGTGTGCATCTTGCCGGAGCCTCTCTGGACTCGGATCTACAGTTTGTTCTTCCAGATGTTATGGGGGAATAGACTGAACCTGATCAAGAGGGAGGTTACTTACCGTACGAGGAGACTAGGAGGGTTGGGTATGGTCAACCCTGTGGTATTCCTTGTGAATACCTTCATTAAGATCAATATTGCAAACCTCTGGAAAGATAGGGCTCCTCCGTGGGTATTCTCCTGTAGTGGATGGTTTCAGCCTTTCTTCCAGGAATGGGAGACAGGAGGGCAAGTGAAGGATCTTCGCACACCGCATGGACATCTTCCGGCTTATGCTACCCTGGTTCTGAAGGTAATTCGCCGGTGGCGACTGGGAATGTGGGAGATTAGGACTCTGCCAAGGAAGCTCCTTGACAAAAGGGTTCTGTTGACCCATTTCCAGAGGCCTCTGGCGCTCAGAGACTGCCCAAGTCGGGATTTTGGGGTGGGTTTGCATCTTTTAAATTCTATCAGAATCCCCTCGAAGTTTTGGGACTTGGCTTGGCGCTGCTTCCATGGGAAACTGTGTGTGAGGGACAATCTGAAGTGTAGGAGCTCTGAGGATAGGAATTGTCCTCGAGAGCAGTGTGGTACTGTGCTGGAAAGCATGGACCATTTCCTGCTTCGTTGTCCCTTTAACACAGAGGTATACAACAGGGTGGGCGCCTCCATTGGCTGGCCTCGGCTGGCCGGTCTCTCCTATGCGGAATGGGCCTATGGAGCGTTCAGAGACCTGGGTGGTCGGGACCGCTGCACTTTATTTCTAGTTAGCGTAGTGGTTAGGTATCACATGTAGAACGCACGGTGCTTAGTATCGACGCAACGGAAAATCCTCCCAGTGGATGATGTGTTTAGGACCATACTCGGTGACCTGGTGAAGGTGCGCTCTCTGGAGTATGAGAGACTGGGCGCGCGGAGGGCGGCTCTCCTCTGGAGGGGCTTTTCTTTTAGTGTGCCTTAGTCTACTCCTCTCCTTTCCTGGTGGTGGGCTGCTGCTGACACCCTAGATTTTTGTTTTGATCAGTATACAGTGATGTAGGGCTGCAGGCGCCGAACCTGGGCTTTGTTGATTGTTTGTTGTTGGTTTGTATATATTGTATATATTGTGTATATAGATAGGGGTGTAGGTGTTAGGTTGGGTGGTGGCAGGAGGGGGGAGGTGGGTTCATCTTTTGGGACTTTGGGACATTGAGGTTTGGGTTACACACTGGCGCTGCCTGATCTGGTCCAAGGACGTTGGACATGGACTGAAGCATGAGACGCAGGACCAGCTCTCAGGTCGGCGCAGGGGTGGGGATGGTGGTCTGGAGTGGGGGGTTCGTTTATAGATTTAGTTTTGTATATAGTCAGTATTGATTTTATTTATGTTTACGCGTGTGTATATAAAGAAAAAAGAAAAAAAAAAATTTGCCGTACAGGCTATTTATTTTCTTTCCTGTTTTATGTTTGCTATTTTCTTTGGCAGCTGGACCAGAAGTCAGTGATGTTATTTATTATTATTGTGTATATAGGAGGGTTGTATGTAATAATGTGTGTGTGGAGAGAGCGAGCGGCTGAACCAGGGCTCAGTTACATGCAGCTTTTCTGATTGATATTTTGTTATGTTTCTGTTATTGTTATGTTTTTTTACTTTTATAATAAAAGATGTACAGGATGTAACTCAGGATCAGTATGTAATGTATGTACACAGTGACTGCACCAGCAGAATAGTGAGTGCAGCTCTGGAGTATAATACAGGATGTAACTCAGGATCAGTATGTAATGTATGTACACAGTGACTGCACCAGCAGAATAGATGGTTATTGATCTGATCTCAGAATCACAAGGATTTTTTCCATGCATGCCATTGCCAGTTCTCAATAACTAATACATCTTCTGGAACCATAAACATGCAGCGCTGGTATCTGGTGCTGGCTGAGCTGCAAACGCTTTAGCATGGGTGTGACTACCGGTGCTAGGGTATCAGGGTAAGGGATGCCCCCTTGGAATTTTGTAGTGGGGCTCTGTGGTCAATTGCAAAATTAAATTACATGAAACACATCCTTGGGAATTTCCGTATATTTCTATGAACGCCACATCTGATTTTTTTTAAATTCTGGCGTCTTTCCTTCTTGACCTTTGGTATTTGTTTGCATCGACACGTTCTCGAGCCATTGTGCAAAAACACCTTGAAGTGTCAGGCGTTAAGAATGAGTCTTCTCTTGTGTTGTGCAGTTTGGACCGTCGTGGCCTTGTCAAGATACATTCTCTAGTTAGAAGCTGCGAGTATTTCCCTCCTGGCTCCCCAGATATTGATTTGGTAACACTCAGCTCTGTCTGTCAAGCGAAGGGGGTGAAAGGTGAAAGTTCACCCAGCGCAGGTCGCTTTGTAAGTATTAATGAGCCCTGTCCATTTTTTATCAGTTTGTGAAACTTCTAATGATAATGACTAATTGTGAGCCGGACAAAGTCGCCTGTCACATTTGTTTGATGATAACTGAATTATTTATTTTTTAGTTAAATATAAATTCACGTCGGTCGGTCCGGTGCCCGGCACCAATTTTTTTTTCACCCTTCCACGGGTTGGGACTATTGATTGATGAACGTATTGGCTGTGGATAAGTTTAGCATAAATTATAACAAAAGTATGTGACCATATAAACGCTTAGAAGCGAGGATAAAAAATAGAATTTGAAGGTAAAACCTCCGGTGTTGTGATCTGATCCATCCTCTGCCGAATCCACCTTCTGATAAGGAAGTGTAAGGGCGGCTTAGCACGTGCGATGTCGGTGGGGTCAAATCGAAAGTGATGCACATCCGGCGTCACTTTCGACATCATTGTGTGTAAATCCTAGATGATACGCATCATCGGTGCAGGCTCCGACTTTTCCATAATTACGCTGCCGCGACAGGTATGATGCTGTTCCTCGTTCCTGCGGCAGCACACATCGCTGTGTATGAAGCCTCAGGAACGAGAAACATCTCCTTACCTGCCGCAGGCGGCTCTACGGAAGGAAGGAGGTGGGCGGGATGCTTACATCCTGCTCATCTCCGCCACTCCGCCGCTATTGGCCGCCTGCCGTGTGATGTCGCTATGACGCCGCACGACCCGCCCCCTTAGGAAGGAGGCCGGTCGCCGCGACGGTCGCAGGGCAGGTGAGTGCATGTGAAGCTGGCGTAGTGATAATTTTCGCTACGCCAGCTATCACAAGATATCGTACCTGCGATGGGGGCGGGGACTATCGCGTGTGACATCGCAGCATCGGCTTGCGATGTCGCAACGTGCAAAGCCCGCCTTAGAGCTGAGCTGAATCTGGGCTGAGTGTTTTGTAAGCCAAAAACATAGAAATTAATAAGCAAATAAAAAAAAATTACATATATATGTGTTATATACACATACACACACACAAACACACACGGTATGGACCAAAAGTTTGGACACACCTTCTCATCTCTAGAACAACTGTTAAGAAGAGACTTTGTGCAGCAGGCCTTCATGGTAAAATAGCTGCTAGGAAACCACTGCTAAGGACAGGCAACAAGCAGAAGAGACTTGTTTGGGCTAAAGAACACAAGGAATGGACATTAGACCAGTGGAAACCTGTGCGTTGGTCTGATGAGTCCAAATTTGAGATCTTTGGATCCAACCACCGTGTCTTTGTAGAAAAGGTGAACGGATGGACTCTACATGGCTGGTTCCCACCGTGAAGCATGGAGGAGGAGGTGTGACGGTGTGGGGGTGCTTTGCTGGTGACACTGTTGGGGATTTATTCAAAATTGAAGGCATACAGAACCAGCATGGCTACCACAGCATCTTGCAGCGGCGTGCTATTCCATCCGGTTTGCGTGTGACCCCAAACACACCTCCAGGCTGTGTAAGGGCTATTTGACTAAGAAGGAGAGTGATGGGGTGCTACGCCAGATGACCTGGTCTCCACAGGCACCAGACCTGAACCCAATCGAGATGGTTTGGGGTGAGCTGGACCGCAGAGTGAAGGCAAAAGGGGCAACAAGTGCTAAGCATCTCTGGGAACTCCTTCAAGACTGTTGGAAAACCATTTCCGGTGACTACCTCTTGAAGCTCATCAAGAGAATGCCAAGAGTGTCCAAAGTAGTAATCAAAGCAAAAGGTGGCTACTTTGAAGAACGTAAAATATAAGACATTTTCAGTTGTTTCACACTTTTTTAAGCATTTCATTCTACATGTTTTAATTCATAGTTCTGATGCCTTCAATGTGACTACAATTTTCAGAGTCATGAAAATAAAGAAAAATCATTGAATGACAAGGTGTATCCAAACTTTTGGTCTGTACTGTATCACGAAACTAACTACGTCTCTTACTCTTACATTTTTGTAAATATTTTATATCTTTTCAACTTCCACGGTCAACCATGGAGACGCCTGTTCTGAGTGTATCCTGTCTTGTTATACCTCTGTATGGTCTTGGCCACCGTGCTGCAGCTCAGTGTCAGGATGTTGGCAATCTTCTTATAGCCTTGGCTATCTTTATGTAGAGCAACAATTCTCTTTTTCAGATCCTCAGAGAATTCTTTGCCATGAGGTGACAAGGCTGAGCACGGGCACTCAACTTCCGTGGTCGATCATGAAAACGCCTGCTCTGAGTGGAACCTATCTTGTTATACCGCTGTATGGTCTTGGCCACCATGCTCACTTTCAGAGTATTGGCAATCTTCTTGTAGCCTAGGCCATTTTATGTAGAGCAACAATTTTTTTTTTTCGGATCCTCAGAGAACTCTTTGCCATGAGGAGCCATGTTGAACTTTCAGTAACCAGTGACAAATTACAGCTGATAACGGCACCTCCTTGCTGGTCACAAGTGGAGTTATTGTCTGCGAAGACATGGCATGCCATTCTTCCTGAAGTGCGGCCCTCAGGTCACTGAGGTTCTAGGGTGTAGAATTATGAGCCTCTACAGGGCGACTCAGCTGATCCCATAGGTTTTCTATGGGATTCAGGTCTGGAGATAGTACAGCCGCTCCATTTGAGGTCCCTCAGTCTCCTGCAGCCGTTCCCTAATCAAGAGACCTCGATGAGCTGGAGCACTGTCATCCATGAAGATGAAATTAAGCTGCTGTTGTTCATACAGAGGCACAATGACTGGATTATGCTATTCCAGTAGTCGGGGCTGTCATTGTACCATTCACACAGTGTAGGGCCGTTCTGTATTGACCAGACACACCGGCCCACACTAACACCACCACCACCAAAGGCTCGTCTAGTGACAGCAGTGGCTAATGCACATGCACAGTGCTCTGCTTGAGGCCTCCAACATTGCTGGTGGACATTATTTCTGCTCAGCGTGAATTGACTTTCATCAGTGACCAGCACTGAGGTCACAGGTCCCTCGTCCAGCATAGATGACGCCTGTGCCTGGTGGTACGATCAGGTACCCTTGCAGGTGGTCTCATGTAAATGATTTTGTATGGTCTGACATGTATCTTGGGTGCCTCTCACCTTCATTAAAGAGAACCGGTCATCAGATTTTTTAGTTCTAAAAAAACCCAGCACCTTAGGCAGCGCATGTGCTACATTCTATATTGGTGCATGTTGTCCACTGACTCCCTCAGTACACCCCAGAAATACCTTTATATAATCTCCCGCCATGTATGTAAATCTTTGGGTCTGGTCTGATGGGCGACCTAGGTTGCAGTTTCTGTCCCTCCTTTTGGTGCTGATCGCTGTCCTCCGGCACCATCCACATAGCCGGGCAAAAGGTCACGCTTGCCCAGAGACATTACCTTTACAGAATGCAGCAAAGGCGCTGCTTAAGGTGCTAGTCTTGGTTTAGTACTCAAAAATCTGGTGACCGTTTCCTGGAGTTGTGTGGCATTCATCATCTGGTTCTGAAGGGCATCAGTGTGGGATGCTGCCAAAGGTCGACCACTTCTCTGCCTTTCTGTGACTCTTCTAGTCTCTCTGTATCTCTGTACAACCTGCTGATGACACTCTGTGACAGTCTAAGCTCAGTAGCCACTTCCATCTGAGAACATCCTGTCTGAAGCCTCACAATGGCGCGGTCCTGCTGATCAATTGTTAGGTGTTGTCTTGGTCTCATGATGTCAAAATATGATAAGGAGGACTGATTAATACCAATTCTAAATAAATTCCAAAATTTTTTGGGCAATTCATGGATCAAACACCTGATATGAATTTTGCCATTAAGCTCCTTGTTAGAGAACAGAACGTTGTGCAAAAAGTCCTGAAACATTGAACAGTTGGACATGTGCGTTCAAGGGTTTAGAGAAGGTCACACTAAGTTCACCCGAAAAAGTTAAAATTAGTGATGAGTGGACCCGTTGATGTTCAGGTTCGCTGCATTTGGTCGGACTTTAGTTAAAAGTTTGTTTTGATCCTCGAACGTGACTCCAGATGCTGAACCCCATACGAGTCAATGAAGTCCCGAACTTGTGTGCTGTAAAATGGTCGTAGTAAAGGCTAGAGGGCTGCAAAAGAAACCAAAAGGAGGGCAAGAACAGGACAATTGCCCTGCAAACAAATGTGAATAGGGAAATGACTTAAAGGGGTTCAGTCACTATAGCAATCATGGTTACAGAGGAAGTAAATTAAGAAATAATAAAAAAAAAAATGTAAAGGCTGATTTCACAATTCCCCACAGAGCAACAATTCTCAAAAAGGCACCTACAGAGCCTGTTTTCCCAGTTCACCCACACAATCAATTTTGTTAGGTATTGTGTAGCACTATTATTTAAGAAGTGCATGGCGACATTAAATTATCTCTACATGAAGAGGCGTGGCTTGCTGATGGCGGTAGGACGTGTACCTGCAGAGCTCCCTCGTTTGCAGTATACCCACAGCCTTCTCTCTACTATTCTGTGCCGCTATCTCAATGGATAGGAAGAGAACATGCTCGACTCCTGGCCCGAGACTGGTGACATCAGAAGCAGGTACCTCCCACTACCTCCGCCACAGACCAGCTTCCTCAGGGTTGTAGATGTGGTGGAACATGGCACTGGCGCCAACCTGAATCACTGAGTCTCCGCTCTCTGACCCAGGCTCTGACTACGGTCCTGGGCGCTCACCCCTCAGCAGCGGGGTTAGATCCTCACTCTGGCCCCATTTTAGGAGGGATGGGAACTCAACAGATTAATTTCCTTCTGCCGAGTGTGAAGAGATATTTACTGTTACTCATGAGATCTCCATATCTTGTCATATCCTAGAGACAAACCATAAGATCTTGTCCAGGTGGTATACAGCCCCGGAGCATACTCATGACATGTTCCCTGGTACATCTGATAAGTGTTGGAGATGTGATTCACCTGTGGGCAATATGACTCATATTTTGTGGGCCTATCCAGGTATTAACCAACTTTGGGAAGCAATTTTTGACTTCGTCAATAACCTCTTTGGTAAAACTCTCCAGAACCAGCGCTACTTTCGGTACTTCCAATGTCAATTTCGCCCATCAAAAAATGAATCTTCCGAATATTCTTGACAGAGATGAGACAAGTCATCCTTAGACATTGGAGATCTTCTACTCCCCCTTCTAAGCTGGAGTGGGTTGAATCTGTGGACTTTACAATACGGATGAAAGAACCAATATTTTCAGATGATTGGCCCCTTTTTGAGTCTTTATGATGACTTGGTTACCCTGGTCTTTCTTGAGGAAGTCTTCTGACTTTAAGACTTGGTTAACCAATCCATGTTAAATCTAGTAATGATATAAGCTTTTTAGTACATGAACTGGTACTTTTCTTCTTTTATTCTGTTCCCCAATGTGTTTAGCCATTTTATGGTTTGCATTCTTCTTCCCTACCCCCTAATCCCTTTTGTATGAAGTTGTTCGGTCTCTGGTTTTCTATTCAAGTATTCCATTGGAATAAGTATTTGTTAATTATTGAATAGCTAAATAAAAACGTATAAAACCATAAAGGATCACTACTAGTGAGGGGCCGGCACTACCATACCATGCTCGGTACTCGTAACTAGTGATGAGCGGGCACTACCATGCTCGGGTGCTCAGTACTCGTAACTAGTGATGAGCGGGCACTACCATGCTCGGGTGCTCAGTACTCGTAACTAGTGATGAGCGGGCACTACCATGCTCTGGTGCTCGGTACTCGTAACTAGTGATGAGCGGGCACTACCATGCTCGGGTGCTCAGTACTCGTAACTAGTGATGAGCGGGCACTACCATGCTCAGGTGCTCAGTACTCGTAACTAGTGATGAGCGGGCACTACCATGCTCGGGTGCTCAGTACTCGTAACTAGTGATGAGCGGGCACTACCATGCTCGGGTGCTCAGTACTCGTAACAAGTGTAATGAGTACTAAGCACCTAAGCAGGGTAGTGAACGCTAATCACTAGCTACGAGTACTGAGCAACCAAGTATGGTAGTGCCCGCTCATCACTAGTTACAAGTACCGAGCACTCAAGCATAGTAGTGCTCACCCATCACTACTTATGAGTACCGAGCACCCGACTATGGTAGTGCCCACTCATCACTAGTTACAAGTACTGAGCACCCGAACATGGTAGTGCCCGCTCATCACTAGTTATGAGTACCGAGCACCTGAACATGGTAGTGCCCGCTCATCACTAGTTATGAGTACCGAGCACCTGAGCATGGTAGTGCCCGCTCATCACTAGTTATGAGTACCGAGCACCCGAGCATGGTAGTGCCCACTCATCACTAGTTACAAGTACTGAGCACCCGAAAATGGTAGTGCCCGCTCATCACTAGTTACGAGTACTGAGCACCTGAACATGGTAGTGCCCACTCATCACTAGTTACGAGTACTGAGCACCCGAGCATGGTAGTGCCCGCTCATCACTAGTTACGAGTACTGAGCACCCGAACATGGTAGTGCCCGCTCATCACTAGTTACGAGTACTGAGCACCCGAGCATGGTAGTGCCCGCTCATCACTAGTTACGAGTACTGAGCACCCTGCATGGTAGTGCCCGCTCATCACTAGTTGCGAGTACTGAGCTACACAACGATAGTTACACTGTAATTTTCTATTGCTACCTTTTGACTTCCATTGTATGTTAGAAGCACTTTGGACCCCATTAGCGCACAATAATGGTCCTTATAGCTGTGTTCACAAGTGGGTAAAGTAAAGCAGCCTGCAGTCAATGGGAATTGTAACGCCAGTAGAAGATGAGTGTGTTGATCTTCCTGGAGGCAGTGACTTCTCTACTATATGATTATGTTCCTGGGGATCAGAGTAAGAGGAGAAGTCAGAGGCAAAGTTAAAAGGGGTCACCTAAGCATATGGTCCGCACCCTGCCCCCCTCTAGCTTGGATGCATCAATAATAATCATTACACATGTCCACAAGTGATTTTAGATCTATTTTTATTACACACAGATATGTACACAAGCATTTTACAGATCTATCTCATATTTGCCACATCCGGCAAGTATATTCATTTACAACTCACAATTACACAAAATTATAATTTCTTACACATGATATAACTGACAAATTCTTCTCCGTATCACGCCACTCGAAATATCTACATTTACACATCCAAACACAACACCACAATGCTAAACAACAAAAAAATCGTACTGTGATAACAGCAAAGAGAAAAAAGTGACAAACCGAAAAATTAAAGGGGTTGTCCAACATGGCGGCCCTAGATCCGTCCATGGCCGCGTCTGGTATTACAGTATGGCTCCATTGACGGACAATACCGGACACAACCCATGGACACCTTTTTTTGGGGAAAGCAGCCATGTTTTTCTACTCCTGGACACCCCTCGTAATGTCTAACAAAATTATGTACCCCCTTGTGTAAAGCAGTCAGATGACATCATGGTGGCTTTGAAAAAATGACAACCTTGAAACATAGAAAATATGCTTTAATTTTCATGGTTTATTTTATATTTTTCAGATTTTTTCTGTCCGAGGATAAAATATCTTGAACCTATACACAATTTTCTTGGGGTAGGAACAAGGTTTAGCCCCTTGTTTTTCAATGGGTATTACCCTCAGCTCTTCCATGTGGAATCTGCAGAAAATATGTAGCCTGTTGCTTATTTCCAAAATGGCCCCCCAAAAATCCAATTTTTGGGAATGCGTCAACCCAACTTTTTCACAAATTCAGCCTAAAATCCGACACGTGTAACCATAACCTAATGATGATGCATACTGGTTAGACTGGATCCATCTCTCCCATACATTTTTGGGGGGAATTCACAGTTGTATTGGACAATCTGGAAAATTTACCGTGTATATTCGAAAATAAGCCGACCTGAGTATAAGCCGAGGTGCCTAAGTTTACCACAAAATACTGGCTTAACCTTTTGACTCGAGTATAAGCCTAGAATTATAAGATGCACCCCAAATTTAGAGATGGAAAATTGGAAAAAATAATATTCAATGTTAAAATGGGGGTCCATTTTCTAATCCTAGTGTGTTATATTAATTAGCTCACCAGGGCGGCTCAGGAGGCTGGGTTGGCCATGCTGCGGGCTCGGAAGATGAGGGTATCCGCGGCTCAGGAGGCTGGGTCGGCCATGCTGCGGGCTCAGAGGACAATGGTATCCGCGGCTCAAGAGTGTCACTGTCCGGAAGGTTGGCAATACTTACGGCTCAGGGTGTAGCGTCTCAGAATGGTCGGCGATACTGACGGATCAGGGGTGTCACTACGGTCGCCATTGAGCCTGCCGGCGGTTGACACAATAGACTTAAAAAAAAAAAAAACGGCTACAGAAGCGCGCAAGATCTCAATCTGCGCACACTCTGCTTCCGCGACCATTTTCTTGAAGTCAATCGTGCCAACCGTTGGCCGGGACAACTGAGCCCGCCAGCAAGCAGCTTCAATGGGGTCTGCCACCAGACTCAATGGCACCGGTCGCGACACTCCTGCCCCCAGTATCGACGACCCTCCTAAGTTCCAACACTTCTGCAACAGCCCCAAGCCATAGTATTGCCGACCCTCCGTCCTCTGACCCCGCTCCACCGCACCGACCCGGTAAGTTTTATACGGATTATAAGGTGCATCCCCATTTTCCCCCCAGTTTTTTTTGGGGGGGGATGCGTCATAATCCGGAAGAGGGACCATCACTCAAGTATAAGCCAAGGGGGACTTTTTCAGCATAAAAAATGTGCTGAAAAACTTAGCTTATACTCGAGTATATATACAGTATCTGTATATATCATCCGAACAGTCTTTCTGTAGCCACCTAGCTCTTCCAATTCCTTCTTGGAGCTATAGAGAAGGCCTAAGTCAGAAATGGTGGATAGCTAGTGAAAGATCTCAAGTTTTTCATGGATTAAAAGGAGGTATCATTACTAAAATAATGGGGCAAATCTAAATTTAAATAAGCTTTGGTTATTTATCCCCCAAATTTCTAAATAAATATCCTATCATTCAAGTGGCACAATGCGGTAAAAACCATATACATTTACGTTGCCTTTTACATTGAGTTTCATTTTTTATTCTATTGTGATATTTTTGTTGTTTTCGTGTTGTGTACTTACTTTGGACACGCACTCCTGTCTCTCGGATATGACACGGCCATCGACTGCTGCGCCTCTCTGGAGATTCTATAGCATTTGACACTTTAACGTAAACATGTGACAGCTTTAATATATATGTCCGGTCCTCAAAAATAAGATAAGCCTAATCACAATAACATGAGGCCTCCTAAAAGGCCACAGTGCACAAAGGCATCCCGAACAGAAAATATAATGTAGTGTAGGACGGAAGGTAAAGCAGAGATTGGCTTTCATCTTCTGCTCTATGAAGTTGACAGAAGATATGACTTGAGCAGGTTACAGAAGCAATTCTCATAAATGTCACACAACTGAAAGGGAGGTTTAATGATTTCGTCTCATCACCGCTAATTGGTGATCAACCATGTCCTTGATCAACCACTAAGCTCCAAGTCTTTTCAATAGGAGATATTGGTTTTGAAAACTGAATAGAAGGTGACAAAGTTAATTCTACAAAGGAATGTCACAGATATTGTACAGGATTACGCCGACATGTGAGTAACCTTGGACACCAAGTATATTTCAGGATTGATCCGTCAAATATACTCCATTATTACGAACGGACAGGAAAACATTGAATAAATATTAGGTCCATGATATCCTGAACAAGAAGGATAGGGTAGAGTCCATGATAGCTCCAACACAAGAGGACATGGCGTAAAGTTCATGATATGTCCAGAGTCAAAGGTTACTACAAGACAGGAGGACATAGGGTAGAATTCATGATAGCTCCAACACAAGAGCACATGGCGTAAAGTTCATGATATGTCCAGAGTCAAAGGTTACTACAAGACAGGAGGATATAGGGTAGAATTCATGATAGCTCCAACACAAGAGCACATGGCGTAAAGTTCATGATGGCTCCAACATAGGATAGAATCAAAGATTACTCCAAGACAGGAGGAAAAACCTGGAGGACATAGAGCTATCATGAACTGTACCCTAACACAAGAGGAGAGGACATAGCGTGAAGTTCACGATAACTCAAACATAGGAGAAGATAGGATAGATTCAAAGGTTACTCCAAGACCAGGAGGACTTAGGGTAGAGTTCATGATAACTCTAAAAAGGAGAACAGTGCATAAAGTTCAAGATTACTCCGATACCGGAGGAAATAAGGTAAAGTCCATGGTTACTTCCAAACTGAAGGACATAGGGTAACATTCATTATGACTCCAACATAAGAGGACATAGCGTAAAGTTTATGATAACTCAAACATAGGATAGAGTAAAAGGTTATTCCAAGACTGGAGACATAGGGTAGAGTTCATGATTAGAGTTGAGCGGATAGTGAAAAATCCGGGTCCGGCGGCTACCCGGCGGGTTGAGAAAGAAGTCCGGATCCGATCCGGAGTTCGGTACCATATATGTCAATGGGTAGTAGAATCCGGGGACGAGAGAGAGCGTGAGAGAGAGAGAGAGAGAGGAGAGAGAGAAAAAAAAAACCAGATTCGGATCGTGCACCCAGAATCCCGCGTCCGGATCGGAGTCGGATCGGCCGCTCAAACCGTGCGGATCCGGATTTTGCCGATCCGGGTCCGCTCAACACTATTCATGATAACTCCAACATAGGAGAACAGTGCGTAAAGCTCAGGATTACTCCAATACTGGAGGAAATAAGGTGAAGCCCATGGTTACTTTCAAACCGGAGAACATAGGGTAGAGTTCATGTTAACTCCAACACAAGAGGACATAGGATAGAGTTAAAGGTTAACCAAGACTGGAGTACACAGGGCAAAGTCCATGGCAAGTCCAAGACCAGAGGACATAGGATAGAGTCAAAGGTTACTCCAAGACTGAAGGACATAGGGCAAGGTCCATAGTAAGTCCAAGACCAGAGGACAAGGTCAAAGTCCATAGAAAGTCCAAGAACAAAAGACATAGAGTAGAGTTTATGATAACGGCAACACAGGAGGGCAAGTATAGAGTCAAAAGTTCCTCCAAGACTGGAGGGCATAGGGCAAAGTCCATGTTAAGTTCAAGACCAGAGGACATAGGTTAGTATTCATGAGAACTCAAACAAGAAGACAGAGGGTGGAGTTAATGCCAACTTCGAGATGAAAGGACATAAAGTAGAATTCATGATAACCACAAAACAAGAGGACACAGGGCAGAGTTCATAACGCCAACACAGGAAGACATAGTGTAAAGTTCTTGATAACTCCAACACAGGAGGACATAGCATAGAGTGAAAGGTTCCTACAAGACCGAAGGCCTCTTCCAAAGTGTTTTTTTTTTCTTTGTTGTTCAAGAGGCATAATTTTCATGCTTCTCTCCAGGCAGCATTGCCAATAAGGCTTCATATTCCGTTGATCTCTTTAAAGGAAAACCATTACTCTACTGTAGGCTGATGAGAAGCCATCTACAGCAGTCCGTAGATACATTTCTGTCTTGGGTACGTCTCTTAGTGATGTTGCGAGGCTTCTTAAATGGATAGACATTGACTTATATGGTGGCGACAGAACTTATAATTGCATCGGATACTAAAAGACAAAGATACTTAAAGAGAGGCAGGCACGGAGTAAAGTTCTAGGGTGTGATCCCAATGGATCTTCCGGATTACTCCAAAACAGGAGTCTTTATGGTTCTACTTGGACACCAACTTGGGTGTATCTTCTTGGAGACGATTATGCTGAGCAGGACAGGAGGACATCAGCTATACCTCAATGATTCGCCAAGATCGTAAGACAACAGGTACATCATGATTACTCCTCGGGAGGAGAATATGGAGGATCATTCTTTATGATGATGGACAAAAAGGGCATTGAAGGAGTTTTTCGAGAATTGCAAATTGGGGAAAGTAATTCGTAAAGACAGGAGGACATCAGCTATACCTCAATGATTCACCAAGATGGTAAGACAACAGGTACATCATGATGACTCCTCGGGAAGAGAATATGGAGGATCGTTCTTTATGATGATGGACAAAAAGGGCATTGAAGGAGTTTTTCGAGAATTGGAAATTGGGGAAAGCAATTCGTAAAGCTGTAGGATATGTAAATAAGGATCAGAGAAAATCTTTCCTTCTGTCTTGGTTAGGACGTACGACATATAATCTATGGCGCTACCGGAAAAAAAGATCCATAGGGTCACATGGATGGATCGGTGATGGAATCCAGAAGGTGGTCAGTAACAAAGACTGAAATCATTATTGATTTCTTAGTAAAAAGAAAAAATCCAGATAACAGGATATAAGGTAAAAGTCATGATCACCCCAGGACAGCTGGATTGTGATTACTTTAGGACTTAGGAAAAATGGATTTTACAGTAGTTCTTGGACACGAATAAACGGCACGTTAAGTGCAGAAAACCAAGATCAGGATGTCAAGACAGAATGACATTAAGTATAAAGAACATAGTGGTTACTCCTGGACAGTAGGACATCAAGTAGGAGTAGTAGTTATTGGTCAGGATTACCCTTAACAGGAAGATAAGTATAGTTTATAATTACTCAAGGACAGCAGGACACCAGGAATATTTTGTGAGTACTCTAGGACACCAGGACTGCAAGTACACTAGATGATTACTTTAGAATTGCAGATCTGGTATACTTCATGATTACAGCAGGACATTGAGTATATTTCATTATTATGCCAGAATACTTCATTATTTCTCCAGGGCAGCAGGACATCGAGTATATTTCATGATTACTCCATAATATCAAGAATATTTAAGGATTACTCCAGGACAGCAGGACATCGAGAACATTTCATTAGTATTCCAGAATATTAAGAATACTTCATGATTACTCCAGGACAGCAGGACATCGAGAACATATCATTAGTATTCCAGAAAATTAAGAATACTTCATGATTACTCCAGGACAGCAGGACATATAGTACATTTCATTATTAGTCCAGAATTTCAAAAAAACTTCATGATTACTCCAGGAGAGCAGGACATGTAGTATATTTCATTATTACTCCATAATATCAAGAATATTTCATGATTACTCCAGGCAGCAGGACATCCAGTATTATTCATAAGTACTCCAGGACTGTAAGACATCAAGTATATTTCGTTACTGACTCCAAGATAGAACGATAAGTAGAGGTTTTGACGGCTAGTTGCAGCAAAATGTATCGTTCTCGGTCAGATTTACATAGGAAAATATAGTTCAAAATTACTTAAGGACAGCAGGAAACCAAGAAAAACCTTCATAATGACTCTAGGACAGCAGGGCTTCCATTACTCTTCATAATTAATCCAGGATTCCATCATGCTTGTTGGGAGGTATTGAGGTCTTTACTATTCAACCAGTGCATGATGGTAAAAATTTGATTTTCTATAAGGCGTTTACAGAAGAAGTTAGGACTATATGAGAAATAGGATTAGAAATTCAATAACTTGAAGGGAAGAAAAAAATCCTGACATTCTGTTCTCAGGATTCCATCTTCCCCTTTGATATCATCATGGAATATAAAGGCATAAAGGTCATCGTCAGCAGAAATCTACCTGTAAGACGGGCACACAGCAGTCAGGACGCACCTTATTTATTTTATTCTTTACACATTTATATTATTTTAATAAAATCGTCAATTTTATTACTTATAATTTTAGGAAATAAACTAAAACATTCAAATGTATCATCCATGTAATCGATTGTAAACAGAGGGGAGCAAGAATGTGAATATTTTATGTTTAGACCTATGTATTTTAGTTTTATGGGTCGCTCCTCAGGGGCGTGGCTTGGATGGGCAGGGGTGTGGTCTAAAATGTGGGTCTCAAGATGCAGTAAATGTATCAACGCATGAGGCAGCATGTGTAGGATTTTAAGACTGTCCAATCTAATATATAAGGGTGTGAAAGGAGAAATAAAAAAGGTAGAAAAGTAATAACTTGTTATTACATAAGATCCTCCTTTTTGCCTCACTGATGTGCATAGTACAGGCACTACGAAGGACCATGCCGGGAGCCTCTGATTTTTGGGGTATTATTATTCCTATTGGATGAAGCTTTACAGGCAGCTTTATTTCACTAGGATTGTACTATGACATTTAGCCTTTGCAGCATTATGCATACGATGTAAAAAAGCCCAAAAAATATGGATCCCCTATGCTTCAGGCTGTGGGTGTGCGTGGAGCACGGAGATCCGTGAGACATCACGTAAACACATCACGAAAATGCAAAGAAAAAACCCTTAAAATTCCAGAGTTACTTTATTTGAAAAACTGCAGTAAAAAACATACATGAGTGCAGTTAAAAGCAATGAATAAAGGTTCTCCAACAAAACTGCTTTGCTAAAGCACGGTCATTCGTTGCTGCTTTTAACTGCACTCATGTATGTCTTTTTCGGTGCATAGTGGGGGGGTGATAGCACAATGACGGCCGTTTTGCCATGAATTATTGATCCGGATGTAGTATATAGTGTCAGATATGTTTAACCTTAACAGTTCAATTGCAGCTTTTCGTAAACGTTTACAGGATTGGACGTTCCTTGGTACTAGTTGCAAAACCGTACGTTTCATAGTTGGGTAGGTGGAACAGGAGACGGAAAAACCTCCTTAGCCAATCAGGTGCCTTTACGGGGCTCAAACTGCTGCTGATTTGTTAAAAAGTGACTCCTCCCACTTGACTTTAGAATCCACCATGACTTTGGAATGTGCAATATTGATAAATGTAAAACATTCTGTACAGTGTAACACAGTCATACTTTAATGGGGACCACGAGCTCTTAAATAAATCATATATGCTAAGTACAAAGCTAAACACCTGCAGCACATGGCAAAAAATACACAGAGGGGACGACATAAGATACAGGACAAAAGCTCAGAAAAAAATGGTGCCTCCTCAATACAATGTTGCTAAATGTAAACAATTTGCTCATATGAAAAAAAACAAAAAAACAAAAACCAAAACGCGCGTCGGGAATGTAACGTTCGGACACGCGGTCTTATAAACCAGCGGTGCCAGATAGAGGTGTCGCAGCGGAATGTGTCGTGTTTAGTGTAGGATCACCTGCAAACAACATTTACACCCAGATATTATCTACATAGAATGTGAAGGGACTTTACAGAATCTCATCTTTCATGTGTTCTACTCCAGTCACATCCGAAGCAGCATTCAAAAACATCTCTGGATTTTTTTAAGGGCGTATTAAATAAATTTCTGGAAAGACCCCTAATTCATCGGAACTATGTACAGATGTGTATGGTGAGGTCACGACTTTCCACTAACACGGCAAATAACAGGCAAAGGAAGGATGGGGCTGTTAGTTTTCAACATGCCCAGTCCTTTGGTTTTCAGTGGAGATCCTTGTGTCAGACACGTCTGAAGCAGCATTCACAAACATCTTTGGCTTTGTAAGGTGGCCATATGCATTAGATAAAAACCTGTCGATTTCAGCAGGACAGGCTCTAACTTGTTTGTTAGCATGCCTTTTGAGAGGACTGATATCTAAGGTGCATGGCCACCTTTAGTGCTGAGCTAACACATGCTGCTGCTTCGGTGTCTGCTCATTTTCAATTTGGATTTTGCCGTCTACACTAAGTTTTGTGAAGTCACCTGATGTATGGAGCGTTCAACTTTGTCGCTAGGGGTGTATCTTCATGTGGCAACTGGCAGAATTCTAAGCGCAGCTGTGGCAGAATTCTGAATTCGGCTCTGGCAGAATTCTGAATTCGGCTCTGGCAGAATTCTGAATTCGGCTCTGGCAGAATTGTGAACGCAGCTCTGGCAGAATTGTGAACGCAGCTCTGGCAGAATTGTGAACGCGGCTCTGGCAGAAACTTGAGCGCGGCTCTGGCAGAAATCTGAGCGCGCCTCTGGCAGAATTCTGAGCGCGCCTCTGGCCGAAGTCTGAGCGCACCTCTGGCCGAAGTCTGAGCGCACCTCTGGCCGAAGTCTGAGCGCACCTCTGGCCGAAGTCTGAGCGCACCTCTGGCCGAAGTCTGAGCGCACCTCTGGCCGAAGTCTGAGCGCACCTCTGGCCGAAGTCTGAGCGCACCTCTGGCCGAAGTCTGAGCGCACCTCTGGCCGAAGTCTGAGCGCACCTCTGGCCGAAGTCTGAGCGCACCTCTAGCAGAAGTCTGAGCGCACCTCTGGCAGAAGTCTGAGCGCAGCTCTGGCAGAAGTCTGAGCGCAGCTCTGGCAGAATAATGAATGCAGCTCTGGCAGAATAATGAATGCAGCTCTGGCTGTGTCAGGAGTGGAAGACATGATATCACTCAAGGTTATAAAGTTACTCACCACTATATACAGACTATATCTATAATATTCAGCTTTATAGCTGAATGTATACTGTTAAAGGCTCCTCCACAATCATGGTTTACAGAGACGAATAGGGGGCCTCCCGTACACACTATGTACATGAAAGAACTCCCATTCCCGGAGAATCATGCAGCACCAACACAGCAAAGTGTACCCCATGTATGATATGACAACACCAATTTCTGCAGTGATCATGCTATAGACATTTTGGAAGGTGGGGGGGGGGCATTGGGTGGGCACAAGCCGCTCATTCCCTAGACCATGAATCGATGCTCTTTCCCATCGTGCGCCATAAGGATGACATTGCGGTTGGAAGTCCAGATGAGTCTTGCCAGTTTTAGGGCGTTGAGCGAGCCGGGGGAGGCGGGCTGAACGGGGGGCACCTGGTACGTTTTAATACAGCGCAGCTGAGGGGCAGAGTTCAGCATCCCGATGCTTCCCAGCAAGGACGTGTTCATCTACGAAAGAAGAAATCCAAAAAATGTCATTAAAAGGAAATGACAACACAAAAGTACAACATATACAAATGCGCACCGGCTGAGGATGAAGTAAAGGGCATCAGAGCAGCACTCACAAGCAAAAAGCTGGGGCTCCTTGCCTAGGAAACCGGCTGACTCCGATAAGACTGCAGAGGTGGCCGGTAACCTAGGTAACTGTACAATTAAAAATCTCTTATTTCCTAATGACGGAAAGGATTTTTTAATAGGAGCTTGTTTGGAGTAATATTACAAAAGACTCTGGCGCCATGTAGTACTTTTTTTCTCCAGCGGAGGCACTGCAGGGAAATGCAACACTTGCTTTTGGATCTTCTTGCAGATCACAACTGATTGATGAGGGTTCTCCGCGGCGGGGGCCCCTGTGATGAGCTTGGAAGGCTAAAATATAAATGTAGCAGAGCTGGATGTGTTATTCCCCTCCTTGGGGACACATCATTTCCGTTTATCGCCCGGTTAACATTTCTATACACAATCCTTACAAATATCTTTGTCGGTTCCGTGACACCGTGTTTAACCCCCGCAGTATTGTCCCATTACAGCGCCTAGCTGGTGTGACTAATGGGTGACCGTGCGGACGCTGAAGACATGTTATGCTCCAAATTCCATCCGGGGGAAGAATATAAGTCATTTTCTATTTTTTTTTTTGTTCCTGCTCCGTGGCACGATGGTGTCAGGGGGTGTAAATCACAGCATCTCTAGCAGGGAGCGCACAAGCACCACTGACATTTTCACAATTTAAATCATCTTGAGTAATAGCCCTTTTAAGATGACTAATGTTACTGATTTTCCTACATTAGTAATAGCTCAGAAACGGAGCGGAGGAAAGAGAGGGCAGACTGCGCCCGGACGGCGAGGCAATTAACGTGTCCTATGCCGCTTGGGTTTCCTATACTCTGTGGGCTATAGAGGTTGGGCTGCAGGCAAGGAGGATCACATTGCATTGTGTTTACAGAGCTCTGTGTATGGGCTGAAAATTTCCCCTAAAAAAACACTTCATATCTATGGGCTGAAAATTTCTATAAAAAAAACAAAACACCCCAAACCTCCATTTCTTACCATTCCAGGTTTTTTAAAGGGGCACATTCATATTAATGGCTTGACTGTAAATTAGATAAAAAAAAAACACTACCTCTAGAGCAACAGATGTGCAACAGATGTCCTCTGTAACAGCGCTGCTCTCTAAGAAAGATGAAGATCCTGAAATTGACTCCCTCTAAACCCCAAAACTTTCATTTCTTACAATTCGAGGTTTTTTAAAGGGGTGCTCCCCTTCGAAAAAAAACTCTACTAAGAATTCCTTGAATACACTAATTAGAAATTGTCCATCGGCTGGCACCGCCAGCGATGCGCTGTGATCAGCCTGGTCAGTATGTGTTCAGTTTCCCTGCAGCGCCTACACAGGTCAGGCTGAGTATTACACAAGGCACATTCATATAAATGGCTTGTCTGTGTAATTCAGTAAAAAAAAAAAACACAAATTAAAAAATACAAAAATGCCACCTCTAGAGCAAGTGATGTCTTCTATAACAGCGTAATTCAGTAAAAAACCCAAACACTACCTCTAAAGCAAGTAATGTCCTCTATAAAAGCGTAATTCAGTGAAAAAAAATACACTACCTCTAGAGTAACTGATGTCCTCTATAAAAGCGTAATTCAGTAAAAAAAACAACCCACTACCTCTAGAGCAAGTGATGTCCTCTATAACAGCATAATTCAGTAAAAAAACACTACCTCTAGAGCAAGATATGTCCTCTATAAAAGCGTAATTCAGAAAAAAAAACAAAACACTACCTCTAGAGCAAGATATGTCCTCTATAAAAGCGAAATTCAGTAAAAAAAAAAAAAACCCACTACCGCTAGAGCAAGATTTGTCTTCTATAAAAGTGTAATTCAGTAAAAAAAAAAAAGCAAACAAAACACTACCTCTACAGCAAGCGATGTCCTAGTAAGGATAAACAAACAAGGCTAACCTCTAGAGCAATAGATGTCCTCTACCAGCGTAGTCAGTAAAAAAATAAACAAAAAAAAAAACAAAAAAAAACCACTACCTACAGAGCAAGAGATGTCCTCTGTAATATCTCTGCTGCCTGGGAAAGATGATCCTGAAATTGACTCCCTCTATTAACTCAGAATTTCAATAATTGAGAATAGGAAAATGGATTCCTAAAGTAGAGAACCCCTTTAGAGTAGACCGGTTCCCAGGTTACGAGTGGTCACTTATCTTAGGGTTCTTCCTGCAGCTCACCTGAATGTTCCAAACATCATTGTTTTTTTCAAATCCACCATACGAAAGATATGGAACTTTTCAGTTACTGGAAATTTTTATAGTCTTTTATAAAGAAGCTTGGCCTATGGGATAATTATGCAAAGCAGCCTAAAGACACGTCCCCGAGGATCCTGTGAGCCACATCCCCTTGCTAAAGACTCTAGCAATACATTAGAAGGCCACATATCTCTGGACCAATATGGGGATTTAAAAAAGAAAAAATATTTCTATTTCCACTTATTCCCTGAATAAGAGCCCTTTTGACCTAATGACAAATTCCCTAAAAAAGCCGGACCCATTGCTGGCCACATTTGGCACATAGCTGTTATTGACTGTCCATGCCATGAATAACTGTTCGTGTTATGGATGGATGCTCGAGGCCACCAAAGGAGTAGCTGCTCCTATGGATGAACCCCAATGAGATATTTTTAAGCAAATAAGCATATGGACAAGGGCTGCTTTAAATAATCCCGTAACACCAATGCAGATCTAGTCATGCCCAAAACTTTGTATTGATTAATTTTACGAGATTTCTTTTTTATGTTTTCGAACTAGAAGAGCAGTATATATATATATATATATATATATATATATATGTCTGCAGTGAGCTCCCCCTAGTAGCTGCTAAAGGCTCTCAGAATTCTAATATTATGGAACTTTTATGGGTTGGTTAGGGACTCTGTATAAGAAAAGCTGAGACTAAGACGCAATAATAATCAGTGAATGATTCAGGAGCTAAAAAGGTAAATATTGTGCCGAGGAAGGTGAGCACTGAAGAAGGGAAGAAGGGGAGCACTGGGGATGGGGAGCGCTGAAAAAGGGGCGCGCTGAAAAAGGGGCGCGCTGAAGAAGGGCAGCGCTGAAGAAGGGGAGCGCAGAGGAAGGGGAGCGCAGAGGAAGGGGAGTGCAGAGGAAGGGGAGCGCAGAGGAAGGGGAGCGCAGAGGAAGGGGAGCGCACAGGAAGGGGAGCGCACAGGAAGGGGAGCGCACAGGAAGGGGAGCGCAGAGGAAGGGCAGCGCAGAGGAAGGGCAGCGCAGAGGAAGGGCAGCGCAGAGGAAGGGCAGCGCAGAGGAAGGGCAGCGCAGAGGAAAAGGAGCGCAGAGGAAGGGCAGCACAGAGGAAGGGGAGCGTAGAGGAAGGGCAGCGCAGAGGAAGGGCAGCGCAGAGGAAGGGCAGCGCAGAGGAAGGGCAGCGCAGAGGAAGGGCAGCGCAGAGGAAGGGCAGCGCAGAGGGAGGGCAGCGCTGAGGGAGGGGAGCGCTGAGGGAGGGGAGCGCTGAGGGAGGGGAGCGCTGAGGGAGGGGAGCGCTGAGGGAGGAGAGCGCTGAGGGAGGGGAGCGCTGAGGGAGGGGAGCGCTGAGGAAGGGGGGCACTGGCTCAGGACATGAGGTCCAGCGTTGATTTTCCTAATGTTGGTCTTTATGTATAAATATAGAAATAAGGTGACCAGTTATGCCTCTGTAATTCTGCACCATTTGTTATCCTCTACCTGGCCACTTTCCCAGACTACGGTGCACTACAAATTCCAGCATGTAATTCCCCAGAGCAAGCTTTACACAGACTCTGAAGCCACAGTGAACACTGGGAGATTGCAGCTTGGAGGACTGAGGGATTGTGAATGGAGCCTATATAATATGGTGCAACTAAAGAGAGGTGGGATTTAAGGGGATATCACGTTAAGCTCAATGGAGATTCGACTTTTGGGACCCTCCACCCAGAAATCATCACGTCTACATGATTACCCGAAAGCGAAACTCCCAGCTAAGGGACAATTGTAGAGAAGCTACAAGGCCCCTTAATCTCAAGTCCGGCGATCATATAGTGCTTCTGCTTTTCACATGGGGACACCTATAACTTATCTAATGCATGTCCCGTTATCGGGACCCCAAAAGCTGATTCTGAAGCTCAGCAGCAGATACCGGATGATATCGGGGTCATTTCTAATGAAAGGCGTCTAAAGCCACCACAGAGACTCTAATCCAGGGGGTCCCATTCGGGGGATACCCCTATATTACACTACTCCTCCATAACAGGGGCAGTCATCAGGAGCTAACCCTTTGCATCACAGTAGATGGGGCTTTGTTTCCCCGCGCTGCACATGACATGACGGAGGTGATCAGGTAATGCTCTGAGCCGGTGACAGATATAGGATTAGCAGAGAGGAGATCGCAGCTGAGCCCCGACTCCTGACAGCTCAGGCCAGGATTACAGTGCAACACGGTAAAGTGCAGCTGGGGCCGAACCAGACCCAGCCGAGACTTATGGGATGGACACCCCCCACTGTGTACGGTCATATAGATGAGCAAATCCTGCAGGAGGTAACTCAGGATCAGTAATGTATGTACACAGTGACTGCACCAGCAGAATAGTGAGTGCAGCTCTGGAGTATAATACAGGATATAACTCAGGATCAGTACAGGATAAGTAATGTAATGTATGTACACAGTGACTGCACCAGCAGAATAGTGAGTGCAGCTCTGGAGTATAATACAGGAGGTAACTCAGGATCAGTACAGGATAAGTAATGTAATGTATGTACACAGTGACTGCACCAGCAGAATAGTGAGTGCAGCTCTGGAGTATAATACAGGATATAACTCAGGATCAGTACAGGATAAGTAATGTAATGTATGTACACAGTGACTGCACCAGCAGAATAGTGAGTGCAGCTCTGGAGTATAATACAGGATGTAACTCAGGATCAGTACAGGATAAGTAATGTAATGTAATGTACACAGTGACTGCACCAGCAGAATAGAGAGTGCAGCTCTGGAGTATAATACAGGATGTAACTCAGGATCAGTACAGGATAAGTAATGTAATGTATATACACTGTGACTGCACCAGCAGAATAGTGAGTGCAGCTCTGGAGTATAATACAGGATGTAACTCAGGATCAGTACAGGATAAGTAATGTAATGTAATGTACACAGTGACTGCACCAGCAGAATAGAGAGTGCAGCTCTGGAGTATAATACAGGATGTAACTCAGGATCAGTACAGGATCAGTAATGTATATACAGAGTGACTGCATTAGCAGAATAGTGAGTGCAGCTCTGGGGTATAATACAGGATGCAGATCATAATGAATTACTTTTGTTCTGTACAGAGTTGTGGAAATTCCAAGTAATTCCAAAAAAGAGATACTATAAAATGAGATTCTTATTGACACAGAGCAAAGTCGTCGTCCCTCGAGGGCCATTCTCTGCCATCTCTTCTGGTGACAGTGCGCGGTGATTACGATCAATCAGATATGAGGACTGTCCGCGAGTGATTAGATAAAGGTAGTAAACATTGCGGTAATCCTTAATTACTCAGCTGTAAAATGGAAGCGTATTAAATCATTACACTACACTGAGCGATGCTCTGAGGAAACCGGAGATGAGCGACAACCCCGGGATCAATAAACATACAATCCTCTGCTCACATTAATTAGCCAAATATGTTTATTATGGTGTGAAGGGCGCAGGTAACCGCAGGCTGGGGCCGCAGTCTGAGCCTCATGGAGACAATGCTCGGATTTTCGGTGCACACATTTTATGTTGCGTAAAATGATTCCCGGGACCCCGGTTTAGGTATCAAAATTTGCCAGGACAGAGCCCTGCAATCCTTCTCCCACCTGGCAGCCCCCCGATGCGGCGGTCTGCATCAATGAGGTTCACTCGAGACCCCAAGGATGCCGGCAGCAGGGAGAAGGCTTGCTGGGTCCAGTCCGGCAGTCGCGGATCAGTGATGTGCCTGCTGGAAACTTGTGTGTTGTATATGAACGGATGCAAAAACTGTGGAATTTCAATTTGGCGTGGCGTCAGTGTTAAAGCCCACCATGTCACCGTAGCGCTCCCGAACACTGGGTTTAGTCCATGCTGGCTAGTGCCCCTTCCTTTATACCAGCCACCTGGGTGACCTCAGGTCTCCTGGCACCATCACCGCATTTAACACATTTGGGGCCCCCCAACCCTCCTTCCCAGATTTAATACATTTGGGCCCCCCCACCCTCTTTCTCAGATTTAATATATTTGGGCTCCCCCACCCTCCTTCCCAGATTAAATACATTTGGGCGCCCCCCCCCCCAACCTCCTTCCCAGATCTAATATATTTGGGCACCACACCCTTTTTCCAGCGATTTAATACATTTGGGCTCCCCCACTCTCTTTCCCAGATTTAATACATTTGAGCCCCCCCACCCTCCTTCCCAGATTTAATACATTTGGGCCCTCCCACCCTCCTTCCCAGATCTAATACATTTGGGCCCCCCCACCCTCTTTTCCCAGATTTAATATATTTTGGCCTCCCACCCTCTTTCCCAGATTTAATACATTTGGGCCCCCCACCCTCCTTCCCAGATTTAATACATTTAGGCCCCCCCCACCCTCCTTCACAGATTTAATACATTTGGGCTCCCCCACCTTCTTTACCGGATTTAATACATTTGGGCCCCCTCTCCCCTTTACCGGTTCCTCCAGGGGCGTTATTTTCTAGCTCTACTTGAAATTTTGGCAACCATTTTTCATTGCTTCAAGTCAGCTGAATTAAAAAATGGAAGTAAATTTTGATTCTAACAGTCTCGTTTTGTGTACGCAGCCCCCATGCAGACCCATGGGCAGCCTGAGCCCGCAGTCACGTCTTCCCCACTCCCTTCTGCTTAGTAAAGACACACAACAGATAAAAAAAGAGAATATGGCTGAGATCAGACTACACGGGGGCTGTGTGTAGTCTGTAACCATGGTGACACATCACTCAGCATAGGAACTGCATACACAAAACGGTAAAGGTTTTTTTTTTATCACGACTAGTGAGTGTAAAAATTACATCTCATAAAGTGACGGCATATCACTCGAATGAGCGATCACTTTCCTATTGTAGGGTTCTGGTGTCCAAATCCTAAGAATAAAGGGTGTGCATACTTCTGCAAACATTTTCCATTACTTTAATGTTGATTCTTAAAAAGTCATTTGGTGTACGCAGCTCCTCTGCAGATCCATGAGTCTTCTCAGCGCCAGTTTCTCTCCTCCATTATGACTGCATGAGGCTTTCTTTCTAGGACGATACTCATCGAGACACATAGATCTGCATAGGAGCTGCAGACATAAAACGGCATGTCTGTATATCCTTACATAGCTATTCCCATCTCGGGACGACAGATTGCTAAAATCCAGATATGGAAGCCGCTAGCATGATGGCTGCGGCGAGCGATGGCGCGACGGCAAAGAGCACCTACGCGGCTTTTGTGGCACGTCCGTACGCCATTGCTTTCTCATGGCGGAGTTCTAACCGCTGAGGCCCCCGATGATCTTGAACAATAAGAGGGATGATCTCTTTTGGGAGGGGTGGGGGGATGGTCAGGACAAGGCTGGAGATATGGGGATGTACATACTACATAGCAGTCATCATCCTCAGAGGTTCCAGTCTGGGCATGCTGGGAGTTGTAGTAACCCATTAGTGACAGTCCATTACCTGCCAGAAGGAGATGTGGCTGTCCTTGTTGGAGTAGGTGGCCAGATATCGTCCATCGGGGGCGAACGACACCGCCGTGATCGGTCCTTTATGGCCGTGAATATTCTGCAAAACAAACAGAGAAGAAACAGGTGAGACGTCGGGCGCAGAGAGGTGGCGAGACGCCTGTGCAGGTCCGCCGCGGTAAACACTGCCGTCTCCCGGAGGCTCCTTGTCTCCTTCCATGTTCTACATGAAATATTAAATAATGAAGGCGGGCGGTGGAGCGGACGCCGCGGATGCGCTAGAAGTTTCTGCCTTTGATTTGGAGAGTAAATATGTCCAGCTGCGCTCCCCTCAGATCGCACCATTGTCCAAGGGCTCCTTAATCCGGGAGGCTCTTGATCTGTAATGATCGGCGCTGCCTCCGCGCCCGTGTAAGACACGGCCTCCTAAGCTGCTCGCCTGCACCAAACGGCATAACTTAGCGGGCGGCTTTGATGAAACTTTGCGACACGACATTCCATCTGTTCCAGGGGAGAAGCCGTTCCACCGGATAATCAGTTCATCAAACCCTCGCAGCCCGGCACAGAGACCTCCCGCCACCGGCCCCCGAGATGTAGCAGAGCGCAATGTGTCGCTTAACTACTTGGGGACAACATGGTTTGAGCAGCGACTTATACTATGGGAAGTTTCTCAGCAGTCCCATGTAAAGACTGTGACATCACGAATGCTGTGCCGAATAACATACTTGGCTCTGCTACATCTGTGCAGTGCTTATTACTGTATCCAATGACTGCTCCTATGATTGTATTATGGATAAGGAAGATTAACATTGTCAGTTCTGCTACATCCCGAATACTGTGCCGAATAACATGCTCGGCTCTGCTACATCCGTGCAGTGCTTCTTACTGTAGCCATTGACTCCTATGAGTGTACTATGATTTAAGGAAGATTCCCATTCTCAGCTCTGCTACATCCCGAATACTGTGCGGAATAACATACTCTTCTGCTACATCGCGAATACTGTGCGGAATAACATACTCTGTTCTGCTACATGACGAATACTGTGCGGAATAACATACTCTGTTCTGCTACATCGCGAATACTGTGCGGAATAACATACTCTGTTCTGCTACATCGCGAATACTGTGCGGAATAACATACTCTGTTCTGCTACATCACGAATACTGTGCGGAATAACACTCTGTTCTGCTACATCGCGAATACTGTGCGAAATAACATACTCGGCTCTACTACATCCATACAGTGCCTATTACTGTATCCAATGACTGCTCCTTATGATTGTACTATGGATAAGAAAGATTAACATCAGTTCTGCTACATCACGAATACTGTGCAGAATAACATAGTTGGCTCTGCTACATCTGTACAGTGCTTTTCATTATAGCCATTGACTCCTCCTATGATTGTACTATGGATAAGGAAGATTCACATTCTCAGCTCTGCTACATCACGAATACTGTGCGGAATAACATACTCGGCTCTGCTACATCCATACAGTACTTATTACTGTATCCAATGACTTGTCCTATGATTGTACTATGGATAAGGAAGATTCACATTCTCAGCTCTGCTACATCATGAATACTGTGCGGAATAACATACCCGACTCTGCTACGTCCGTCCAGTGCTTATTACTGTAGCCATTGACTTGTCCTATGACTGTACTATGGATAAGGAAGATTAACATTCTCAGCTCTGCTACATCACGAATACTGTGCCGAATAACATTCTCGGCTCTGCTACATCCATCCAGTGCTTATTACTATAGCCACTGACTCCTATGATTGTACTATAGGAGGAGGAAAATTCACATTCCCAGTTCTGCTACATCACGAATACTATGCCAAATAACAAACTTGGCTCTGCTACATCCGTCTAGTGCTTATCACTGTTGCCATTGACTGCTCCTATGATTGTACTATGGACAAGGAAGATTCACATTCCCAGTTCTGCTACATCACGAATACTGTGCGGAATAACATACTCGGCTCTGCTACATCTGTCCAGTGCTCAATACTGTAGCAATTGACTCGTCCTATAATTGTACTATGGATAAGGAAGATTCACATACGCGGCTCTGCTACATCCGTACAGTGCTTATCACTGTAGTCATTGACTCCTATGAGTGTACTATGGATAAGGAAGATTCACAGTCTCGGCTCTGCTACACCCGTACAGCATACAGTGTATTGACTCCTATGAGTGTACTATGGATAAGGAAGATTCACAGTCTCGGCTCTGCTACACCCGTACAGCATACAGTGTATTGACTCCTATGAGTGTACTATGGATAAGGAAGATTCGCATTCTCGGCTCTGCTACATCCGTACAGAGCTTATTACTATAGCCATTGAGTCCTATGAGTGTGCTATGGACAAGTAGGATTCACATTCCCAATTCTGCTACATCTTAATAGTGTCCATTACTTGAGCTACTTTCTCCCCCTATTACTGATTATGATCTAGTGGTTAAATGACACTGCGCTCTGCTACATCTGTATAACACCTGTGCTACTGCCTCTTAATATAAGAGTAATATGGACTATTGCTCTATGCAGAGATGTAGCAGAGTCCAGTTTGTCCCTTGCCTCTGTGCAGGCTGTGTGCACTGCGCCCAATGACATACTCCGCTCACTCTGTAGCATCTAAATCACTACTTTCTATTCCAACAACTGTCTTCTCATATGCACAGATGTAGCAGAGCTCAATCTGTCACTTAACTCTCTTCAGGTTGTTACTTGCACATTGAGTGGCGACTTATAACACAGCAGATTTCTCTGCAGTCCTATGTAAACCTCCAGAATTCGGATTGTGGCATCACTTTTACTGTGCCTCATGACAAACACAGCTCTGCTACATCTTTGCAGTGCTTATGAAAGGTCTACTCTCCTAAAAAGCGAAGATGTAGAAGAGTTACATTAATTCATGCAGCGTGCACATCATGTGGTGACTCCCTAAGTAATAAACTTATTTGCAGTCCTGTGTAAATCTCCAGACAACTATGTCGTCACTTGAACTGTGCCAACTGACAAACTCAGCTCTGCTACATCTGTGCTACTACCTCCTCCAATTAATGTGCTATAGGAGGGATGCTACATTGACACAATCAGCTCTGCTACATCTGTAAAGCTTTCCTATTTGACCCATCGTCTACTCTTATGACAGTGCTATGCAGCAGGGATCCTGCACAGATGTAGCAGAGTCCAGATCACCACTGCACCAAAATACATACGGAAATTGTGCTTTGTATTTGAGCTACTGTCTCCAAATATGCAGAGATGTAGCAGAGCTCAATCTATCAATTCCCATCTTCAGGCTTTAGCTTGCACATTGGGTGGCAACTCCATAAATTATAATGGAGGAGGCTTCTCAGCAGTCCTATGTAAATCTCATTGATAAAAGCATTGTAATATCACTCGCACTGTATCACAAGACATACTGAGCCCTGCTACATCCTAATACTAGGAAGTTTTAACAATGGAGTATGCAATAATGTGAAATAGTGACATAAATGTACGGGTCTGAGCAGCTTGTGCAGTGTGTGCTGACGCCCGCAATTATCCATAGGTTTGCATAGGACTGCTGGGGAGGTGACTGTTAGAAGGCTGAATTCACAAGTGAAGTTTATTTTCTCCTGTGCAAAATAGCCGATACAGGACGCCCGGCCCCCGAGCAGCCGATACAGGACGCCCGGACCCCCGAGCACCATATACAGGACGCCCGGACCCCCGAGCACCATATACAGGACGCCCGGACCCCCGAGCACCATATACAGGACGCCTGGACCCCCGAGCACCATATACAGGACGCCCGGACCCCCGAGCAGCCGATACAGGACGCCCGGCCCCCGAGCACCATATACAGGACGCCCGGACCTCCGAGCACCATATACAGGACGCCCGGACCCCCGAGCACCATATACAGGACGCCCGGCCCCCGAGCACCATATACAGGACGCCCGGCCCCCCGAGCACCATATACAGGACCCCGGACCCCCGAGCAGCCGACACAGGACGCCCGGCCCCCGAGCAGCCGACACAGGACGCCCGGCCCCCGAGCAGCCGACACAGGACGCCCGGCCCCCGACACAGGACGCCCGGCCCCCGACACAGGACGCCCGGCCCCCGAGCAGCAGGTACTCGACATTGGCTCCATCACGTCAGACAAGTACGTTTTATGCTGCAGAGTATCACAGAAAACGTACAGGAAAAAAGTGTCCGCAACCCACGAGGCTCAGAGGACTGGTCCAAGAAGGTGATTCCCTATAGATGGATGGATGAATAGATAAATGAATAGATGGATGGATAGAGAGATGGATGGAGAGAATGGATGAAGAGATGAATGGATGAAGAGATGAATGTAGAGATGATTGGAGAGATGGATGAATGGAGAGAATGGACGCATAGATGGATGATGAATGAAGAGATGGGTGGAGAGATGAATGGATGAAGAGATGGATGGGTAGAGAGATGGATGGATGAATAGATGGCTGAATAGATGGATGGATGGATGGATGAGGAATGGATGGATGGATGGATGGATGAATAGATGGATGGATGAATAGATGGATGGATGAGGAATGGATGGATGGATGGATGAATAGATGGATGGATGAGGAATGGATGGATGGATGAATAGATGGATGGATGAATAGATGGATGGATGAGGAATGGATGGATGAATAGATGGATGGATGAGGAATGGATGGATGGATGGATGGATGAATAGATGGATGAATGAATAGATGGATGGATGAATAGATGGATGGATGAATAGATGGATGGATGAGGAATGGATGGATGAATAGATGGATGGATGAGGAATAGATGGATGGATGAGGAATGGATGGATGGATGAGGAATGGATGGATGGATGAATAGATGGATGGATGAGGAATAGATGGATGGATGAGGAATGGATGGATGGATGGATGAATAGAAGGATGGATGAATAGATGGATGGATGAGGAATGGATGGATGGATGGATGAATAGATGGATGGATGAATAGATGGATGGATGAATAGATGGATGGATGAATAGATGGATGAGGAATGGATGGATGGATGGATGAATAGATGGATGGATGAGGAATAGATGGATGGATGAGGAATGGATGGATGGATGAGGAATGGATGGATGGATGGATGAATAGATGGATGGATGAATAGATGGATGGATGAATAGATGGATGGATGAGGAATGGATGGATGGATGAGGAATGGATGGATGGATGGATGAATAGAAGGATGGATGAATAGATGGATGGATGAGGAATAGATGGATGGATGAGGAATGGATGGATGGATGGATGAATAGAAGGATGGATGAATAGATGGATGGATGAGGAATGGATGGATGGATGGATGAATAGATGGATGGATGAATAGATGGATGGATGAATAGATGGATGGATGAATAGATGGATGGATGAGGAATGGATGGATGGATGAATAGATGGATGGATGAGGAATGGATGGATGGATGGATGGATGAATAGATGGATGGATGAATAGATGGATGGATGAATAGATGGATGGATGAATAGATGGATGGATGGATGAATAGATGGATGGATGGATGGAGAGATGGATGGATGGATGAATAGATGGATGGATGGATGAATAGATGGATGGATGGATGGAGAGATGGATGGATGGATGAATAGATGGATGGATGAATAGATGGATGGATGAATAGATGGATGGATGAATAGATGGATGGATGAATAGATGGATGGATGGATGAATAGATGGATGGATGGATGGAGAGATGGATGGATGGATGAATAGATGGATGGATGGATGAATGGATGAGAGATGGATGGATGAATAGATGGATAGATGAGAGATGGATGGATAGATAGAAGGATGGATGGAAGGATGAAAAGATAGCTAGATGGAGGGATGTAGGGATAAATGGACGGACAGACAGACGTGTAAGAGGAGAGATAATGCATTCGCACAATTGTCCGCTATGACTGGCGCAGGAGACCCCTGTAGTAAGGTGATAAATTCTGCTTTTCGGACAACACAGCCAGACTAGACCTACAATCTGCTGCAGAGCTGAACTCATTGTGCAGCGGACGTTTTGCCTTTACATTAAACATTGTGAATCTATAGGAAAATCTGCGTGAGAAAGTCCCGTTCTGCAGCCCGGCCCCGGATCCGCTGGGGCTTTCCCCGTGCGCAGATCTTCGGCGGACACCCCATATTGCGAGTTATGTTACGTGATGTCAGCCCCTCGGCTCGGATTTCCCCCCGCCGCAGTTTTCCAGAGCGGGGGATCATGTGATTTCTCGGCTCGGGCTTCCAATAAGAGCTCAAAGTGACCTTGACGAGCGGCGTATAGACATACATTTGTGGGTGACACGCCGCCTGTCAGTCAATATCTGCCTCTCATTTGTTACGAGGCCGTCCCGCTGTGATTCCCTCATTACAATTTGCTGTAACTTCCTGGGCAAATGACAAGCACAAAATGAAGCCGCTTCTTACAGAGGTAATCTACACAAAAACAAGCGACAGCTGCAGCCGCCCGCGCCATTAACCCCTCACACGCCTCCTGCGGGCAGTCGGGGAGCGATGTATACAACTACATACACTGTACAACCGGCCGATACATTGTAACGACTGACGTCACACGGCTCAGCAGGTCACCGTCTTCAGCCTCATCTTAGGATCATTGCAAAAGGAGGGAAAAAAAAGTGAAATTCTGATTGGACGATCGCCATTTTTAGAAATCTTTAAGTATGACGCATGCCCATTCTATAGGATCATACATGACGTCCTGCTTTTATGCTCTACTACGTACACACAGCATTTTCAGAGCTCTGATGGCAGGATTTCAGAATAGTGAGGTTCAGATGGAAGCAGCGTGGTGGGAATACGGCCCTGGTGGGCAGGCTGGACAGGCAGATATGACGCAGAGGGTCCACATAATTGGAGCAGGTTCCTTTCGCCTGCTCGGTGCTCCCGGAGGGCAGTGCTGCGCTCAGCTGCGGAGATACAATTGTATCCAGTGTAGATAACGCTCCATGGACTGATACATTGTAACAAAGCAGCAGAGATTTGCTCCTCAGTAGCTGCTGAGGTCTTCAGCTCACAGAGCGTTGTCTGCACCGGACACAATGGATCCACTTCTCAGCTGGGAGCAAAAAGCCATGTAACGGTCTCTGCCTCCGAATGGAAATAAGATGGGTTACATCTACAGACATCAAGAAGAGATCGTGAAAATGAGGAAGAAACAGAGGATCCGAGAGATGTAGAAAGCATGTAACTCAGGGTCAGTAATGTTAGTACTACACAGTGACTACACCAGCAGAAGAGTGAGTGCAGCTCTGGAGTATAATACAGGAGGTAACTCAGGATCAGTAATGTAATGTATGTACACAGTGACTGCACCAGCAGAATAGTGAGTGCAGCTCTGGAGTATAATACAGGATGTAACACAGGATCAGTAATGTAATGTATGTACACAGTGACTGCACCAGCAGAATAGTGAGTGCAGCTCTGGAGTATAATACAGGATGTAACTCAGGATCAGTAATGTAATGTATGTACACAGTGACTGCTCCAGCAGAATAGTGAGTGCAGCTCTGGAGTATTAGGCTATGTGCGCACTAGGCGTTTTTTTCACGCTGCGTTTTTATGTGCGTTTTTGTCTAAAAAACGCACCCGCGGCTAAAAAAACGCGGCAAAAACGCATGCGTTTTTGCCGCGATTTGGTGCGTTTTTTGCTGCGTTTTTGCTCACTGCGTTTTTAATCAGTGCACAATGCCATTAAAGATTGTTGATGAAAAAAAAAAAAAAAAAAGGTCTGATGTCATTTCCTTCTTCAAAATGTTCATTGTATGCAGGAGAGCAGACAGCTGCAGAACTAGTGTATGCAGGAGAGCAGACAGCAGCTGCAGAACTACAAGTCTCAGCATCCTCCATTCACTAGTGTATGCAGGAGAGCAGACAGCAGCTGCAGAACTACAAGTCTCAGCATCCTCCATTCACTAGTGTATGGAGGAGAGCAGACAGCAGCTGCAGAACTACAAGTCTCAGCATCCTCCATTCACTAGTGTATGGAGGAGAGCAGACAGCAGCTGCAGAACTACAAGTCTCAGCATCCTCCATTCACTAGTGTATGCAGGAGAGCAGACAGCAGCTGCAGAACTACAAGTCTCAGCATCCTCCATTCACTAGTGTATGCAGGAGAGCAGACAGCAGCTGCAGAACTACAAGTCTCAGCATCCTCCATCCAGGACTGTATGCAGTTTTTTGCCCAAAAAGAAAAAAAAAATGACATAGGCTTCGCCATATTTTTGTATGCTAGCCGGGTACAGCAGGCAGGTACGGGCTGCCCCCAACCCCCAGCTGCCTATTTGTACCCGGCTGGGAACCAAAAATATAGAGAAGCCCTTTTTTTTTAATTATTTCATGAAATAATTAAAAAAAAAAATGACGTGGGCTTCGCCTAATTTTTGAGTCCAGCCGGGTACAACTAGGCAGCTGGGGATTGGAATCCACAGTGCAGGGTGCCCATGCTTTCTGGGCACCCCCACTGCGAATTGCAGTCCGCAGCCACCCCAGAAAATGGCGCTTTCATAGAAGCGCCATCTTCTGGCGCTGTATCCAACTCTTCTAGCTGCCCTGGTGACGGGTGGCGAGCTAGGTAATAATGGAGTTAGGGCTAGCTGTATAGCTGGCCCTAAGCCCGAAATTCATGGTGTCACGCCAATATTAGACATGGCCACCATGAATTTCTAGTAATGATAAAAAAAAAACACAACACAGAGAAAAATATTTTTATTAGAAATAAAACACAACACAATTAGTGACTCCATCTTTATTGAAATTAACCCCCCTCCGCAGTAATCCTGGGTCAGGGTCCCGCGCCGTCCAATCAGGATCCAATATCATCTGATCGGTTTGCTGGAAGGCAAAGCGATCAGATGATGTGTCAGGATCAAGTGCCTGAATCACATCACACATCAGCTGATTGTATAAAAGCCGAGTATACAATCAGCAGATGCATCAGTAGAAAAAAAAAAAAAAATACATACTCACTTATGTGCTGAATTACCGGCAGCTCCCGGAGCGATCGATTGGACAGGAGTCTGATCCTATACGATCGCTGCAAGAGCTGCCGGTGATCAGCTGATGAAGTCCCCTGACAGCAGGATCAGCTGATAGCCGGCCGAAAAAGCCGGCGAGACTACGATCAGCTGATGCGTCAGGTGACTGCATCAGGTGATCCACAGCCAGGTCCTGCAAGCAAGGTCCTGCCCCGGGGAGACTGCACACAGCCAGAGCGGCGGGACCGGGAGGAGATGGGAGCGGGCATGGCACCGGACCCTGCGGACAGGTGAGTATATGACATTTTTTTTTTTTCTACTGTTCACTTTGTTTTTCGCCGCTGCCTCCACCTCCCGCCCAGACATGGCGCCGCACGGAGCTGACATGCACAGGACGGGAGGTGGACGCAGCGGTGACGGTACCGGGAGGATTCATGCTTCTGTGTTTACCAACAGAAGGAATCCTCTTCCTGTACACGTCACTGTAGTGCCCACCCCTTGCGTGTATAGCTGCGTTTTTAGTCATAGAAACGCGGCTATATGCGTTATTCATTGCGTTTTTAACATCTCATTGAATTCAATGAGTGAAAAACGCAGTGGAAAACGCAGAAATAATTGACATGCTGCGTTTTTGTGGTCACCACAAAAACGCAGCTAAAAAAAAACGCTGTGTGAGGACAGCACTTCTGAAAACCCATTGACATTGCTGGGGAAGCAATGTCACTGCGTTTTCAGCACAAAAACGCGGTAAAAAACGCCGCTAAAAACGCGGCAAAAACGCCTAGTGCGCACATAGCCTTATTCCTAAAAAAAAAAAATAAAAATAGCGCCACCTTAGGCTGTGTCTGGCATTGCAGTCCAGTCTGAAATTTACTTCTTGCAAGTAACGCCTAATGGAGGAAGCTTTATAAGAAGCCTTGTGAGATGTCTAGGGGTAAATTATAAGCCAGAAACTCACCTACAGCTGTTTTGGGGTGTAGAGCAGAGAATCAGTACGCCTCCCCCATGTTTGTTCAGCCCCATTAACTATAAAGGGGATCTGGAAAGTTGCTTTAGCCAGCATAGAATAGGTGGGAATTTGCAGCATATTCAAAGAGTCATCTGGGCGTGGCCGCTTGCAGAAGTCCGGCAGTTCAGTAACCATACCCACTCATCAGGTCTTGATGAATGACATCTTTTAATTTTAGATACTCTACTGCCAAATTTCTCCAAATCTTGCGCATGCACAAGCTTGGACTGGCCCACCGGGAAATCGGAGAATCCCCTGGTGGGCCCGGCTGCAGGGCCGCCACTGACCAGACATGGAAGGCTCTTGTCCTCCTTACCCTGGCACTGCTATGCACTGCGGAGCTAATCTGCATCCATGCTCCCGCTGTGCTAGCGCAAGGTGCTGGAGTCAGACTGTGCAGGAGAAGTGCCATTGACAGTATGGCCTCTTTAGACGTCCGCGCAACACTGTTCATGCACAGAACATAATCCACAGACTGGCCACAGCTCTCCCATCCACAATGTGACAGCTTCATATATTTCTATGTGGCTGTCCTGCTCGGGTCAGGAGAACAAGAGAGTGCACCTCTATGGATGCAGATTAGCAGAGCAGTGAAAAGCTGTGATAGATGCCACCTCTCCTGCAGAGGGGCCAATCTGACCAGCACCATTGTCCCCTGACCTGACCCTCCAGCGTGATGGTACTGTGGGTGGGCAGGTCCGTGAGGGACGTGGTTAAATGTGGGAGAGGGGGGATAACTGGGCTATATATGCTGTATGTAGGAGAGGAGGGACAAGGTTACATGTGGGAGAAGGGCGACCTGGCTATATAAGCTACTAACTGTAGTACCCGGCGTTTCCTGGGATAGTATCTGCCTCCCAGTCTCCCTGTCTGCCTCCTTGTGTCTCTCTGCCTGTCTCTGTCTTTGTGGGGGAGCTGGGACTAGGCTATGTGTGGGAGAGCTGGGACTATGATATGTGTGGGAGAGCTGGGACTAGGCTATGTGTGGGGGAGCTGGGACTAGGCAATGTGTGGGGAAGCTGGGACTAGGCTATATGTGGGGGAGCTGGGACTAGGCTGTATGTGGGGGAGCTGGGACTAGGCTGTATGTGGGGGAGCTAGGACTAGGCTATGTGTGGGGGAGCTGGGACTAGGCTATGTGTGGGGGAGCTGGGACTAGGCTATGTGTGGGGGAGCTGGGACTAGGCTATATGTGGGGGAGCTGGGACTAGGCTATGTGTGGGGGAGCTGGGACTAGGCTATGTGTGGGGGAGCTGGGACTAGGCTATGTGTGGGGGAGCTGGGACTAGGCAATGTGTGGGGGAGCTGGGACTAGGCAATGTGTGGGGGAGCTGGGACTAGGCAATGTGTGGGGGAGCTGGGACTAGGCTATGTGTGGGGGAACTGGGACTAGGCTATGTGTGGGGGAGCTGGGACTAGGCTATATGTCGGGGAGCTGGGACTAGGCAATGTGTGGGGAAGCTGGGACTAGGCTGTATGTGGGGGAGCTAGGACTGGGCTATATGTGGGGGAGCTGGGACTAGGCTATGTGTGGGGGAGCTGGGACTAGGCTATGTGTGGGGGAGCTGGGACTAGGCTATGTGTGGGGGAGCTGGGACTAGGCTATATGTGGGGGAGCTGGGACTAGGCTATGTGTGGGGGAGCTGGGACTAGGCTATGTGTGGGGGAGCTGGGACTAGGCAATGTGTGGGGGAGCTGGGACTAGGCTATGTGTGGGGGAACTGGGACTAGGCTATGTGTGGGGGAACTGGGACTAGGCTATGTGTGGGGGAGCTGGGACTAGGCTATATGTCGGGGAGCTGGGACTAGGCAATGTGTGGGGAAGCTGGGACTAGGCTGTATGTGGGGGAGCTAGGACTGGGCTATATGTGGGGGAGCTGGGACTAGGCTATGCGTGGGGGAGCTGGGACTAGGCTATGTGTGGGGGAGCTGGGACTAGGCTATGTGTGGGGGAGCTGGGACTAGGCTATGTGTGGGGGAGCTGGGACTAGGCAATGTGTGGGGAAGCTGGGACTAGGCTATATGTGGGGGAGCTGGGACTAGGCAATGTGTGGGGAAGCTGGGACTAGGCTATATGTGGGGGAGCTGGGACTAGGCTATATGTGGGGGAGCTAGGACTAGGCTATGTGTGGGGGAGCTGGGACTAGGCTATGTGTGGGGGAGCTGGGACTAGGCTATGTGTGGGGGAGCTGGGACTAGGCTATGTGTGGGGGAGCTGGGACTAGGCTATATGTGGGGGAGCTGGGACTAGGCTATGTGTGGGGGAGCTGGGACTAGGCTATATGTGGGGGAGCTGGGACTAGGCTATATGTGGGGGAGCTAGGACTAGGCTATGTGTGGGGGAGCTGGGACTAGGCTATGTGTGGGGGAGCTGGGACTAGGCTATGTGTGGGGGAGCTGGGACTAGGCTATGTGTGGGGGAGCTGGGACTAGGCAATGTGTGGGGAAGCTGGGACTAGGCTATATGTGGGGGAGCTGGGACTACGCAATGTGTGGGGAAGCTGAGACTAGGCTATATGTGTGGGAGCTAGGACTAGGCTATATGTGGGGGAGCTGGGACTAGGCTATATGTGGGGGAGCTGGGACTAGGCTATATGTGGGGGAGCTGGGACTAGGCTATATGTGGGGGAGCTGGGACTAGGCTATGTGTGGGGTAGCTGGGACTAGGCAATGTGTGGGGAAGCTGGGACTAGGCTATATGTGGGGGAGCTGGGACTAGGCAATGTGTGGGGAAGCTGGGACTAGGCTATATGTGGGGGAGCTGGGACAAGGCTATATGTGGGGGAGCTGGGACAAGGCTATATGTGGGGGAGCTGGGACTAAGCTATATGTGGGGGAGCAGGGGCTAGGCTATATGTGGGGGAGCAGGGGCTAAGCTATATGTGGGGGAACAGGGGCTATGCTATATGTGGGGGAACAGGGGCTAGGCTATATGTGGGGGAACAGGGGCTAGGCTATATGTGGGGGAACAGGGACTAGGCTATATGTGGGGGAACAGTGACTAGGCTATATGTGGGGGAACAGGGACTAGGCTATAAGTGGGGGAACAGGGACTAGGCTATAAGTGGGGGAGCTGGGACTAGGCTATATGTGGGGGAGCTGGGACTAGGCAATATGTGGGGGAGCTGGGACTAGTTAATATGTGGGGGATCTGGGACTAGGTAATATGTGGGGGAGCTGGGACTAGGCTATATGTGGGGAAGCTGGGACTAGGCTATATGTGGGGGAGCTGGGACTAGGCTATATGTGAGGGAGCTGGGACTAGGCTATATGTGAGGGAGCTGGGACTAGGCTATATGTGGGGAGCTAGGACTAGGCTATATGTGAGGGAGCTGGGACTAGGCTATATGTGGGGAGCTGGGACTAGGCTATATGTGGGGAAGCTGGGACTAGGCTATATGTGGGGGAGCTGGGACTAGGCTATATGTGGGGGAGCTGGGACTAGGCTATATGTGGGGGAGCTGGGACTAGGCTATATGTGGGGGAGCTGGGACTAGGCTATATGTGGGGGAGCTGGGACTAGGCTATATGTGGGGGAGCTGGGACTAGGCTATATGTGGGGGAGCTGGGACTAGGCTATATGTGGGGGAGCTGGGACTAGGCTATATGTGGGGGAGCTGGGACTAGGCTATATGTGGGGGAGCTGGGACTAGGCTATATGTGGGGGAGCTGGGACTAGGTAATATGTGGGGGAGCTGGGACTAGTTAATATGTGGGGGAGCTGGGACTAGATAATATGTGGGGGAGCTGGGACTAGGCTATATGTGGGGCAGCTGGGACTAGGCTATATGTGGGGCAGCTGGGACTAGGCTATATGTGGGGGAGCTGGGACTAGGCTATATGTGGGGGAGCTGGGACTAGGCAATATGTGGGGGAGCTGGGACTAGGCTATATGTGAGGGAGCTGGGACTAGGCTATATGTGAGGGAGCTGGGACTAGGCTATATGTGGGGAGCTGGGACTAGGCTATATGTGAGGGAGCTGGGACTAGGCTATATGTGGGGAGCTGGGACTAGGCTATATGTGGGGAAGCTGGGACTAGGCTATATGTGGGGGAGCTGGGACTAGGCTATATGTGGGGGAGCTGGGACTAGGCTATATGTGGGGGAGCTGGGACTAGGCTATATGTGGGGGAGCTGGGACTAGGCTATATGTGGGGGAGCTGGGACTAGGCTATATGTGGGGGAGCTGGGACTAGGCTATATGTGGGGGAGCTGGGACTAGGCTATATGTGGGGGAGCTGGGACTAGGCTATATGTGGGGGAGCTGGGACTAGGCTATATGTGGGGGAGCTGGGACTAGGTAATATGTGGGGGAGCTGGGACTAGTTAATATGTGGGGGAGCTGGGACTAGATAATATGTGGGGGAGCTGGGACTAGGCTATATGTGGGGCAGCTGGGACTAGGCTATATGTGGGGCAGCTGGGACTAGGCTATATGTGGGGGAGCTGGGACTAGGCTATATGTGGGGGAGCTGGGACTAGGCAATATGTGGGGGAGCTGGGACTAGGCTATATGTGAGGGAGCTGGGACTAGGCTATATGTGGGGAGCTGGGACTAGGCTATATGTGGGGGAGCTGGGACTAGGCTATATGTGGGGGAGCTGGGACTAGGCTATATGTGGGGGAGCTGGGACTAGGCTATATGTGAGGGAGCTGGGACTAGGCTATATGTGGGGAGCTGGGACTAGGCTATATGTGGGGGAGCTGGGACTAGACTATATGTGGGGGAGCTGGGACTAGGCTATATGTGGGGGGAGGGGAAACTAAGTTCAAAATATGCCAAATTCATTAAGAGGCACACACAGTTTTAAACCAGTTTACATTTCAGTATTATGTAAAAGCCAGGAGTGAAATTTAGAGAAACACTACAAGTGAAAGACTGATACTTGTCCTGTGTTTTGGAGACACTCCTGGTTTTGGCAAATACTGATGAAATACTGATCAAAAATACTGATGTGTGAATGAGGCCTTAACACTCTGTATTGTGTCTGATGTGAGTGTGAACAGGTACAATGTCTATGTACAGCTGCGATAGGGGGGCCCTGTGGAATATATCCCTCCTGTTGCCCCTAGGCACTTCAGTCTGACACTGCGCATGCACCATTGCTTTGTACTGCCTGGGCATGCGCAGTGCAGCAAGGTGTACAGTGCCTGAGGGTATTGATGTACTGCCCATGTGAAGATCCTGTTTGGACCGTCACTCATCTGGCTAATGCGCAGTGATGAAATTGGGCACATTACTACTCGCCTGCTCATCAGGTACAAGGCAGCTGCTCAGGTCTAATATTTAGGAGGCTAAATTAGTTCCCTTTATGAGACCGATCTGCAATACTAAACCCAAACTATAGCCAGTAGTGGCGCTGTGTCTTTTTTTACCAATCTCAGGCTGCCCCTTTAAGAGGCGCTGCATCCGTAGATCAATCAGCCTGTAAATCGCTGCTGTTTCCCGGCTGTAATCAGTCCATTTATACCTATTTAGGCAGAGATTGAGAGACAGAAGTCAACGTTTCCCAGTACGGTTCTTACCGGGCAGTAATTGTAAAGGTTACCGCTCTGTAAGTGTTGATTAAAAAATACGTCTGCTCGGCCAAAAATGCCATTTCCCCTTTTAAAGGCGCAGGGGGTATGTGCGCTGCACACGCGGCAAAACAATCAACAAAAACACAATCTCGGGGGAGCGCGGCGTTCTAGTGGCGCTCTCCGGAGACCGCGTACAGCTGCAGTAACCTTTCAGCTAAATTTGTCTCTCCCGAAAGCCAATGAATAATTTCAGAGGCATCTAAACACTTCTTGTAAATTTCGCCGTGCTCCGCGAGCGGTGAAGGCAATTACCGCCCTATTAAGAGAAAATACAGAATGGCGAACGCACGGCGCCTGGAATTTGCCGCCTTTGTCTCGGGTTTTGTCAGAAGACTTTTTTTTTTTTTCCATCTTCTTAAACAAAGCAGAGGATGTAAACTGCGGAGCACTCTGGGTCGTTGGCGGTAACAATGAGATCTGAACCGTAAGAATGGGGTCTGTTGATACGGCACTTGAGCAGGAGTTGCCCTTTTAATATCCCACTGGGAAGATTATTTACATCATAACAGAGGCTTTGTCAGGAGGTAAGGAACTAAACAAATAACCAAGCGGCTGCACCACAGATCCGGAATGTATCAGAATGTAAGCGACCCATTCCAGTGCCCGCCCCCTTAAATTAGAGAATCTATAAGGCCAGTGGTGGCTGCTGTTAAAGGGGCTGTTTCAAGTTCTTATCTTCAGGAGCATACCTCTTCCTAGTTGACGGAGGCGGTACGTCCTAAATACTGACAGTACAAGCTAGCGGCAAAGCTTAGCTGCTGGCCGTAACGGTTTACTCTCTGTTGAAGAAACCCGAGGCACTGGCCCAAACTGCCTGGTCTATGATGCTGCAAGCTGAGGTGCTGTCCCTAACTGCCCAATCTCCTATGCTGCAATTTGAGACGTTGGCCTGAAATGCCCGCTCTCTGAACCTGCAAGCTGAGGCGCTGGGCCAAAATGACCGCTATCCAAACCTGCAAACTGAGGAGCTGGTCCAAATTGCCCACTCTTGTAACTTGCAAGCTGAGGTGCTGGCCCGAGCTGCCTGCTCTCCAATGGTGGAAGCTGAGGAGCTAACCGGGAAAGCCCCCTCTCTTATGCTACAAGCCGAAGTGCTGGCCCTAACTGCTCGCTTTTAGATGCTGCAAGCTGATGTGCTAACCCAAAGTGCCCCCTCTCCGATGCTGCAAGCGGAGGTGCTAACCCAAACTGCTTGCTCTCCGATGCTACAAGCTGAGGTGCTGGCCTGAACAGCCCCCTCTCCAATGCTGCTAGCTGAGGTGCTGTTCTTAACTGCTCACGCTCTGATGCTTCAAGCTGAGGTGCTAATTCAAACTGTCCACTCTCTGTTGCTGTAAGGCGATGTGCTGGCCCGAACTGCCCGCTCTCTGATGTTGCAAGCTAAGGAACTGGCCCACACTGTCTGCTCTCAGATGCTGCAAGCTGAGGAGCTGGCCCGAACTGTCCGCTCTCTAATCCTGCAAGCTGAGGAGCTGGCCCGAACTGTTCACTCTCCGATCCTGCAAGCAGAGGAGCTGGCCTGCACTGTCCGCTCTCCGATCCTGCAAGCAGAGGAGCTGGCCTGCACTGTCCGCTCTCCGATCCTGCAAGCAGAGGAGCTGGCCTGCACTGTCCCCTCTCCGAACCTGCAAGCAGAGGAGCTGGCCCGCACTGTCAGCTCTCCGAACCTGCAAGCAGAGGAGCTGGCCCGCACTGTCAGCTCTCCGAACCTGCAAGCAGAGGAGCTGGCCCGAACTGTCCGCTCTCCGATCCTCCAAGCCGAGGAGCTGGCCCGAACTGTCCACTCTCCAATCATGCAAGCTGAGGAGCTGGCCCGAACTGTCCGCTCTCCGATCCTGCAAGCTGAGGAGCTGGCCCGAACTGTCCGCTCTCCAATCATGCAAGCTGAGGAGCTGGCCCGAACTGTCCGCTCTCCAATCATGCAAGCTGAGGAGCTGGCCCGAACTGTCCGCTCTCCGATCCTGCAAGCTGAGGAGCTGGCCCGAACTGTCCGCTCTCCAATCATGCAAGCTGTTTAAGTGCAGAAATATGTGTGAATTCTCAAAAGTGAATGGGGCCTTAGTCAGATGAAGCAACAGCTCTTGTTTTCTTTACTCCTTTCGTACCCTGCCTCTTCTTAGTGCATCTGCACAAGTCTCCGGGGTTACCAGAGTCTTCTCAGTGCTACCAATTGGCATGACAGGAGGTATGCGTCCACATGCATGTTGTGCAAGATATTCTAACAAACATGCTTCTTATTCAATTGTGCTGCGTTATTTATTTTCCATACTTCTTTGCCTCATCTATGCCCTAGCTGCTGCTTTCCTTCTCATCTACCGGCCTTTTACACATTCTGAGCACTCTTTACACATCAGTCGCTCTCTCCTCCCCTCTCGGTACAGTGCTCGCTCTCACATTTCTGAAAAACTCCAAACCATCCACTACCACCACACCACGCATAGAACGTATGCACAAAATACAGAAGCACTTGCGCTCGCTCTTTTTTTTCTCCTTCTCTTAGTCGCTGGCGACATCTACCTAACACTGGCCCTCCTTCCACTACTATATATAACCCTCATAAACCCAAAATTAGAAGGTTTGACCATAGATCAATATTACTTTTCCTATCAGGATATACCAACTGACAATGTTTACAATAATATCCCAATAAACACTATAAACTCATTAAAAGGGTTTTTTTATTGATGGCAAGTTAAAAAACAAGCACAAACAAATTGATAGTTAAAATGAATCAAGAAGGCTAGGAGAGAGGCAATACACCATAAATGCTGGAGCATATATCATAAATCATTACATATACAACATATGCTGATATTCTTACTGGGTCCTCGCAATAACAAAGGTAAATACCAGTATTGTATATTAAAACTTATATAGGCAAAAGAGTAACAGTACAGCTTCTAGTATCCTTATAATGGTAAAATACCAACCATAGCCATACATAAGTGCTCAACCCGTATTGCTAAATACCAGACCTGCTGCCATGTTAATGGTGTAATACCGCTCCCCCGCCAGCCACTCCAACGCGCGTTTCACACCGCTTCCTCAGGGAGTGATCACTAGAAGCTGTACTGTTACTCTTTTGCCTCTATAAGTTTTAATATACAATACTGGTATTTACCTTTGTTATTGCGAGGACCCAGTAAGAATATCAGCATATGTTGTATATGTAATGATTTGTTATGATATATGCTCCAGCATTTATGGTGTATTGCCTCTCCCCTAGATTCATTTTAACTATCAATTTGTTTGTGTTTATGTTTTTTAACTTGCCATCAATATAAAACCCCTTTTAATGAGTTTATAGTGTTTATTGGGATATTATTGTAAACATTATATATAACCCTCACTGCTGCATATAGGAACCCTGCTAATCTTACAGTGGGGGAAATAATTATTTGATCCCTTGCTGATTTTGTACGTTTGCCCACTGACAAAGACATGAACAGTCTGTAATTTTAAGAGTAGGTTAATTTTAACAGTGAGATACAGAATATTCAAAAGATAATCCAGAAAATCACATTGTATAAATTTTATAAATTTATTTGCATTTTGCTGAGATAAATAAGTATTTGATCCCTCTGGCAAACAGGACTTAATACTTGGTGGCAAAACCCCATAGTAGTCAGACGTTTTCGGTAGTTGATGATGAGTTTTGCACACATGTCAGGAGGAATTTTGCTCCACTCCTCTTTGTAGATCATCTCTGAATCATTAAGATTTTGAGGTTGTCGCTTGGCAACTTGGAACTTCAGCTCCTCCATAGGTTTTCTATGGGATTGAGGTCTGGAGACTGGCTAGAATCACTCCATGACCCGAATGTGCTTTTTTTTGAGCCACTCTTTTGTTGCCTTAGCTGTATGCTTTGGGTCATCGTTGTGCTGGAAGAACCAGCCACAACCCATTTTTAGTGTCCTGGTGGAGGGAAGGAGGTTGTCACTCAGGATTTTATGGTACATGGCTCCATCCATTGTCCCATTAATGCGGTGCAGTCCTGTGACCTTAGCAGAGAAACACCCCCAAAACATAGTGTTTCCACCTCCATGCTTGACAGTGGGGATGGTGTTCTTTGTGTCATAGGCAGCATTTCTCTTCCTCCAAGCACAGCGAGTTGAGTTAAGGCCAAAGAGCTCAATTGTTGTCTCATCTGACCACAGCACCTTCTCCCAGTCACTCTCAGAATCATCCAGGTGTTCATTGGCAAACTTCAGACGGGCCGGCTGCACATGGGCCTTCTTCAGACGGGCCGGCTGCACATGGGCCTTCTTCAGACGGGCCGGCTGCACATGGGCCTTCTTCAGACGGGCCGGCTGCACATGGGCCTTCTTCAGACGGGCCGGCTGCACATGGGCCTTCTTCAGACGGGCCGGCTGCACATGGGCCTTCTTCAGACGGGCCGGCTGCACATGGGCCTTCTTCAGACGGGCCGGCTGCACATGGGCCTTCTTCAGACGGGCCGGCTGCACATGGGCCTTCTTCAGACGGGCCGGCTGCACATGGGCCTTCTTCAGACGGGCCGGCTGCACATGGGCCTTCTTCAGACGGGCCGGCTGCACATGGGCCTTCTTCAGACGGGCCGGCTGCACATGGGCCTTCTTCAGACGGGCCGGCTGCACATGGGCCTTCTTCAGACGGGCCGGCTGCACATGGGCCTTCTTCAGACGGGCCGGCTGCACATGGGCCTTCTTCAGACGGGCCGGCTGCACATGGGCCTTCTTCAGACGGGCCGGCTGCACATGGGCCTTCTTCAGACGGGCCGGCTGCACATGAGCCTTCTTCAGACGGGCCGGCTGCACATGAGCCTTCTTCAGATGGGCCGGCTGCACATGAGCCTTCTTCAGATAGGCCGGCTGCACATGGGCCTTCTTCAGACGGGCCGGCTGCACATGGGACTTCTTCAGACGGGCCGGCTGCACATGCGCCTTCTTCAGACGGGCCGGCTGCACATGGGCCTTCTTCAGATAGGCCGGCTGCACATGAGCCTTCTTGAGCAGTTGGACTTTGCGGGCGTTGCAGGATTTTAAGCAATTACGGTGTTATGTGTTACCAATGGTTTTCTTGGTGACAGTGGTCCCAGCTGCCTTGAGATCATTAACAAGTTCCCCAGTGTAGTTTTAGGCTGATCTCTCACCTTCCTCATGATCCTGGATAACCAAGGTGAGATTTTACATGGAACCCCAGATCGATGTCTATTGACACTCATTTTGTATTTCTTCCATTTTCTTACTATTGCACCAGCAGTTGTCTCCTTCTCACCCAGCGTCTTATGGTTTTGTACCCATTCCAGCCTTGTGCAGGTCTATGATCTTGTCCCGGACATTCTTAGAAAGCTCTTTGGTCTTGCCCATGTTGTAGAGGTCAGAGTCTGACTGATTGAGTCTGTGGACAGGAGTCTTTTATTCCGTTGACAATTTAAGACAGCGTCTGTAATGCAGGTAATGAGTTGATTAGGAGCATCTAACTGGTCTTCTTACTGGTTGGTAGGGGATCAAATACTTCTTTCTCTCTGCAAAATGCAAATAAATTTATACAATGTGATTTTTTGGATTTTATTTGGGATATTCTATCCCTCACAGTTAAAATTAACCTACCCTTAAAATTATAGACTGTTCATGTCTTTGTCAGTGAGGAAACTCACAAAATCAGCAAGGGATCAAATAATTATTTCCCCCACTGTACTAACATTCAGTGCTCGCCTTCTTCTATCTCTTATTTGTGCTCTCTGGAACGCCTCGTCGGTGAGCAACCAACTCCCCTACATCCATGACGTCTTCCTCTCCAATTTTCTTAAGCAACCTGGCTCTCACAAAAATTCCAAAGGTTCCTGGAGTCAGAGAACACCATTGCTGCTCTCTCGTATGGTGGGATACAATTTTCCGACACACCTGAGAACATACAAGGTGGAAGTCTTAGTCTGCCTCCTTCAACTATGTCTGTTTTCCAAGTTCTCCCCCAGGTACCCTCGGTTATGTTTCCTTCCTTTATAGTCCACACTGTTAGACTCTTTAGACCCTTTCTCCATGGGATTAGCAGTTGTGTATACCCAGGATCACTTTGCCTCCACACTTTCTATCATGTGACATTCACATTCGTCATGGGGGGATTTTAACATACCCATTGATCCGCTCTCCCCATTGGCATCTCACCTTCTTTCTCTAACCTCCTTTCACAGTTCAGGAACTTTTTTACGCATGAAGTCGGGAATACTCTGGACCTGATCTTCTCTCGCCTTTGCTCATTGTATGACTTTATTAACTCACCTTTCCCACTCTCTGACCACAACCTTCTTTCTTTATCTGTCAAGAGCGATCTCCACGCCCGAGACGCCCCCACTGACCACACATATTTCGGAATATACTGTACATGCCAGTAATACCCAATCTACAGTCATCTTTAGCTCCCATCTTCTCCCTCTCCTGTCCAGACTCCGCATTGTCACATTATAATAATATTTTGGAGTGTGTCCTGGAAGAAACCTCACCTGCTACAAGCAGAAGGACCGGACCCAGACTATGGCAACCCTGGCACATGCTGCAAAACACATTTTCTCCAGCGTTGCTCAAGGTGTGCTGAGCGTCGGTGGAGAAAATCACTTTCAGCAGAAGACTTAATCCACTATGAGTTCAGGCTCAAAACTTTTAACTCTGCTCTCCATTTGGTCAAACAAGTCTACTTCACCACCCTCATCACATCACAAGCTGACAATCCAAAAGAACCTTTAAATCTTTGTACTCTCTCGAGCGCTAAAGCACAAGCCCCCAACACCAATCTCAGCAGTGACCATCTGACCACTAATTTCCGAGAAAAAAAAAAATCAACCGCATCCATCATGACATTTTTGCACAATCCCCTCACAGTTTGGATGCCCGTCCCTCCCGCACCTCAAGTTCTCTGTCCACCTTTGAACTGGTCACAGAAGAAGTTACCCAGCTCCTCGCGTCTTCTCACCCTACAACTGGCACCACTGACCTCATTCCCTGACATCGCCTTCAGTCCACCCTCCCCGGCTGTCACTACTTTAACTAAAATATTTTAACCTCTCTCTTTCGTCTACTATCTTTCCTCATCATTTAAATGCTGCCACCATAACCCCTATAATAATAATAATAAAAAAAAAAAAACCATAAAAACATCTCTCGACCAGAGCTGTTCTGATAACTACAGACCGGTCGCTAATCTTCCCTTGATCTCTAATCTCCTGGAACGCTGGGTCCACTCGTCTGATAAGCTGACTCTCAGATAACTCTATTCTTCAACCTTTCCAATCCGGTTTCTGCTTCTTCGACTCTACGGAAACTGCTTTCACTAGTCTTTAACGATTACTTACAGCTAAATCTAATGGTCCCTGCTCCCTGCTGATTCTCCTGGATCTCTCTGCAGTATTGTACACTATGGAACACCAGCTCCTACTCATGCTCCGCTCTATCGGGCTCAAGGACACCATTCTTTCTTGGTTCTCCTCCTACCTCTTCACTGTATCTTTTGCCGACTCTTACTCCTCTTATGCTCCTCTTACTGTCTGGGTTCCTCAGGGTTTAGTCTTGGGTCTCCTCTTCTCTCTATACACCGCCTCATTGGAAAAACCATCAGTAGATTTGGGTTCCAGTTTCGGCTCTATGCTGATGACACCCAATTATACACTTCTCTTAACATAACCGCAGCAATACTACAAAATACCAGGGATAGTCTGGCAGCCATCTCCAACAAAAAACAGAACTTCTCCTATTCCCTCTCTCTAATCTACCTATACCCAAAATAGCAATTTTTTTGGATGGTGAAGCAATAACTCCCCAGTAGCAGGCCCGCTGTCCTGGGGTTATATACGACTGAGAACTTTCCTTAACTCCCTATATCCAATCGCTCATGTTACCAGAATCTAAAACGCATCTCCAAATTCCGACCTTTTTTCACCTTTGAAACTGCAAAAATTGTTCCGGTCGCTCTTATTCATACTCGTCTGGACTACAGCAACTCTCTACTGTTCGGTCTCCCCCTTTCCAAACTTTCTCCTCTCCAATCCGTCCGGAACACAGCCTCCTGAGTTGTATTTCTGTCCTGCCGCTTCACTGATGCCTCCATCCTGTGCCAGTCATTGCACTGGTTACCCATGTGCTATAGTGTACAATATAAAAACTTCTCTCTCGCCCACAAAGCTCTCCACAGTTCTGTGCCCCAAGTTATCCAACTTATCAAAAAAGAATAATCCAGAAAAAGAATAAATCCATAATCCGAACCTCCCACTTCCAAATCCAAGACTTTTCTCATGCTGTGACAGTTTTCTGGAATGCACTACCCCAGACAATCTGACTCACCTGTTCCAACATCCTCTATGCACCCAATAGCACTTGATAACTGACGGGTACTAGCTGATGATGGCTATTACAGTTTTTTATCATACCCCCTATTTATGAAAATGATAACTGGACCATACATGCAAAGTATGGTGACCCAATGTGTTCCCCCTATTTCTTTACATGTAAGCTTGCGTTGCGAACAGGGATCTCCCTCCTCCTGTAACTGGTGATTTATGTGTTACTCTGTAAAGTCTGTACATGTCACTACTTAACTGTAAAGTGCTGTGGAATAGGTGGGTGGAAAATTATTTATTTATTCATATTTATGTGCATATGTGTATGTGAGTGTCTTGGATGGAGAGATGTAAAGACGCCACTACCGGACTCTGGAGGAGACATGTTCTGTGCCGTGACGGATTACACTGCTCTATCTGCGTCTGATGGAAGAGTCTGGATTTGGTGATTGCAGGAGAACGTTACCCCCTGACTGCATTGTGCCTTCTGAACAGTTTGGTGGAGGAGGATGATGATCTGGGCTGTTATCAGGGGTCGGTTTCAGCCCCTTCATTCCACTAAGGCCCACTTCACGCGTCAGTGATTCCAGTACGTATGTTGCCGATTTTATACGTACCGGAATCACGGACCGAGTGTCTGTGCTGCGCACATGCGTGTCCGTGTGTTCCGCGCGGAAACAAAGTCCGGAATCATGGATGTCACACAAACAACACACTGATGTGATCCGTGTGACATGTACCGAAGAAAACACGTGTCTTTGAAATAAAATTAATTTCTATACTCACCTGTCTCCAGCGCTGCTGTCTTCGGCGCTGCTGTCACTTGCTTCCGGGCCTGCTCATGATGCTCATAAATATTCACTGCACCGCGGACCCGGAAGTGTGACTGCAGATCTGGAGACAGCAGCAACAGGAGACAGCAGGATCAAGAGACAGCAGCATCAAGAGACAGTAGCATCAAGAGACAGCAGTATCAAGAGACAACAGCGCCGGCGACAGGTGAGTAAAAAGTTCTTGCTCTCCGTGTGCTATCACGGACAGCACATGGAGAACACACGCGTGCCAAAATCACAGCACACGGATGGGTCATACGCCCCTTCAACACGTCTGTAAAAAACATGTATTTTTCACTGACGTGCGAAACAGGCCTAAAGGAGATCTTATTGCTTCAGACAAGACATTGTGGACAATTGTAGCTTCCGGCTTTGTGGGAACAGTTTGGCGAAGACCCAATTTTGTTCCCCATAACTGTGCCCAGTGCATAAGGGCCGTACAGACATGAAGGGGGAGAAGATGAGCGGCCACATAGACCTCAGCCTGATCCAACACCTTTGGATTAAGAAGACTGGAGAGTGGGAGCTCAGCTTCCCCCCCCAACACTAGTGTCACCCCACAAATGCTCTTCTGGATGGAGAGCAAAAATTCCCCCAGACTCCTCCAAAATCTTATTGAAATCCTTCCCAGGAGCTGTTATATCTTCAGAAAGGCCGACACCATATTAATGTCTATGGCCGTAGAACAGGAGGTCAGGAAAGCTCCTGGAGGGGGAAGTGTAGGGGGCACATACTTTTATATATACAGGGTGGTCCAAAAGTAGGTGGACAGTATGTGTAATAGGGTTATCAAACATGGTGTAAAGTGAAACTGACTCAGTTGCCATTAGCAACCAATCAGATTCCACTTTTCATTCTTCACAGACTCTTTGGAAAATGAAAGGTGGAATCTGATTGGCTGCTAAGGACAACTGAATCAGTTTCACTTTACACCATGTTATTGCCCTATTACACATACTGTCCACCTACTTTTGGACCACCCTGTATATATATATCTATATATGTGTGTATATATATGTGTGTGTATATATATTAGAAGGTAGCCCGATTCTAAGGCATCGGGTATTCTAGAATTTATTGTGCAGTTAATGTATGATTTTTGTTATATATATATATATATATATATATATATATAGATGTTGTTGTGTGTAATTACCAAGTGTTTGTGTAGGGCGCTGTAAATGTTCTGGGTGTTGTCTGGGTGTGGCGGGGGGTGAGAGCGGTGGTGTTTGTGTGTTGCGTTGTGTGTGTTGCATTGTTTGTGGAGAGCTGTGTGTCTGCAGCATTGTGTGTTGCGCGGTTTGCGTGTGAGCGTGTTTTGGGGGGAGGTATGTTTTGTGCAGTGTGTGTGTGTGTGTGTGTGTGTGTGTGTGTGTTGGAGGAGTAGTCCTGGGGAGAGAGGAGTATAATAGGAGGAGTAGTCCTGGGGAGAGAGGAGTATAATAGGAGGAGTAGTCCTGGGGGAGAGGAGGATAATAGGAGGAGTAGTCCTGGGGAGAGAGGAGTATAATAGGAGGAGTAGTCCTGGGGGAGAGGAGGATAATAGGAGGAGTAGTCCTGGGGAGAGAGGAGTATAATAGGAGGAGTAGTCCTGGGGGGAGAGGAGGATAATAGGAGGAGTAGTCCTGGGGGGAGAGGAGTATAATAGGAGTAGTCCTGGGGGGAGAGGAGGATAATAGGAGTAGTCGTCCTGGGGGGAGAGAAGTATAATAGGGGGAGTAGTTCTGGGGGGAGAGGAGTATAATAGGAGGAGTAGTCCTGGGAGGAGATGAAGATAATAGGAGGAGTAGTCCTGGGGGGAGAGGAGTATAATAGGAGGAGTAGTCCTGGGGGGAGAGGAGGATAATAGGAGGAGTAGTCCTGGGGGGAGAGGAGTATAATAGGAGTAGTCCTGGGGGGAGAGGAGGATAATAGGAGGAGTAGTTCTGGGGGGAGAGGAGTATAATAGGAGGAGTAGTCCTGGGAGGAGAGGAGTATAATAGGAGTAGTAGTCCTCGAGGTGAGGAGTATAATGTGAGGAGTAGTCCTGGGGAGACAGGAGTATAATAGGAGGAGTAGTCCTGGGGAGAGAGGAGTATAATAGGAGGAGTAGTCCTGGGGAGAGAGGAGTATAATATGAGGAGTAGTCCTGGGGGGAGAGGAGAATAATAGGAGGAGTAGTCCTGGGGGAGAGAGGAGTATAATAGGAGGAGTAGTCCTGGGGGGAGAGGAGTATAATTGGAGTCCTGGGGAGGAGGTGTATAGGTGCCATATGTGTGTGGGGGGGGGCGTGGCCGAGCGGGCAGAGTGTGTGGGGGGCGTGGCTGAGCGGGCAAAGTGTGTGGGGGGCGGGGCCCGGGTAACTATGCAAAGCGGTTTCCATAGTTACCCGGTGTGTACCATGGTTACCAGCGTATGCACACGTGTGCCGGGGTAAGCTAGTAACCATGGTACTCATCAGGTAACTATCCAAAGCGACAGTGCTGGTTCACTTTTTGTTTGTTGGTCTCCTGCTGTGCAGCACGCATCCGCGTGTTTGACAGCGGGAGACCAACGATCTGAATGGGAAGGGAGCCGACATAGGCTGGTAACCATGGTACACAATCGGGTAATTAAGCAAAGTGGTTTCCATGGTTACCCGATGTGTATCATGGTTACCAGCGTATGCCGGCTCCGGCACGATCCCAGCAACGCAAGGGTATGTCTCGGCTGGGTTGCCGGTGTGGGCTGCCGGGGGTGCAGCAGTCACCTGGGAGTTGGGGCTCCGTGTGGGTTCGGGGAATGCGTGTGGGGGGCAAAGCCAGGCCGAGCGTCCAATGCGTGCGGGGGCGGGGCCAGGCCGAGCCGAGCAGCCAATGCCATGGTTGTCACTGTAATGATGTCATTTTGGAGCAAGACAGACAGAATAAGACAAATTTATATTTATATATATATATATATATATATATATATATATATATACATACAGTTAGGTCCAGAAATATTTTGACAGTGACACAATTTTCGCGAGTTGGGCTCTGCATGCCACCACATTGGATTTGAAATGAAACCTCTACAACAGAATTCAAGTGCAGATTGTAACGTTTAATTTGAAGGTTTGAACAAAAATATCTGATAGAAATTGTAGGAATTGTACACATTTCTTTACAAACACTCCACATTTTAGGAGGTCAAAAGTAATTGGACAAATAAACCAAACCCAAACAAAATATTTTTATTTTCAATATTTTGTTGTGAATCCTTTGGAAGCAATCACTGCCTTAAGTCTGGAACCCATGGACATCACCAAACGCTGGGTTTCCTCCTTCTTAATGCTTTGCCAGGCCTTTACAGCCGCAGCCTTCAGGTCTTGCTTGTTTGTGGGTCTTTCCGTCTTAAGTCTGGATTTGAGCAAGTGAAATGCATGCTCAATTGGGTTAAGATCTGGTGATAGACTTGGCCATTGCAGAATGTTCCACTTTTTTGCACTCATGAACTCCTGGGTAGCTTTGGCTGTATGCTTGGGGTCATTGTCCATCTGTACTATGAAGCGCCGTCCGATCAACTTTGCGGCATTTGGCTGAATCTGGGCTGAAAGTATATCCCGGTACACTTCAGAATTCATCCGGCTACTCTTGTCTGCTGTTATGTCATCAATAAACACAAGTGACCCAGTGCCATTGAAAGCCATGCATGCCCATGCCATCACGTTGCCTCCACCATGTTTTACAGAGGATGTGGTGTGCCTTGGATCATGTGCCGTTCCCTTTCTTCTCCAAACTTTTTTCTTCCCATCATTCTGGTACAGGTTGATCTTTGTCTCATCTGTCCATAGAATACTTTTCCAGAACTGAGCTGGCTTCATGAGGTGTTTTTCAGCAAATGTAACTCTGGCCTGTCTATTTTTGGAATTGATGAATGGTTTGCATCTAGATGTGAACCCTTTGTATTTACTTTCATGGAGTCTTCTCTTTACTGTTGACTTAGAGACAGATACACCTACTTCATTGAGAGTGTTCTGGACTTCAGTTGATGTTGTGAACGGGTTCTTCTTCACCAAAGAAAGTATGCGGCGATCATCCACCACTGTTGTCATCCGTGGACACCCAGGCCTTTTTGAGTTCCCAAGCTCACCAGTCAATTCCTTTTTTCTCAGAATGTACCCGACTGTTGATTTTGCTACTCCAAGCATGTCTGCTATCTCTCTGATGGATTTTTTCTTTTTTTTCAGCCTCAGGATGTTCTGCTTCACCTCAATTGAGAGTTCCTTAGACCGCATGTTGTCTGGTCACAGCAACAGCTTCCAAATGCAAAACCACACACCTGTAATCAACCCCAGACCTTTTAACTACTTCATTGATTACAGGTTAACGAGGGAGACGCCTTCAGAGTTAATTGCAGCCCTTAGAGTCCCTTGTCCAATTACTTTTGGTCCCTTGAAAAAGAGGAGGCTATGCATTGCAGAGCTATGATTCCTAAACCCTTTCTCCGATTTGGATGTGAAAACTCTCATATTGCAGCTGGGAGTGTGCACTTTCAGCCCATATTATATATAGAATTGTATTTCTGAACATGTTTTTGTAAACAGCTAAAATAACAAAACTTGTGTCACTGTCCAAATATTTCTGGACCTAACTGTATATATATATATATATATATATATATATATATATATATATATATATCACACACACATACACATACTGTATATATGCGGGTATGTGTGTCCACATATAAGCAGAGGCAGAGGAGGATATCAGATATTCATCTTGTTGGCGTCCGGTAAGGGTGGACACAGTGGATGTTGCCCATAGAAAAACCATTTACATCCTCGCAGCGAGCCACAAGCTTGCGCTCCCCTGTTATTAATATTTGTCAGTGTCCTATCCAATTAGTTTGTGCTGTCATGAGATTTTTAATTTCACATCTCTTCATACACGCGGCGGCGGCGGTGATAGAGCCGCGGCCTCTAATGAAATGGCGACGTTTATTCAATACCATCCTGATCAATATGAAGAGATATGAGTCAATATATCCACACATATGGATGAGCATAGATAATGGCATCAGGCCCTGACAGCTCCTTACATCCCTTCTAATATTAATGAGCGCTTCATCATTTACGTACGGGCTACCCGGCCGCATGACAGCGTGACGCGTGATAAATACATCTCGGATAAATTTATGGAAAAGAAAGTAGTGACGGATAATGCTATCAGAGAAGTCAATGGGAGGCGACGAGCCGCTGCTGTCCGGGGTCCTGAAACCACCAGAACACAAAGCGTCAGGATCCTACAGGGACCTCATAAAGATGAACAGACGGAATCTCACCCAAAAAAATTGGGATTTGGCAGACTTTTTTTGCCATTCGATTGAATCAGTCAAGATTTCGTCCAAGAAAGGATATAAAAAAAACCCAAAACATATTATATCATACTGCTCTCCCCGACGCATATCTCTCTTGTGCTCCGATGTCACGCTAGGTAAGGGAAAGTACCAAGCGCATGGCGAAAGAGAAGGGAAATCCTATAATCTAGAAAGAGGGAAGATAGTGACCCCTGATCAAATCTGCTGCTGGTCCCTCACCACCCTAGATAAGCATCTATGCGCCGAGCAGGATACCTGACCCTAGGTATCCCTAGAGCTGGACCCTAAATAGGGAACGGACGGGATGAGCTCTTTGTCAACCCCACTAAACACTATAGAAGACACAAGGAGGACACACGGGAGGAAAGTATGAACTAATTATCCACAGATGACTCAGCAAAGTTTTCAGCAATGATACCACAAAGGAGTACAAGCCACCTGCTTGCAACCAAGGCTTGAAGGAACTGAAAATATCACCAGCACCAGTCCAAGGAAGGAAGAGATATTTAAACACCAAGGGAATACTGATGATCAGCAGCTGGGTGGAAGGCGAGGTCATGCTGGGTTGAAAAGGGGCTTTTTGTAGAAAAAAAGGGTCTGGCTGTAGAATGAGCAAACTGAGAAGCTGTCAGTAAGCTCACTCTGACAGCAGACTTAACTGTTTCATTTGCCTTTTCGGAACTCCTCACAGCTGATATGAGATGCTATGAAAGTTATCACTCTGCAGCCAGCAACAGAAAGTGCAAAACATAGGTTATATAAGGCGAATGGTATAAAGGTTTCCCCTATTTCCCCCTCTACAGGCTCTCACCTATTTTTTGCTCCCCGAGTTAGTTAGTGGGGACTAGCTGCTGAGTGGTCTCTTTTATAGTCACACGTTGCATCACATTTTCAGATGTAGCCGCATGGAGGACGTTATACAGCAGTACTGAGCGGTGCAACTGTGAATCCAGCACTGGGGTGATAAACACTCACTAGAAAACAGCACCATCTATGAACATCTTACTGCTCCATTCACCCCCCCCCCCTCCTCCTCTCTTCACTAAGCAGCTATAATCTGATCCCTGAGATGACAGTCCTTTTTTTTTTCTTTTGCAAAGGGAGATTTAAGCTATTTTTCAGAAAAAGTGATGAGTTCATGAGGCGGGGCACAGAATTGGGAGGAGGAAATGGCTAAAAAGTGGAGAAAAAAAAAGCGTATTTTTTTTATAAGAGATACTGCAAAAATATCTTATATTCTCCCGTATTAATAATGTATGCAAATCTTTTTGAAACAACAGTGACCACTTAAAGGGTTAAAGTGGTTTTCTATGAACCCCCCCCCCCCCCCGCAAAAAAAACCCACTAAGGTTGGCACACTTTAAACCAATGCTTGCAAAGAAGCTGTAGTCTGCACACACAGGCAGCAAACCTGCACATGAATTACACATACTTGTATGCAGGGTGGACAACGCTCTGTGAGCTAAAAACACATCAGCAGCCGTAGATATTTTTATTCTTGCTGTCACAGTGAATGAGGACACACTTGCTTCCATTATGGGGCAGTAACTCCGTTTACAGCTAGTCCTGATTTTACATGAGAACTGGATATAGTTTTATCCAGTGCAGACAACGCTCTGTGAGCTAAACACATCAGCAGCTGTAGATGTCTTTCCACTTCCTCTGACAGAATGGGATCACTCTTGTTTCCAATCATAGAAAGTAACCCTGTATGCAGCTAGTCCTGCCTGCTGCTCAGACGTGGAAACATTTGTATCTGGTCAGGACAATGCTCTGTGAGCTAAACACATCAGCAGCTGTAGATATCATTCATCTTGCCATCAGTGAATGAGGACAGACTTGACTCCGTTCTGAAGCAGAAACTCTGTCCACAGCTAATTCTGCTCTTTCCTGAGAAGTGGACACAGTTGTATCCAGTGTAGACAGTGCTCTGTGAGCTAAACACATCAAGAGCTATAGGTATCTTTCATCTTGCAGTCAGTGAATGAGGACACACTTGTCTCCATTCTGAGGCTGTAACTTTGTTTATAGCTAGTGCTGATTTCACATAAGAAATGGATAAAGTTGTATTCAGTGTAGACAATGCTCTGTGAGCTAAACACCAGCAGCTGTAGATATCATTCATCTTGCCATCAGTGAATGAGGACACACTTGTCTTCATTCTGAAGCAGTAACTCTGTCAACAGCTAGTCCTGCTCTTTCCTGAGAAGTGGATACAGTTGTATCCAGTGTAGACAACGCTCTGTGAGCTAAACACATCAGGAGCTGTAGATATCGTTCATCTTGCCGTAAGTGAATGAGGACAAACTTGTCTCCATTCTAAAGCAGTAACTTTGTCTACAGCTAGTCATGCTCTGACCTGAGAAGTGGATGCAGCTCGATCTGGTCAGGAAAATGCTCTGTGAGCTAAACACATGAGTAGCTGTAGATATCATTCCTCTTGCTGTCTGTGAATAAGGGCAGACTTGTTTCCATTCTGAGGATGTAACTGTGTCTACAGCTAGTCTTGATTTCACATGAGAAGTGGATACAGTTGTATCCAGTGTAGACAACGCTCTGTGAGGTCAACACATCAGCTGTAGATATCTTTCCACTTGCACTTGGGTACACTTGTTTCCAATTAGAGAAAGTAACCCTGCATACCTATGCCAGTCCTGCCTGCTGCTCAGCTGTAGATACATTTGTATCTGGTCTGGACAATGCTCTGTGAGCTAAGTAACTGGTGGTAAATTTCCTCTATAGACTATAATGAGGAAAAGTCACTAGAAAATACAGTGCGATGCATTTCTCCATAGTGAAGCTGTATCCCCTTTATCTAATCTGCACATCACGTCTATTATTATGATTGTTCTTTCTTTAGATCACTCCGGAAAAAAAAAGAAGCAAAATGCAATTTCTGGGAAATGGGTTTCCGAAATGCCGGTCAGAGAAGAGAAAAGAAGCTGCCCTCCCCCCAACAACTCGCCCAGTGCAGACTGAGGGGTAGATAAAGGGAGACGAGGATTGACAGCTCTGACAAAGGCTTGAGAAGCGTGCATGAAGACACAAGAATCTTCCAAGAGCCGGGCTCGTCCCGGAACACGCTACACAAATTACGCACATTCTCCCATTCTTCTGATGCAAATTCAATTTTCTTCCCTGACCTCATCGCAACGTTTCCTTGTATTTTGCTGCCGTCCCTGCTATTTACTGCAAAATCCCCCTGCCCAGACCCATTCAGATCATTGGCATAATAACATTGCGAGGTCCCAGAGGTCTCTTGTATGGGTTCACCTCCGCCATTGAGTGTAACTTCATCTAAGTGCAACGACAGCGACCATAAAAAAAAGACTAAAACAATCAGCGACAAAACACAAAGTTGCACAAAGGAGCTTGCAATTTAGTTACAGATGTGTAGTGGTGTCCCTGCGGATGTGGGGGTGATGGAGGATATGTCCAGCTCCTGACGGGGGGCTTTATTATACCAATATAATACACCAGGCTCCCTGATACTAATGAAAAGGAAACGACATAACAAACAAAAGATAAAGAAGCGGAATAAGTAACATAGTATATTCTAAAGGGCGATAGAGGAGGAACGGTCCGGACCCCATAAAACCAGAGGAGAAGTAGGGGGTGTGAAGGAGGGGAAATAAAAATGCTTTATAGGAGGCACGGTGCCGCTCTATAGCGGTGATAACTCAGCGCCTACCGATACTGATTGTTACAGCGGCTCAGAACGGCGGGTTACAGTGTATACATAAAATATATACTCACAGATTATCTGCACGTATAGAGAGATATATCAGACAGGCAGATATGGATTGATAGAGAAATGGATGGATAGACAGAGGGATATGGATGGATGGATAAAAGGATAGATAGAGCAAAGGGTAAATGGAAGGATAGATAGATGAATAAATTGATGGATAGATAGATAAGTGGATGGATAGATCGATGGATAAATGGATAAGATAGATAGAGGGATAGATAGAGGGATAGATAGATAGACAGACAGACATACAATCAGACAAGGTGGACACACCATTGGTGTAGCCCATAGGTAAGTGCCTAGTTCCACCTCTAAAGCAGTAAACAGCTTATTTTATTGCCATTATTGGACTTTTCTAGCTAGGGGCCCTCTCCTTCTCCCTCACCCTCCTCCTTCTCACTCACCCTCTCCCCTTCTTCTCCTCCTCCCCCCTCGTCTTCTCCCTTTATTTCCCCGCTCCTTCTCCCTCACCCTCCTCCTTCTCACTCACCCTCTCCCCTTCTTCTCCTCCTCCCCCCTCGTCTTCTCCCTTTATTCCCCCGCTCCTTCTCCATCATCCTCTCCTCCATCACCCTCAACTTCTCCTCCTCCCTCTCCTTTCCCCTCTCCTCCCCCCTCTCCTTCTTTCTCTCCATCACCCTATCCTTCTTCCCCTCCCTCTCCATCACCCTCTCCTTCTCTCTCACTCTCTCCCTCTTTTTCTCCCTCACCCCTCTCCCTCACCTTCTCCATCACCCCACTCCCTCATCCTCACCTTCTCCCTCACCCTCTCCCTCACCCTGTCCTTCTCCCTCACCCTGTCCTTCTCCCTCACCCTCTCCTTCTCCTTCTCCCTCACCCTCTCCTTCTCCTTCTCCCTCACCCTCACCCTCTCCTTCTCCCTCACCCTCTCCTTCTCCTTCTCCCTCACCCTCTCCTTCTCCCTCACCCTCTCCTTCTCCTTCTCCCTCACCCTCTCCTTCTCCCTCACCCTCTCCTCTCCCTCACCCTCTCCTTCTCCCTCACCCTCTCCTTCTCCCTCACCCTCTCCTTCTCCCTCACCCTCTCCTTCTCCCTCACCCTCTCCTTCTCCCTCACCCTCTCCTTCTCCCTCACCCTCTCCTTCTTCCTCACCCTCTCCTTTCCTCACCCTCTCTCCTTCTCCTTCTCCCTTCTCCTTCTTCCTCACCCTCTCCCTCTCCTTTTCCCTCACCCTCTCCTTCTCTTCTTCTTCCTCACCCTCACCTTCTCCCTCACCCGCTCCCTCTGCTTCTCCCTCACCCTCCTCACTCTCACTCACCCTCTCCCCTTCTCCTCCTCCCCCCTCTTCTTCTCCCTTTATTCCCCCGCTCCTTCTCCATCATCCTCTCCTCCTCCATCACCCTCTCCTTCTCCCTTCTCCTTCTCCCTCACCCTCTCCTTCTCCCTCACCCTCTCCTTCTTCCTCACCCACACCATCTCCTCACCCTCCTTTTCCCTCACCCTCTCCTTCTCCCTTCACCTTCAACATCACCCTCTTCCCTCACCCTCTCCTTTCCCTCACCCTCTCCTTCTCCCTTCTTCTTCCACACCCTCACCAACTCCCTCACCCCACCACCCCTGCTTCACCCACCACCCACCTCCTTCACACTCACCCTCTCCCCCTTCTTCTCCTCCTCCCCCCTCGTCCCTCCCTTTATTCCCCCGCTCCTTCTCCATCATCCTCTCCTCCATCACCCTCTCCTTCTCCCTTCACCTTTCTCACCCACACCTTCTCCCTCACCCGCTCCCACACCTCTCCCTCACCCACTCCCACACTCTCACCTTTCCCCACTCCTCCCCCCTCTCCTTCTCTCCCTCACCCACTCCCACACCCACACCTTCTACCACATCCTCACCCACACCCTCACCTTCTCCCTCACCCACTCCCACACCCTCTCATCTCCCTCACCCTCTCCCCCTTCTCCTCCTCCCCCCACGTCTTCTCCCTTAATTCCCCGCTCCTTCTCCATCATCCTCTCCTCCTCCATCACCCTCACCTTCTCCCTCACCCTCTCCTCCCTCACCCTTTCCTTCACCCTTCTCCTTCTTCCACCACCCCTCACCTCTCCCTTCTTCTTCATCACCCTCTCCCTCACCCTCTCCCTTCTCCCTTCTTCTTCCTCACCCTCTCCTTCTCCCTCACCCACTCCCTCTCTTCTCCCTCACCCTCCTCCCTCTCACTCACCCTCTCCCCTTCTTCTCCTCCTCCCCCCCTCGTCTTCTCCCTTTATTCCCCCGCTCCTTCTCCATCACCCTCTCCTTCTCCCTTCTCCTTCTCCTCACCCTCTCCTTCTCCCTCACCCTCTCCCTCACCCGCTCCCGCTCCCTCACCTACTCCCTCACCCTCTCCCTCACCCTCACCTTTCCCCTCTCCTCCCCCCTCTCCTTTCTCTCCCTCACCCTCTCCCTCATCCACTCCTTCACCCACACCCTCTCCTTCTCCCTCACCCTCTCCATCTCCCACACCCTCACCCCTCACCCTCTCCCTCATCCTCTCCTTCTCCGTCACCTTCTCCCTCACCCTCTCCTTCTCCCTCACCTTCTCCTCATCCTCTCCTCTCCTTCATCCTCTCCATCTCCCTCACCCTCTCCTTCTCCGTCACCCTCTCCCTCACCCTCACCTCCCACACACTCACCTTCTCCCACTCCATCACCCCACCTCTCCAACACCCACTCCACCCACACCCTCTCCTTCTCCCTTCTCCTTCTTTCTCAACCCTCTCCTTCTCCCTCACCTTCTCCCTCACCCTCATCCTCTCCTTCTCCCTCACCCTCTCCTTCTCCCTCATCCTCTCCCTCACCCACACATTCTCCCTCACCCTCTCCTTCTCCCACACCCTCTCATTCACCCTCACCCACTCAACTCCCTCACCCTCTCATTCTCCCTCACCCTCTCATTCTCCCTCACCCTCTCCTTCTCCCTCACCCTCTCCCTTCTCCCTCACCCACTCCTTCTCCTCACCCTCTCCTTCTCCCTCACCCTCTCCCCTTCTCCTCCACCCCCCTCGTCTTCTCCCTTTATTCCCCCGCTCCTTCTCCATCATCCTCTCCCTCCTCCATCACCCCTCTCCTTCTCCCTCACCCTCTCCTCCTCACCCCTCTCCTTCTCCCTCACCCTTTCCTTCTCCCTTCTCCTTCTTCCACACCCTCTCCTTCTCCCTCACCCACTCCTTCTCCCTCACCCTCTCCTTCTCCTCACCCTCTCCTTCTCCTCACCCTCTCCCCTTCTCCTCCTCCCCCCCCCTCACTCCCTTATTCCCCCGCTCCTTCTCCATCATCCTCTCCTCCACACCCACTCCTCTCCCTTCCCTTCTTCCTCACCCTCTCCTCACCACACCACCCCTCACCCACACACCGCTCCCTCACCCCTCTCCCTCACCCTCAACCACACCCACACCCACTCCTTTCCCCTCTCCTCCCCCCCTCTCCTTCTCACCCTCACCCTCACCCTCATCCTCTCCTTCTCCCTCACCCTCTCCTTCTCCCTCACCCTCTCCTTCTCCCACACCCTCCCCACATCCTCTCCTTCACCACACCCTCACCCACACCCCTCTCCTTCATCCTCTCCTTCTCCCTCACCCCACTTCACCCTCATCCTCACCTTCTCCTCACCCACTCCCTCACCCTCTCTTCCCTCACATTCTCCTTCTCCCTCTCCATCACCCACACCTTCTCCATCACCCTCTCCTCCTCCATCACCCTCACCACCACCATCACCCTCTCCCTCACCCTTTCCTCTCCACTCTCACCTTCTCCTTCTCCCTCACCCTCTCCATCTTCCTTACCCTTTCCTTCTCTCTCACCTTCTCCTTCTCCCGCACCCTCTCCATCTCCTTACCCTTTCCTTCTCTCTCACCTTCTCCTTCTCCCTCACCCTCTCCATCTTCCTTACCCTTTCCTTCTCTCTCACCTCTCCTTCTCCCTCACCCTCTCCATCTTCCTTACCCTTTCCTTCTCTCTCACCTTCTCCTTCTCCCTCACCCTCTCCACTCCTTACCCTTTCCTTCTCTCTCACCCTCACCCTCTCCCTCACCCCTCTCCCCACCCCCCCCCCCCCCCCACCCCCACCCACCCCCCCCCCCCCCACACCCCTCCCCCACCCCCACCCACCCCCCCCCCCTCCCCACCCCCCCCCCCCCCCCCCACCCCCCCCCCCCCCCCCCCCCCCCCCCCCCCCACCCCCCCCCCCACCCCCCCCCCCCCCACCCCCCCCCCCCCCCCCCCCCACCCCCCCCCCCCCCCCCCCCCCCCCCCCCCCCCCCCACCCCCCCCCCCCCCCCCCCCCCACCCCACCCCCCCCCCCCCCCCCCCCCCCCCCCCCCCACCCCCCCCCCCCCCCCCCCCCCCCCCCCCCTCACCCTCTCCCTCACCCTCACCCACCCTCTCCCTCACCCCTCTCCCTCACCCCTCCTCACCCTCTCCCTCACCCTCTCCCTCACCCTCTCCCTCACCCTCACCCTCACCTCTCCCCTCACCCTCTCCCTCACCTCTCTCCCTCACCCACACCCTCACCCTCCTCTCCTTCCCCTCTCCTCCCCCTCTCCTTTCTCACCCCTCACCCTCTCCCTCATCCTCTCCTTCACCCTCACCCTCTCCTCACCCTCACCCTCTCCCTCACCCTCCTCCCTCACCCTCCCCTCACACACTCCTCCCCTCACCCACCACCCACCTCACCCACCCCTCACCCACCCTCACCCCTCCCTCACCTCACCCTCCCTCACCATCACCCTCACCCCCCATCACCCTCTCCTCCTCCATCACCCTCTCCCTCACACCCTCCCCACCACCTCACCTCTCCTTCTCCCTCACCCTCTCCATCTTCCTTACCCTTTCCTTCTCTCTCACCTCCCTTCACCCTCACCCACTCCATCTTCCTTACCCTTTCCTTCTCTCTCACCCTCACCCTCTCCCTCACCCGCTCCCTCACCCTCTCCCTCACCCTCTCCCCTCACCCTCACCCCACCCACCCCTCACCCTCTCCCTCACCCGCCCCCACACCCCTCCCTCACCCGCTCCATTCCCCTCACCACCCCCCCTCACCCTCACCCTCTCCCTCATCCCCCTCTCCCTCACCCTCTCCCTCATCCTCTCCTCTCCCTCACCCACACCTCTCCCTCACCCTCCCCTCACCTCTCCATCTCCTCACCCCTCTCCTCACACTCTCCTCTCCCTCACCCTCCCCTTCTCCTTCATCCTCTCCTTCTCCTCACCCTCTCTTTCTCCCCCATCCTCCTCCTTCTCCGTCACCCTCTCCCACACCCTCTCCTCCCTCACACTCTCCTTCTCCCTCTCCATCACCCTCTCCTTCTCCATCACCCTCTCCTCCACCATCACCCCTCCTCCTCCATCACCCTCTCCCTCACCCTTTCCCTCTCCTCTCTCACCTTCTCCTTCTCCCTCACCCTCTCCATCTTCCTTACCCTTCCTCCTCTCTCACCTCTCCTTCTCCCTCACCCTCTCCAACTCCTTACCCTTTCCTTCTCTCTCACCTTCTCCTTCTCCCTCACCCTCTCCCTCATCCTCTCCTTCTCCCTCACCCTCTCCTTCTCCCTCACCTCTCCCTCACCCTCTCATTCTCCCTCACCCTCTCCTTCTCCCTCACCCTCTCCTTCTCCTCACCCTCTCCTTCTCCCTCACCCTCTCCTTCTCCCTCACCCTCTCCTTCTCCCTCACCCTCTCCTTCTCCCTCACCCTCTCCTTCTCCCTCACCCTCTCCTTCTCCCTCACCCTCTCCTTCTCCCTCACCCTCTCCTTCTCCCTCACCCTCTCCTTCTCCCTCACCCTCTCCTCTCCCTCACCCTCTCCTTCTCCCTCACCCTCTCCTTCTCCCTCACCCTCTCCCCTTCTCCTCCTCCCCCCTCGTCTTCTCCCTTTATTCCCCCGCTCCTTCTCCATCATCCTCTCCTCCTCCATCACCCTCTCCTTCTCCCTCACCCTCTCCTCCCTCACCCTCTCCTTCTCCCTCACCCTTTCTTCTCCCTTCTCCTTCTTCCACACCCTCTCCTTCTCCCTCACCCTCTCCTTCTCCCTCACCCTCTCCTTCTCCCTCACCCTCTCCTTCTCCCTCACCCTCTCCCCTTCTTCTCCTCCTCCCCCCTCGTCTTCTCCCTTTATTCCCCCGCTCCTTCTCCATCATCCTCTCCTCCATCACCCTCTCCTTCTCCCTTCTCCTTCTTCCTCACCCTCTCCTTCTCCCTCACCCTCTCCCTCACCCGCTCCCTCACCCTCTCCCTCACCCTCATCCTCACCCTCTCCCTCTCCTTTCCCCTCTCCTCCCCCCTCTCCTTTCTCTCCCTCACCCTCTCCCTCATCCTCTCCTTCTCCCTCACCCTCTCCTTCTCCCTCACCCTCTCCTTCTCCCTCACCCTCTCCCTCATCCTCTCCTTCTCAGTCACCCTCACCCTCTCCTTCATCCTCTCCTTCTCCCTCACCCTCTCTTTCTCCCTCATCCTCTCCTTCTCCGTCACCCTCTCCCTCACCCTCTCTTCCCTCACACTCTCCTTCTCCCTCTCCATCACCCTCTCCTCCTCCATCACCCTCTCCTCCTCCATCACCCTCTCCTCCTCCATCACCCTCTCCTCCTCCATCACCCTCTCCCTCACCCTTTTCCTCTCCTCTCTCACCTTCTCCTTCTCCCTCACCCTCTCCATCTTCCTTACCCTTTCCTTCTCTCTCACCTTCTCCTTCTCCCTCACCCTCTCCATCTTCCTTACCCTTTCCTTCTCTCTCACCTTCTCCTTCTCCCTCACCCTCTCCATCTTCCTTACCCTTTCCTTCTCTCTCACCTTCTCCTTCTCCCTCACCCTCTCCATCTTCCTTACCCTTTCCTTCTCTCTCACCTTCTCCTTCTCCCTCACCCTCTCCATCTTCCTTACCCTTTCCTTCTCTCTCACCCTCACCCTCTCCCGCTCCCTCACCCTCTCCCTCACCCTCTCCTCACCCGCTCCCTCACCCTCTCCCTCACCCGCTCCCTCACCCTCTCCCTCACCCGCTCCCTCACCCTCTCCTTTCCCCTCTCCTCCCCCCCTCTCCTTTCTCTCCCTCACCCTCTCCCTCTCCTTCTCCCTCACCCTCTCCTTCTCCCTCACCCTCATCCTCTCCTTCTCCGTCACCCTCTCCCTCACCCTCTCCTTCTCCCTCACCCTCTCCTTCTCCTTCATCCTCTCCTTCTCCCTCATCCTCTCCTTCTCCGTCACC